>NC_039361.1:144495182-144816502 GCF_003573695.1 Papaver somniferum | reverse complement strand
TTCACGACATATTATGAGATCGAATATCGAGGTAATAAAACCGAAATCAAACATCTCATAAACATACATAGCAATAAATAAAGCACTCAAGCATAGGCTATGTAAATCAAAAACTATCACAAGAAAAATTATAAATCAAATAACTTTATTCATAATAGACTCAATACAGTCAATGAAAGAAATCAAAAATTGCAGCCTATTTTTCTGAATTAAATATTATAGCAAATAACTTAATTTCTAGTGGTGCTCTTGTTGTTCACTGAGGTTTCTTCAATGTTCAAACTGTTAAAGCATGTCTCAAGAGACTTGTGTGCAACCACTTCTTGTCTTCCAAGGTTTTCAATTTGAAGCTTCAAATCAGCTAGCTCACTTTTTGCTTCTTCCATCTTATCCTTTAGACTATCTCGATCTTGAATCAAAAAACGAGATTTCCTATGAGTTTTTCAAACCCTTGCAAGGTTTCATTCATACCATCAGTGGAAAACCACTTAGTAATATATGAATCAACGATCGCGAAGAGGTTGATTTCATCCTGAGATCTATCAGAGTTGTGATCAGAAAAGATTCTCGGGACTATCTTCTTGATTCTTCGATTTGATAGAAAACTTGGAAAGTTTCTAACAATTCGAGCTTCCCTTTTATTACTCCTTGTAATACTTCGAGTTATAGGAGACATGATTTTAGTTCAATACTTCTTCAGGGAAGATCTAATTCTTAAGCATATATCCTCATGAAGATAAGAATATGTTCGGTTTATTAACACGAAGTTGTTTTCCTGACCTTACTTTTTAAAAGAAATATCCCTTAAAGCCGAACACGACCTAAGAGTTCTGAAAGAAATATTTTCGAACATTTCACATGGACTTTCCAATGATCGTGTTTTTCTAACAAAAAAAATGTTCCAAGAATAGAAAAACACTCTAGATATTCAAGAGTATAGTAATATACTCTCTTCTTATTCTTGTGCTCCTTTTAAGAACTTCCCCCTTTTTATTTGATATGAGTACAACTGGGGAAATTCCGAATTCCAAACATCAGTTGTTGGAATGAGCTAGTGATAGCTCAGAGTTTGTGAAATATGATCTATCATGATATTTTTGAATATCTATCCTTTTGTCACACCTGGAGTAATCTGATTCAACAGAAGAATCAGTTTGATGATCAAAATCATAATCGTGACATGAAGTCTTTTGATTTGTGAGATAATCAGAACTCTTATATGTATCCTGGAATTTCTTGGAATAAGACATCATCATTTGATGAGATTGTTTCCTGGATTCTATTTTAGACAATTGATCAACAACAAAACAACATGATCTAAAATCATTTGTTTTTGTATACAAGGGTTGATCTTCTTCTTCTATGTTTAAGAGATAATCATTGTCAGATGATGTTGACCGGATACTAGTCAAAGGATTATCCCTTAAGACACATCTCTCTTAATTCTTGTAGGTGATTAGGCTATTAGAATCGCGATGTCATATATCAGTTAAGAGATTCTGACAATTAGAATCATATATCCTTGTTTTAACTAACATACCCTTTCTGGCTTGAAAAAAATCAAGTCTTTTAAATTCATTATATTCATGAATCAATGATTCTCTGACGAGTTTCTCGGCAGATGGATAATATACATTATCCTTTAGATTATATTTTTCAGCAAGCTTTATGAAAAATTTAATCTCATTACAGTCTTCTAATGATGATTCTCTCCAGTATTTGTTTTTGTATTAACTCATCATGGTTAATAATTCCTGAGATATGTTCCACTAGAGAACTAACAATGTTGAGCTGTTTATCAGTTTTTGAAAACAAACAACCTTTCTGAAGTATATCATCTTCTTTCTCTACGTTAACTGAATCATATAGCAGATTCATTCTTATAGGATGGATCGCACCAAACACAGATTGTTAGATTTTTTCGTGTTTGCCTGCTCGAGGGTACCCAAATATACCTCAAGCTAAAACTTTTCCTTCCTATAAGTCCTTTACTTCGAAAGTGATTTTCTATGGACTGAGTCGAGACAATACAGCTAATCGGTTCACACTTCGTATGATCGTCTATGGATACGAGATCAAGACAATACAACAACGAAGTATGTTTACTTGATACAAAGGTTCGGACTTAACCAAACACAATATGACTGCTTATCAAGTAAATAGGAATTAACGTTTGTGTAATTTACTTTAATTATAATAAAATAATTATAATGCGAAAATATAAAGTAAATGACACAGCAAGATTTTGTTAACGAGGAAAATCGCAAATGCAGAAAAACCCCGGGACCTTGTCCAGAATTGAATACTCTCAGGCTTAAGCCGCTATACAAAATAAACCAACTTCATATAGTTGAGACCAAGCAACTAAACCTATAGTTAACCTAGTTCTGTTTGTATTCCCACGCCTCCAACTTGTATACAAGTCACATACTTGGACCAATTCCTTTGGTTCGTATTCCAAACAGTAAAGGAACAACAAATCTGTTTGGTATCAACTCTCTTCAACCAAGTGATATGAGTCGGAAAAAGGCTCTTCTGTTTATCTTAACATAAACTCCTTCGTCAGGTTCTTAGATCTATCTTCTGTTCAATTACACCAAGTAATCATAAGATTTTGCAAACAATACCTTTAATCCCAAGGAACCATATTGATGCCGATCTACTCAACTATTCTATCAAATCTACCATAAGGATAAACCAATTATAGTGGGATCCTCTTTTTACCAAAACAAGTATTGTGCACACCAAAGATTTATATAACCAAGTCAAAAATCTTTTATCTCTTCTTTGTCTTCAAATCTTCTTAGATCTTCAATAAACACCTGCACACAACTACTAGAATCTCTTGTGATCAATCACACACAGAACGAAGTCTGTTAACAATGGATTATCACAAGATCGTCTTTAGCACTAACAACAGTCTAAAGATCCCTGTCGAAACCTTGAACTAGTTTGAGTGAATCTTATATCAGAAGAGAAGATTCTCAAGAATAAAAAAACTAGGTGCAATCAAAGTTCAACTACTGTTAGTCAATAAAACCAATCGAAAACAAAAGATAAACCGCAATTATCTAGTTTCCCACCAACGGTACTCGCAGAGCTTCTCAATCCCAAAGAAGTCTTTAAACTGAGCGTCCGTAAGAGATTTCGCCTAATTAGGTTACTCTCCTCTCCGAATTCGGTTGACTAGGTACTAGGATCGGTTCCCCACATATACATGGTATCTAATAATATTTGTTGCACATTTCCATAGGAACGGTTCCCCTTTTCCTAAAAACGTGTTGCACATGTCCATAGGATCGGTTCCCCTTTCTGCTATAAACCTTGTTGCACCCCATACAAGGATCGATTCCCCTTTGTGATGTGTTACATCTCTTACTAGGATCGGCTCCCCTTTACCCAGTGTTAGTCCTTACAAACTACACAAACTCGATCATACCATCAGGTGATTACTTAAGATCGGTTCACTAATAAAAGTCATACCAATACAAAAGTCAGGCCTCATGTGAATAGTTTTACCAAGAACACAAACAATTCATGAACGGTTATACCAATCACACATTTTGGTCGTTCATAAGATATGCAATGAAGAACAATCCCAATAACGCCTGGAAATTTCGTTTTCGGTTCACAAACAAAGTTCATGAACTTACTTCCTTAAAACACATGTAAGAACATTGTTTCCTAGGATGAAATCCTCACCTCATAGCCATACATAATCACAATAGCATCCATACGATTATGTTGATGTCTTATCTACAAAGTTTAATGGTTAAGCAATAAACCTCGTATTGTATTCCTTAATACTATGTTTATCTAGAGTGCTCATGCTTCGCAGTTTTGTTTTCAATATGCACGACTTGAAAGATATGCTAGGGAATGAAACAATTCAAGTCAAATATCACTAACCTCAAGTGGAAGGATGATGTTGTGGTTGTAGCTCCGTACTTCTTCACTTCTTAAAGTCTTCACAATACTTGTAATATCTCAAATCCTAATACTTTCAAGCTAACCTATACAAAGTTGACTCTAGTACATTTAATCAAGCGACTCTTAAATGAGTTTTGGTTCACTAAAATATGACAACCAAACTTGACATACCAACGCTTGGTGGGTTCAACCGAGCTATGCTCTAACAATCTCCCCCTTTGTCAATTTTAGTGACAAAACTCTTACAATCATATGGATAAACAAATTACAATAATTCATTACACATACGCTTGATTCCCGAATTCAACAACACAAAACCTGCATTAATTCAATCCTTGAAAATGCCGCGCTGACATATAATAACAAAGCTCATACTCCCCCTAAAGGTGAGATAGGTATATTTTCAATCCTCACGTCTTTGTTATACCAAATCATATGATATGTTACTCCCCCTTAGTCTATGCTTTTCTTCTTTCGTTAGATAAACGTTCAAGCACCAATGTCCTTCTTCCCTAGTGACACTAATCAATATAAATTGACACCAGCATCACTTGTTTACTCCATATATTTCTCCCCCTTTTTGTCACAAAATGACAAAGAAACAAAAAAATAAAGGACAACACGAAAAGGATCTTACAAATCTCAAAATAGACTTGCAACCTGTTGAGTCAAGCACGAGGGTTCCACACATCATTTTTGATAACCAATATCAAAATCGAAACTACAAAGTAATTTTGTTTTGATATGTTATCATGGAAATAATTTCCCGAAGCAATTTTCCCAACTAGTTTAGGAAACCAAAAATCAACTAAGCATATTAGTTCCTTTGCTAAACCGATTGTACACATACAATCGCTTCATTCGATAAGACCAAAATAAAGATAACTCTATTTTTCTCATCAGGTTCTAATTATACATATAACTTAGACCTTTAAGTTTTAAACAAGCCAATTACTAGGTTAGTTGACTAGTATTTTCTTGTTAAGACATTCGATTAGACTTGAATAACCGAAACCTCCACTTTGATAAGTCTAACTAATATTAGAATTAACTTAGTTTATCTTATCTGGAATTCAATTGGACTAAACAACTCATCTCGTAGATATATTCTTTTTTCAAGCCATAAATAATCCACACAAACCAAAACAAATAAACTTGCATAATTATTCACCTCAACCGGAAGCAATTTAAACAACATAAACATTAAAGCACTGTAATTGCACCGTAAATTTTGTAAGCCTAAACAATTGATACCCCACAACAAAGTAAGATAACAATAGTTTTTCATAACCGGAACCAATTGAATCACACACACATCCATACATACATAATGGAATAAAAACATCAATTGTACCGAAATTTTGTTAAGCAAAAGCAAAAACATATAAGCAACAACATTAGGCTTTTCTTAAATAGGAAACAATTAACTAAGAAGATTGTTAGCTCAATTTTGCATCCAAGTTCTCCAATATGATCACATCTTCTTCTTCCAGGGAGAATTGATATCAAAATACCATTATGTTGTCATCCTTATGCAAAAACAAAAGAATAACAACAACCAACCTTTACCAGAGAAAGGTTGAAAACCAGTTTTTAACTATTTTGCAACCAGAAGTTGAAAACCTACGAAACACATATGCTTTTATGCTAAACCAAAACCGATTCAACATATTGTGACTTTTTCACATATTGTTTTTATCATAACCCCTCATGATCCTTTGATAAAGCCTACTAACATGAGATACAACTTAATCCTGCTAAATCAAAAAGTCACCCAAACCATAAGGGTTCACAACATATTATGATATCGAATATCAAGGTAATAAAACCGAAATCAAACATCTCATAAACATACATAGCAATAAATAAAGCATTCAAGCACATGCTATGTAAATCAAAAACTATAACAAGAAAAATTATAAATCAAATAACTTTATTCATAATAGACTTCATACAATCAATGAAAGAAATCAAAAATTGCAGCCTATTTTTCCAGATTAAGTATTACAACATATAAATTAATCTCTAGTGGTGATCTTGTTGTTCACTGAGGTTTCTTCAGGGTTCAAACTGTTAAAGCATTTCTCCAGAGACTTATATGCAACCACTTCTTGTTTTTCAAGATCTTCAATTAGAACATTAAGTTTAGCAAGAGCTCCTTTTGATCCTTCGATCTTCTCTTTTAACCAATCTTGATGTCGAATAGTCATAATAAGATTGGTTTATAGTTCTTCAAAACCTTGGATATATTGAGACATACTATCCGACAGAATCCACTTGGTTTTGGTGCTTCCTCCTTATCAGACTTTGAGATACTGCGAGTTATTGGAGGCATGCTCGAATATATATATATATATAAAAAGGATTGATCAGGGTTTCAATAAAGCAGGCAGGAGATAGTTTCCCTTTAGGAGAGACAACTTTCGGACCGATAATCCGAGAAACCGAAAATATTACAGGAAAATATTTCGTTTCCTTTTGTCCGAACTTTTCAGGTTGGAAGGTTTATTAAAATTCGAAAACACCAAATAAAACTTATTTCTGGAAAATCATGTTAAACATGAACATTTTTAATTAACCATGGATTCACAGCTATCCATAAAGTGTCACAACTTTTCTGATAATCAACTACACAAACATGTGTGCTCCAGTTTTATTGTGCCTCTCCCATCCATAAATAAGAGCACCGAAAGGGATGAGGGTGCATAATTTAGATACAACTAAGTTGCATCGGAGTAAGCTTTTTCTAGCTTACAGTGAATATCAGAAACATAGTTCATGTTTCTCTTAGGGAATTTCTGCCCAAAATATTTTCTCTCAAGACGATGATGTTTTCTAACTCTAGAGATATGATCACGTGGAGAAAACTTACTGATGTGAGAATTTTTAGAGATTAATAGATCTCTCTTAATTCTTTCAATGAGATTTTCATAGGATTTTCTAATTCCAAGGATTTCCTTATGATTCATGTCAGTGTGATTGTGTGAAACAATTATCGGAAATTCCTGATTGTTTCTTTTGGCAGAGATTCTCTCTTTCCCTTTCTTCTGGAATTTTTCATCAAAACAACTGTTTCGATATGGATGTGGAGCAACCTTTTTCCAGAAGTGATTATCAACTCTTTCCTATGATTCTTTTGAGTTGATCTTATCAGTTAGTGGTATAATTTGTCTTTTTACTGAGGAATGATCTTTCAGTTTTTTAAGACAAGAAACTTCTTTTAATATTTTTACCACAATATGTTGAAGAAGTATAAGTTTCCTGTCAAGTGACTGAACGTGTATTCCTTAAGATTACTTTCACGGAATCGGTTCAAAGTTTCCTTTGGACAAGATTTCGTTTTATCATCAGTAGACATAGAATATGGTTTCTTATCCTCTTCTGACTTGATGTAGTTAGGTAAACTACCATCATCTTGATCTGTTTCAGTCGTGACCAAACCAGTTTTATCACAATCTGTAAAAGTCGAGCAAGGACTTTTAGTTTCCCCAGTATCAGAAGAAATCACAACAGAATCATTCTTCAGAATCATATGATGTGTCTCTTTTCCTTGAGAAAGAGATTTACCAAGAGCTTCTAATTTGACAGTGAGATTTAAATTCTCTTCAGCCAGACTATGCAGTTGACTGTCTTTATATCTAATCTCATGTTTAAGAAGATTTGTCTCTGTCTTCAATATAAGAACTTTAGAAGACAGGGATTTTATAGGATTTAGGAGTTTTACCAACTCTTTATCAGCATCTTCTTTTTCATCATAAAAAGACATAGATGTTTTCGCAACTCCTGGATCATGAGTTAACGAAGTATTAACATCTTCAACTTTTGAGTATTCAAACTCTTGCATAACGTTAACTGAATCAGACATAGATTCAATTCTTATAGGATGGATCGCACTAAACACAGATTGTTAGATCTTTTTCGTGTTTTCCTGCTGTGATACCAATTGAAAAGGCGAGGGTACCCAAATGTACCTCAAGCTAAAACTTTTCATTCCTATAATTCCTTTCTCCGAAAGTGATTGTCTATAGATAGAGTTGAGACAATACAACAAATCGGTTCACACTTCGTGTGATTGTCTATGGATACAAGATCGAGACAATACAACAACGTAGTATGTTTACTTGATACAAAGGTTCGGAATTAACCAAACACAATAGGATTGCTTATCAAGTAAATATGAATTAATGTTTGTGTAATTTACTTTAATTATAATAAAACAATTATAATGAGGAAATATAAAGTAAATGACACATCAAGATTTTGTTAACGAGGAAAACCGAAAATGCAGAAAAACCCCGGGACCTTGTCTAGAATTGAATACTTGTTGTCGTTGAAAAACTATGACCCACGAGCGACAGTCGTTGTCTTTATTGGTAAACGACTGCCTTTGGTAGTCTGTTCTTCCTCTTCTTCTTCCTCCTCGAGCAGCAGCAGCAGCAGAACCAGAATCTCTGCAACTTCAATTTTCTTGCTCTGTAGTGCTCTAAACCTCTCCCAATTATATCTCCACTTCGCTAGCTGACGCAAAGAGCCTTTATATACTGTTTAATGCCTTCAAATCTTCACAATAACTCCCAGAAATCTCCATTAACGTCGGGAATATTTTCTTTGTATTTCATGCAGGATATGGGATTTTCTTCCCTGTTTAACTCTTCTACGCGTCTCTGGATTGTCTTAAATTGTTCGTATAATATCATGAGAGAATATCTTCCCAAATATCTTCCCCCAATCTTCACACAGATTCCGTAATTAACATAATCTTATAAAATATCTCGGTCCCCTGTTTACTTCCAAACTCGGATTTCTGGCCCAAGTTACTCGATCAAATCGCTTGCATATACCCTGTCTAGTGTATTCAGGCCCAGCCCAACCGTTTCTAGCGATTGAATCTCGCTGAAATCCCTCCAACAATACGACCCAAAATCAACAGCGTCTGCATTAAGTATTCCCGCCAAAACCAAATTCAAACAAAGAAGATGACCTCCCCCTATCCAGTTCAGGGGTGCGAATAGCAAGTGGCCACCCCTTATCAAGTGGGTGCCCCTTATCCAAAGCAGAGAGTCCGAATAAAAAATGTCCTCCGGGGATGCTCCGCATAATTTTTCGAGCCGATTTTTCCAAAATTATTTATTTCCAAAAAAATACCTACAAACACACAAAACACTATAATAAGGACGAAAACGAGTACTAACAAAATACACAAAAGAGATGAAAATAGACACATAAATGCGTCTATCAAATACCCCCAAACTTATTATTTGCTAGTCCTCGAGCAAATTTATTCTAGAAAGGAAAATCATTTGAACCCCTAGGTGGCCCTAGTGGCGGAGTGTTGTCTCCGGAGGGTTTACCAGAGGTGTACCCACAAAACCTTTACTCCAGACCCTAACTATCTATGCAAAATCTTGGAAAGCACTAAAGAACCTCCTTGGTTGGCATACTTATTAATTATAGGAGGAAGTACCCTGATGTGAAATTCCAATTACTGTACACGAGTTTTCACTCAATCATACTAAAATTCATATAAGTGACAGAGCTCTACTAAGATAGTTTCACGATGGACATCATACTCGGAGTCAGACTAATCACATGAAAAGATTAAGAAGATGGAAAAAGAAAAATGTAGATGGTTGAAAAGTGAACGGTGTTTCCCATATTTGTCTGAAGGCCTCTGCCAAGGTGAACCTAACCTAAATGACTGAGATACCGGTCTGACTAATATTAACACATTGGCATATACAAGGGAACCAGTGGTCAATAATCCTAACTCTAGGTCAACACAACTGGCATATACAAGGGTACCAGTGGTCGACTTTATTAAACACACATTTATTTAAGAACTAACAACATGATTGGACCTTGTGGACCCAAGCGCATGTTTCTTGTCAGCATATTACATGGTAATTCTCGTGGATCCTGCATTCCACGCTTGTTTAGGCGACGAAGACAGGGAGGACACACACATATTTTTATCCAAGTGTTAGTATTTATTCTGATTGGTCTACTGGTCTAGTCTAATTTTTTTATTTTTTTTGGAAGGTAACTCAGTCACTCTATTTCACCCTAGCAAAGGTAACAACTTAAATTGTGTGCCCCACCAAATCACTTGAAATAAAAGAAAACTGAAAATAGAAAGTGAAAAGGATTCGACGAGATATGGCGAAACTATCATGTTATTTCTAACACCTGAGCTCTGTGCTTTTATGAATAGACTCTATAGATGTTTCCATCTAGTCAGATTGGTTCCTCAACTCCTAAAACAAAAATGTTTCCATCCACTTAGATTGGTTAGTGCTATCCTTAATAGGAGTAAATTTCTAGACCCTGGAGTTTATTTATTGCAACTTAAAACTAACAAAAAGTTTCTTCCCCACCCCCAAACTTAAATCTAACATTGTCCTCAATGTTTCCAATGATAAAATTAACAGCATGAACGAGGAGAAATTGTTACCACTTGAAGCAAAAAGGGTTGAGGAAAGATATTACCGTGTTGCGTGAGATTAGGTTACCTCCCAAGAAGTGCTAAGTTTAAAGTCTTCAGCCAGACATCAAATACCTCAAAAAGGATCTTCACCTTCCAAAGTCATATACCAATAGCCGAAAAAGTTGTGGGTTCATAATACCAAATAGAGCTAACACCAATATGAGACAACTGCACTGGCTCAGAAAAATGAACAGAAGGAGCACATCCTCATCTAAGGTTTCTTGCAAGACAACCGGATCTATCCAGAGCCTCCAGTTGGGCTTCATAAGAGTGTCTTGAAAAATAGATTCATCCGAAAAACGGGTTTCTAATATATGGATTTCCTCCTGAACAGTATCAGGCGGATCAGGTTGTGGAGTCTGAATAGACTCAAGCGATACCTCAGATGCACTAGGCTTGAGTCCCAAGTTAGGGACTTCTACTGGGGATAATTGACAATCTCTACCCCCAAATTTAGGCTTTTGGGTGTCCCTAGATAAACTAGTCACAATATTCCTAATTTCTAGACCATCCGGTTCCTGAAAAAGGTCAATTTCTTTCTCTGAGTTATAATCAGGTGGTTCATACTCTAAATTCTTTTGAGGTATACTAGCTATAGGACTTATATGTTTCATATCCTGTATGGTCATCCCTAGAGTTTCCTTATTGTGTTGAAGAACGGTTACTGGCCTAATCTCATGATCACCATCCAAATAGGAAGTTATAGGCAAAATCTCAGATAGGCCTACAAATGCATAATTGGGGTCCAACTTAAGAGGATCTTTAGGCTCTTCGAAATAAGGGCTTAAGGTAGATTCGGTAGCTAGTAATGGTTCAAACCTAGATATCCATCTATCGGTATCTAACATAGGAATATAATCCAATAGAGCATTTACTTGTTCAATGTTACTATCATCGTCGAAATCCATGCTAAAACGGGCTAGAGAACTCTCTAATGGATCTTCCGATTCGGTGTTTGGTACAGACTTCGGAACTAAGGTTCCTATCATGTTGACCTCTTCAATGCACGTGTCATCTAGCTCAGAGGGTAGCTTACTAATATTAAAAATGTTCAGCTCAATAGTCATATTACCAAAAGATAAATTCATAATACCATTTCGACAGTTAATGATCGCATTGGATGTAGCTAAAAACGGGCGACCTAAAATCACTGGTATTTGGTTCTCTGGGTCAGGGATAGGTTGGGTATCTAGGATAACAAAATCCACCGGATATATAAACTTGTCTACCTCTATGAGAACATCCTCGATCACACCACGAGGAATTTTAACGGACCTATCAACTAACTGAAGTGTCATCTGTGTAGGTTTCATCTCACCAAGTCCTAGATTAAGGTACACATGGTATGGCAGTAAGTTCACACTGGCTCCTAAGTCAAGCAACGCTTTCTCAACACGGTACTTACCTATTGTACAAGCAATGGTAGGGGACCCCGGGTCTTTATACTTAGGAGTAGTGGTATTCTGAATAATAGAACTCACATGACTAGCTATGAAGGCTTCTTCTGGACACTGAGCTTACGCTTTCGCGTACACAAGTCCTTAAGGAACTTGGCATAAGAGGGAATCTGCCTAATTGCATCTAATAACGGAAGGTTGATATTAACCTGCTTAAAAACCTCCAATATATCATTAAAGTTGGACTCCCTCTTAGCCGGAACTAGCAGCTGGGGGAACGGGGATCTGGGAACAAATCCGGGCTCATCAGGACCCTCATTGGTCTCTTTGGAGACTCTATCAGTCTTCTCATTTTCTGGCTCATGAGGGTGAACTACAACATGTTCACTATCAGGCATGGCAACCTTATTGTCAACTTTCTTTCCACTCCTAAGGGTTGTAATAGAGTTCACATGATTGTACGATTTCTCTGCTTTAGGATTGGGTTGAGTTTGACTAGGAAACTTACCTTTTTTCCTCAAACACTCATTTATATGACTAACCTGGGTTTTCAATCGGAAATAGCCTGAGAGTTAGACTGACCTATTCTCTTATTTTCTTCTATACCTTGAGCAACAGATTGCTGAAACTGCATAGTGTTACGAGTTAACAAAGCAAGAGACTCTTCTAAACTCATAATCTTCTTATCTGAAGAGTTCTGAAACTGTGCCGGGGCTGAAGGATTCTTAGGATAGCCAAAACCTGGGGGATCTTGAGAGTGACTAGACTTACCTTGATTCTGGCCCTTAGACCAAGAAAGGTTGGGATGGTTTTTCCATCCAGGGTTATAGGTTTCTGAATAAGGGTCAAACTTCTGACGGTTATCGAATCTAGTGTTGTTATAAAGAGCATTGGCTTGCTCTTCAACAATATGGTCTTCCCAAAAAGGCTCTATTCTACCACTAGTACCACTAGAATGACCTAATTCCAACGCTTCTAACCTTTTGGCTATGGCTGTTATTTTAGCATGTGACTCATAGGATCCTTCTACCCTATTGACATTTCCTCTACTTAGAAGAATTGTTTTCTGGGGTTCCCTATTATTTTCCCATTGTTGGGTCTTATTGGCGATTTCATTCAAAAATGTCATCGCCTCATCAACAGTTTTATTCTCAAACCCACTTGTGTATAAGGACTCAACCATGGTCGTTGTTGAATAGTCTAAACCCTCGTAGAGGATCTGAACTAACCTAACCTTCTCTAAACCATGATGAGGACATTGAGAAATTAAGTCATTGAACCTTTCTAAATACCTATATAAAGATTCTCCCTCTTGTTGGGAAAAAGTGCAAATTTGTGTCCTAATAGACGATGTTTTGTGCCTTGGGAAAAACTTATGTATAAAGGCAGATGTAAGTTGTTCATAGGTTTCAATTGACTCAGAATCCAAACTATACAGCCAAGATTTGGCTTTATCTTTTAAGGAAAAGGGGAATAACCTAAGTTTCAGTGCATCATCACTAAGGTTTTTAATTTTCAGAGTACTACATACTTCCTCAAATTCCCTAACATGAAAATAGGGGTTCTCATTCTCTTTTCCTAAAAAGGTTGGGAGCATCTGTAAAGTCCCAGGTTTGAGTTCATAATTTTCCTCAGTTTCAGCTAACTTGATACAAGACGGACGAGAGGTCCTAGTTGGGTTCCATAAAGCTTTTAAAGTTGCCATTTCTGGCACTACCAAAGGACTAGGAGAAATTTCTTCACAAAGACGTAGATTCTCAAAACTGAAGTTTCCAAAAACGGGGCTCTCTAAAGAAGAGTCTTCGAGCTCCCCGCCTCCACAAGAAGAACTACTAGGTTTATCACTAATCAGACGACCTAGAGTATCTCTTTTCCAAGCCCTATTAACAAAATCGGGCTTACACTAAAAAAATCAAAAAGAAATAAAAATCCTAACAAGAAGGTTCTAGCAATCACACAGCAGGCTGACTCGACTTTACCACAGCAAACCTAGAGATTTCTAGCAAACAACAAGCATGATGGCTCACTTAGATTGTTTCTAGACTAGCTTCTATATCTCGAAAGGGAATTCGTTACAATTTAAGCAAACCCCTCTGGAATCAATCCGAGTCAAAGTAAGTTGAATCGAGGCGAGGGAAGTTTAGTGGAGCGTTGATGTTTTTTCAAATGTTGTTGTAGATAGTGGTGAAAACTGGGTTCTTTTCGAACTTGTGAAGGTAACTATTTTTTTTTTTAAGATTTAAACAAATAAATAAATGAAGGAAATTAATAGTAATGTCAAGATTATAGAAAGATGAAGGCTCAGGATTCACTATTACTTCAAGTTGATTGGTTATAAATAATATTTCAGAAATTATTATTAAGCTCTTTTTCTTATTAAATCACTTTTTAATTTAAAAGGTGTCCAAATATTAAGTTGTAATCCTTAAGCATGATTTATCAAAGAATATATTCTAAGCATAAAACATCAAACTGATTCACAAATAATTAAGAAAACCATTTTATTCCTTTTTTTTATATTTTTATCCAAGTGAATTAAATAAAATAAATAATTAACGAAATTATAAATAAAAATATTACCAATCAAACATGAGTGAATAGATCCTCCATTGCCTCAATCACCAGGTATTTAGCCGCTCATCATGTTGGAAAACCTCTCAAAATATTTCATTGATGCTCAAAAGTGTTTTACAATGAAGAGAAAGATAAGAAAATGATATAAAACAGGATTCTGCGACCCACAGAAGGCGTCCAGAATCAATGATAGAGATAAAGTGTTGTTGTCGTTGAAAAACTATGACCCACGAGCGACAGTCGTTGTCTTTGTTGGTAAACGACTGCCTTTGGTAGTCTGTTCTTCCTCTTCTTCTTCCTCCTCGAGCAGCAGCAGCAGCAGAACCAGAATCTCTGCAACTTCAATTTTCTTGCTCTGTAGTGCTCTAAACCTCTCCCAATTATATCTCCACTTCGCTAGCTGACCCAAAGAGCCTTTATATACTGTTTAATGCTTTCAAATCTTCACAATAACACCCAGAAATCTCCATTAACGTCGGGAATATTTTCTTTGTATTTCATGCAGGATATGGGATTTTCTTCCCTGTTTAACTCTTATACGCGTCTCTGGATTTTCTTAAATTGTTCGTATAATATCATGAGAGAATATCTTCCCAAATATCTTCTCCCAATCTTCACACAGCTTACGTAATTAACATAATCTTCTAAAATATCTCGGTCCCCTGTTTACTTCCAAACTCGGATTTCTGGCCCAAGTTACTCGATCAAATCGCTTGCATATACCCTGTCTAGTGTATTCAGGCCCAGCCCAACCGTTTCTAGCGATTGAATCTCGCTGAAATCCCTCCAACAATCCGACCCAAAATCAACAGCGTCTGCATTAAGTATTCCCGCCAAAACCAAATTCAAACAAAGAAGATGACCTCCCCCTATCCAGTTCATGGGTGCGAATAGCAAGTGGTCACCCCTTATCAAGTGGGTGCCCCTTATCCAAAGCAGAGAGTCTGAATAACAAATGTCCTCCGGGGATGCTCCGCATAATTTTTCGAGCCGATTTTTCCAAAATTATTTATTTCCAAAAAAATACCTACAAACACACAAAACACCATAATAAGGACGAAAACGAGTACCAACAAAATACACAAAAGAGATGAAAATAGACACATAAATGCGTCTATCAATACTCTCAGGATTAAGCCGCTATACAAAATAAACCAACTTCGGATAGTTGAGACCAAACAACTAAACCTATAGTTCACCTAGTTCTGTCTGTATTCCCACGCCTCCAATTTATGAATAAGTCACGTACTTGGAACAATCCCTTTGGTTCGTATTCCAAACAGTAAAGGAACAACAAATATGTTTGGTATCAAATCTCTTCAACCAAGTGATATGAGTCGGACAAAGGGTCTTCTGTTTATATCCAATAAACTCCTTCGTCAGGTCCTTAGATATATCTTATGTTCAATTACACAAAATAATCATAATATTTTGAAATCAATACCTTTAATCCCAAGGAACCGTATTGATGCCGATCTACTCAACTATTCTATCCAATCTACCACAAGGATAAACCGATTATAGTGAGATCCTCTTTTTACCGAAACAAGTATTGTGCACACAAAAGATTTATATAACCAAGTCAGAAATTATTTATCTCTTCTTTGTATTCAAATCTTCTAAGATCTTCAATAAAAACCTGCACACAATCACTTGAATCTCTTGTGATCAATCACGCATAGAAGGGAGTCTGTTAACAATGGATTATCACAAGATCGTCTTTAGAACTAACAACAGTCTAAAGATCCATGTCGAAACTCTGAACTAGTTTGAGTGAATCTTATATCAGAAGAGAAGATTCTCAAGAATAAACAAACTAGGTGCAATCATATTTCAACCACCGTTAGTCAATCAAATCAATATAAAACAAAGATAAACCGCAATTATCTAGTTTCCCACCAACGGGTCGCGCTAGAGATTCTCAATCCCAAAGAAGACTTTAAAACGAGCGGCCTCAACAGATTTCACCTAATTAGATTACTCTCCTCTCTGATAGGCGGCTACACCAGTAACAAAGAAAAAAGAGGAAGTTTGTTGCTACGAAGGATTAGTTTGATAGAAAGGCAAACTTCATGTATTTATATACAAGGAAGTTTGGACACCAAGGAATTTCCAAAACCTAAAATATTCTCAAGATATTCATAAATGCACAGATTCGGATTTCATAATTCCTGGAAATGCTCTGTCGAAAAATAACAATCGAAATCTCTCGGAAAATCTAATTAGTAAATGCATATTACTAATTCTGTAATTTCCCTACAAATATAAATTAATAACCTTAATTAAAAGATTCTTAACTTACTTATGTTTCGATCCTGGGATTCTCTTCCCTTAGCCGTTAAGAAATATCTTTGAACAATTATAGAAATAAACATTCACAGCACGTGTTCAAAGTTTGTCGACATCTTTACTTTGTAAGTTTTCTTTCACACTTACAATCTTGAAACCGATTTGCCACACTTCCAAACAAGTTTAGAATTGGTTCATCTGACTTTCAAGAACTATGTGATTGATCAAACCAACATTCAATCACAATCATGGGTTTACGGTTCTACCAAAACAAGTTTCGGTTCTACCTCCATGTGAGTACTACGTATAGTCACACTAGCTTCCCAAAGATTCGGTTGACTAGGTACTAGGATCGGTTCCCCACATATATATGGTAACTAACTTATATGTGTTGCACATGTCCATATGATCGGTTCCCCTTTCTGCTATAAACCTTGCTGCACCCCATACAAGGATCGGTTCCCCTTGATGTACTGCACCCCTTACAAGGATCGGTTCCCTTTCCCTTACTAGGATCGGTTCCCTTTCCCCAAGGCAGACATAATCCGATCATACCACAGGTGATTACTTAAGATTGGTTTTACTAATAAAAGTTATACCAATAAAAAAGTCAGTACTTTGTGAATAGTTCTACCAAGAACACAACAAGTTGTGAGCGGTTATACTCTATTACACATATTAGTTGTTCATACGATATGCAATGAATAACAAACCAATAACTCCTTGCAATTTCCTTTTCGGTTCACAAACAAGTTTATGAACTTACTTCCTTAGAACACATGTAAACATTGTTCCCTAGGATGAAATCCTCACCTCATACCCATACATAATCACAATAGCATTCAAATGATTACAGCGATGTCTTATCTAAAAATTTTAATGGTTAAGCAATAAACCTCGTATTGTATTCCTTAATACTATGTCTATCTAGAGTTCATATATGCTTCGCAGTTATGTTTTCAATATGCACGACTTGAAAGATACGTTAGGGAATGAAACAGTTCAAGTCAAATATCACTAACCTCAAGTGGAAGGATGATTGTTGTCGTTGTAGCTCCTTGGTTCTTCACATCTTCAAGACTTCACAATACTTGTAATGTCTCATATCCTAATGCTTTCAAGCTAACCTATACGAAGTTTAACTCTAGTACATAATCAAGTGACTCTTAACATGAGTTTTGATTCACAAAAATATGACAACCAAACTTGACATACCAACGCTTGGTGGGTTCAACCGAGCAATGTTCTAACAATATTGATAATTATATTGAGTCACAGGTTGGTGCTCGGATTAAATTGATTAAGATAAACAATATGATAGGAGGGATGATGTAAGATGGAAATCGGAAGTTAATGGGAAGTTTACAACTAAGTTACTGCGTAAGAAGCTTATCATAACGGGTCAACCGGAAGATATGGAGATGAAGCAATTTTGGAAAAAAATATGGAGAATAAATACAACTCCGAGAGTAAAGACTTTTCTCTGGAAGTGTATACATTCCATTCTACCCTTAAATGAGAGGCTCGTTGGAGTCTTGCCGCATATCAACAACATTTTCCCCTCTGTGGGAAGCAGGAAGAAACCCTAACCCATATATTTATGAATTGTGATTTCATCGTAAATGTTGTTGAATATATGGGTTTTAGCCTCAATTTCTATACTAGTAACCTTTCTGATTTCCATTGTCGGCTTCATGATTGGTTTAGTAGAGGAAAGGTGAATAGGTTAGGCAACATAGATTGAGAAGACATTATGGCTATCACCTGCTCGTAAATATGGAAAAGCAGATGTGACCTAGTTTTTAGGAAAATAAAAGCTAATCTCCAAAGAACTGGGAACAACATAACCAACATGATAAACTGCAGTAGAAGAACTAGGATACCTGAAACTTAAAACCAGGAGGTTCTTATCATAGCAAATCATAAACCAGTAGTTGTTAACCTATTAGCTATTAATGTCAGTATACCAATAAGTTTCAGTAAGAATACAAGGGAGGGAGGAATATCCTTAATGCTTTCTGATCATGCAGGAAAAATCTCTGAAGCAAAATGCGTAAGTGTTGAAGCAGGCGCAGAGGAGGAGCTAGAGGATGAAGCAACTTCCACGGCAATCCGGTGGACACGTCAACTAAACCACGCGCAAGTTGATGTTGAATGTGACAATTAAAAAGTCCTTGAAGCTTTTAAAATCCGACTGAAGGAAGCAAAAATACAAAATCTGTATGCAGGCGGCAAAAACTTATATAACTTTTTATTATGCATTAGGAACTTAGTCTGGTTTCGAGGTATGAAAATTCCTTGGAAGTAAAGTTAGCTAATATATGCCTAGATTATAAACTCTGTAAGCAGTGGAAAGACCACTCATCAACTCTTTCATGGTACTGCTCCTTCAGGATGGTAGAGCTATAAACTTGGTTATGTAGGGATGACCCTAATATATTTATTAAAAAAAGGAAAGATTCCTCCTCTTAACAAAGTTGTACGCTCCTGAAAACTATTTGAGCAATTTAGATTGTGCCTATTTCTGGTATGAATGTAATTTTGCTGGAATGTAATTTTGGAGTGTAATTTTGGTGGAGTGTAATTTTGCACAGTTGTACAAGAAACCTTAGCCCACTTATTTCTGGAGTGCAATTTTGCTGTCCAGGTGTGGATGCACTTTAATTTTCATATGCAGTTTATACGTAATGGCACTGCTACTTTTCATGAATGGCTAAATAATAATTTTGAAAACCTGGATAAAGGAGGCTATGATATAGAATGACAGGTGTTATGTAGTGTCACTATTTGGCATATTTGGAAGGCGAGATGCAAAATAATTTTTATAAAAGAGCCAAAACAGTGTTACTATAGCCAATAACATTGTAAAATATTTGAATAGCTACTTGTCAGTGAACAATCATGAGTATAACATAATGCAAACTCTCTTTTATAACCCTTTAAACGATGAAACACTGAAAGTGACCAAGACGGAGGACACACCAAGACAAATAGATATACAAATCAACATTGCTCTAACAATGATGAATTGTGATGCTAAATCGGGAATTGGGATGACTTTGTGTGATTATACAGGAAATACCAAAGAAGCTAGGGGAATGTATTCCACATCAACAACAAGAGAGCAACTTGAGATAAAAAGTGCTGAAGCAGCTTTCAAATGGGCCACATAGTGGACTGGACATACAATTACCTTCAGAAGTAATTCTGAAACTCTTTTGTTGGTCATAGGAAAGTATGCAAAGGCAAGACAACAAAGATATAACATCAGTGGGGATTTCTGCAACAACACTAAATTCTGCAACAACACTAAATTCGACATCAATTTATTCTTAGTTAATTCATTTGTACTAGTAAGGAGATCAACTTTAACCTGGGCAGCTAATATATCAGCTTTTTATAACAAATTCTCAATCAATCATGCCCGGCTAGGCTATGCCTTATGGACAATTTTAACTTTTTTGAAAATTCATAATTGTAACCAATATGTAATGGTTCACAGAACCATCAACTATGGAAACCATAGAACTTTATCTCATGTAACATGAGGGAAACCTCTTTTTCTATGAAAAAGAAAAAAGAAAAAGAAAAAAAGAATGCATAGCTTTGAAGGTAAACATACTGCCGAAAAAAACTAGTCTCAAATTTTTTCACGTTCAAATTCATTGTTGTTTGAATTTTATAACACCCAAATCAAATATTTTCGAAATTGTTGTTTGAATTTTATAACACCGAAATCAAATATTTTCGAATTCATCGTTGTTTGGATTTTATAAGACACTGAAATCATGAGAATAACAATATCAAAAGTAGTCTCAAATTTTTTTCAATTTCAAATTCATTATTGTTTGAATTTTACAAGACACTAAAATCAAATATTTTGGAATTCAACGTTCTTTGAATTTTATAAGACACTGAAATCATGAGAATAACAATATCAACCGGTCTAAGCGACCAACATGCAAGACCCGTCGTCCTTGATATTAATTTCAGAACACATGCACTAGAAGTACTTCATATTAATTCTAGCAAGCATGTGCTAGAGGTAGTAGTGATGATGGTGAGGCGTGATATGCTTGCTGGATCTAGATCAAACTCGATCAGCATTAACAACATATAACTCGATCAGCATTAACAACATAACGCTAAATTTTATATATGAGCCCATGATACCGGTCGGGTAAAGGGTAAGTTTCTCCCTAAACCATCTATCTATTTGTTGGTAAGTATAAATTTTTCCCCAAACCATCTATTTGTTCCCACTTCCCAGTGTCGAGCAAAGCATCGCCATCTGTAGTCCAGATCATGCTTCACATGCATCAGGTATTTTTTGTTGCTTATATCAATGCATCAGGTAGTTGCAAAATGAATCAAAAGTAAGATGACAAAATTCATGTTAACAAAGCCCTCCTGACAAGATTGATCGGTATTTTTAACAAACTTCAAAGATAAACAGTTTATATTTGAAACTAAAATACCACGCATAAGAAAAACAAATATAACTAGCTACCTGGAGTCTCTAATTTTAAAGGTGGAGAGCAGCAACCCCGTTCAAGCAGCTGAAACTGCATTAATTTTACCAAGACCCTCAAGGATGCCAGCGACGAGGAGGGTAATTGGCTTTAGGATGATTGGGGACTGAATCATCTGGGCCAAGATCATCAATAGGTGGTCGTTGCTTATGGTGGTCAGTGACGGACTGGTATGCAATCGCCAGTGCTAAAGCCTGTACATGTAGACGACAAGTGATTTGCGATTTGAGATTCAATGTCAAAATTGCAACAAAATTTAGATCATAATGCAAAGATCAAAATTTATGAGTTGTTTAAGAGGGTACTTACGACATGGTCATGTTGAGGCGGAGCATATATGCCAGTCGTTATGGTGGTTCTTCGTCGAATATTGCCTGAAGGTGGATTCTTGATACTTTTGAACCCCGTAGGAACAACGACGACAGGCATACCCACTAGATTTCCCATGCAAACTCTTTCCCAATCAGTTGCATTTCCAGTAAATGCATCAACTGTAAAACTTTCGCGAATTTCCCGAATCAATTTTCCTCTTGCTCTTTGTGCCTGCGGCCAGTGACAAAATATTATACTTGTATTAGCAAACCCCTATAGTAAAACAAATAAAATATCAAAATCAATCATTATCATTAAAAGGACATGAAGATAACTGATCTTATAAACAGACTGGAGACAAACTACAGGATGTGAAAACTGATGGGCTCGGAGAAAGGCTCACGCCATCTAAAGCAGTCCACCACTTAGATAGTTATTTGTAACAGGGTTAAAGGTGCAACTAGCTATCCTTGATCTGGTTATACATAACTTGGTACCGAGTTGGGCAGAGGTTTATGAAATCTACAGAGAGGCAGATAACCAACCTGCAAGTAGTCCACTGCAGGTACCATTCGTGCGCGGCGCAACTCTAAAGGCCACTGATCTTGAGCTTCATAAACGTCATCCTGTCCTGTACGTTGCCAACTGTCAAAGTGAGATAACGTGTCAACGTCCATTGTGAAGTTCAGGATGCCTTGAACAGAATCGACCGTGTAATCCAGTTTGAAAGGAATCACATTAACACCTTTCGAGGCAAGAACATTTACAACCTAAAAAAAACAATCACCAATAAGCTTCAGTAAGGACCTATACAAACAAGGTCTAGAACTGTTAGGCAAGTTCATCACACATGTGAGAAGTTGGCCTAAATAATCCAGCCCCTCTAGCCCTCTAGAATCACCAAGATAAAAAAGGTATTTTCATTGGTAATGATGTGTTAAGTTGATCTAGAAATTAAAAGCTTACAGACCTCCATCTCAGCATCTTCAAGGTATCCAACTGTGAGTTTTGAAATATCAATAGAAAAGGGATCCTCAAGGTTAATGTTTTTTGATGAGATGTCATCCGGATCCTTTCCTCGTATTGCATCCAGAACAAGGGCACAATCCGTGGCGCTTCGGCAGAATGGGCCAAGCTTATCCTGTAAACAAAAGTAAAGAAAAAAAAAACAGATTTCAAGATTACGTTCTTGCATTGCAAAGAACTACTGAGACAAGTGAAACTGATGAACTTGGCCGACTTATACCAAGCTTTCTGAGAGGCTCATAACACCTGTTCGACCCACCATCCCAAAAGTTGGGCGGATTGCTGTAACACCACAACGAGCAGCAGGGTAGGTCATAGAGCCAGCTGTTTCTGAACCAACAGCGAATGGAACCAACCCTGACAATATACAGACAAATACAGCTCGAGTAAAAGATATAATTAGCCAGATAATTAGAGATTTCAGATTTACATCTTGGAAGATGTAATGAAAATCCAACTTCACAACGCACATAGTAAAATATTAGGTACTAGCTCGTGAAAAATTGCTAAATTAACTCTTAATTCCAGGTTGGCCAAGTTTCACAATAGCCGCTACACGGTAACCATATTGATACCCAATAACCTTCTCCGCATTCAATCCCAAATAATGGGTAACAAAAGTCCACATTATTGACCAGGGAAACTGTGCACAGATTAGAGAAAAACCTGCTGAGGTGCTGGCAGCAGGACCAGCCGATGAACCAGTTGAGAATTCCTCAATATTCCATGGGTTTCGTGTCCTTCCACCAAACCATATATCATCATATGCTAAAGATCCAGTGACGAGCTTTGCTATAAGAACGGCTCCGGCGGCTTTCAACCTGCATAGACCAAAATCATAAGCTTAGCAGTGATAATACACGAAATCCAAAAATTGTGAATTTCCAGTTGAAGGAGTACCTCTTGTATACCCAAGCCTCCATGTCAATAACTTGATTTTGGAATGTTTTCGAACCCCATGTGGTTTTATATTGGGGGACTGAAATAGTATCTTTTAGTCCATAGGGAATTCCATGCAGAGGACCTAAAAATATGGGAACTTCAATAACTCAATACTAAGATTTTTACAATCATTTGTATTGTCATAAATGATAGAATACAACAGAGTAGTCATAATGCTAACTGTAATGAAGGAAAAAAAATATCTAGAATGAAATCTAAAATGAGATACCTAAATACACTCCTTGGTTGAGCAAATCATCAGCCCTTTTTGCCTGCTTGAATGCCAACTCTTCTGTGTAAGATATTACAGCTTCAAGAGCATGATCATATCTATCAAAACAAAACCAAAATTAACCAAAGTTCACAAAACAAATGCCTCTGATCGACGTACATCATAGAGGAAACGATGGAATCAGTATAGGATTTCTTACTTCTTCATTCTTCTCAAGAATATTTCAGTAAGTTCCTGAGATGTAGTTTGTTTTGTTTTCAGAAGGTGTCCTAGTTCAAAAACCTGATAGAAACAAGAAATTTTGAATATTGAAGAATGCCAATGTAACACAATTTTTGAATCCAAGCATCACAATTTGACAGAAGCACTGTTTAATTACATTCATGAAAGCTACATCTTTATCCAGATTAGGCTTTTGCACTCCAGAAGCAGAAGGACAGGAAAATCGTTTGTTGATATTCTGGGATGTTTTTGCATCGCTACTACTTCTACTACTCCACTCAGGATTGAAAACCAAAACAGATGGATCATGCAACCCTCCATCCTCGGAAGCAACCAGTTTCCTGTTTGCTCTATAAATTGGAACATTGAAGTCTCTGGCACCCTTGCCCATCTCCAGCACCTAGCAAAACTCATATAAGTACACATAACTCACCAAAATTGAAACTCCAATAACAATTGTTGAGCATAAAACTATTTAACATCTATGCCGCTAGTCAAAAATACCAACAAGTTATACCCTCTGTAAGCTACTACAAGCATTGACACTGACACCAAGAGGTTCAAGTGAAAAGCAAACAAAACTAACATTGATGAGATACCTTTTCGGCGCTGAAGAATTCGGCATCAAAGTACTTCAATGCATTTTTAAGAGCCGAAACTTCCTTAACTTCTTCTTCAGTAGCACTCTCTTTAGTTTTTTCATTCTCTTCATTGAACTCACCACCACTGTCCTGATCAACAAAAAAGCATATAAAATCATCCATTGCTAGACTGAGGCTCAATTGAACTGTTTCCAGTTTCCTACATTAGGTTACTGCTTTTCTTCTGCTTTCATTTTCTTTTACCTGGAAACAACGAGAGTACGGGTATGAACCCGAGTTTGTGTAGCCATGATATTTTTACAAGCACTACTCCCAAATTTTAAACAAACAACAGACCCTCCCCGTATCTGCATAAATACATGTAAACGGTTCCAAGCTTTTTAGAGAATTTGGTCGTCTGACACTTTCTTCTCATCATGGACACTCACATTTACTTAACAAGTAGTCCATGTCTATTTTAAGGCATTCCAAATGGTCATTCTTAATTTTTTTTTTTTTAGGTTTCAACTGTTTAATCAAAACAAAATCAGTACCTTAAAGAAAAGAATCACGTAAAACAGATTAGTAAAGGAAGTGAGGGTTTACCATTTTGAGATGTAAATTGATGGAAGATTTAGTTTCCAGAAGAACTCGCTGTTGGTTTTGTGTTGTTTCGGTTGGTAAATTTGAAGCAGTTGAATGAAGGGGGAGGAGTAATGGAAGAAGCAGAAAGAAGGATGAAAGGACACGCGTCCATGAGAGACGACACTTGTCTTGCAACTTCATTTGTAACTGGCTGCTGACCACCAAAATTCAGAATACTGCCGACATCGAACAGCATGTTGCCTTGTTAAAAACCTCATCTGGAAAACCACGTGGGATAAAACCAGACCAAAGGAAAAGAGTACAACGGACGTCGCCCAATGACAGTGTTGGATACGCATATGATGCCTCGTTAACACCTTGACAAGAAAAACCCCTCGGGACAAAACCTTGATGAAGGAAAAAGAGTACAACGCGTTTAAGCCCAGCCAAAAATTCTACGAGTTTACTCCCCCTGAAGCATGACTTCTTAAAGCGGTTGGTGGTGTGGACATTTTACAGCCTTTATAAAAACTGCTTTACCATTTGCAGTTTATGGAGGATTGACTACAGGTCCTGCGCCGAGTGCACCACTAGCAATGTACACCTCACATTTAAATCCTCCATCATTGCACACCAAATTCATTTTTCCGCTTTAACTTCAGGCATAACAATGAAAGTCCTTTTGTAAACTCATAAATACCATATAATCAATTTCAGCCTCTAAAAATGTAACGTATCAGATAGATCGATCACTTCCCACTTTTGGGAATCACATAGTAATAGTGTTAACTTTAGTAGCACAATAAGTATTACCAGTATCAAAAATTAGATACTCTAGTTTGTGCTAGCATATTCTCGAACTTCTGGCCGAGAGATATTTCAATTTCAACGAGATCTCATAGTTTTGTTCAAGCGTGGATTTTAGCGCTACTAAGGGCTCTTTAAGAAGTCAAAAATGATATCATCAATCCATTCGGATTTTAACCTTATACCAAGAACATAAAACACATACAAGGATTGCTCACGAATTTCTCCTATGTGGTGATAATGATTTATTTCAAGCCTGACATAGTTCACAAAGTCAGGTGGCTGCCTGAGTCAGAAACTCAAATCCTTCTGGGGGATTCATTACTAACAATACTCATAACAAGATGCAATATGAGTCCTTCAGGGACTACCACGCTAAAGTGCATCTATATTAGGAGAATACTTTTCGTTTCACAGAACCAATCCTGGGGGTTCAGCAGGAAAACCCTCTAAGTCGCACTTTACACGATTATTTTACTCTCTTTGCGCTTCATCTCAAACACCAACATGTAATATTCAGGCCTCATGATTTTACAGTGTGAGTCAGATACGATCTTTTTGCGCTTTTCGAGAGATTTCATCATCTACCTTAGTTTGAGGGGAAACATGTCATATGCCTACCAATCACAATGTCGATGTTCCTCTGCAAAGGGGTACACAACCACTATTGTAAACAGTAATCGACAATCATATACAATCTAACACATTCTCTAGTGCATGCACGTTCATGAAAATTTCATAGACTGGTACCAGCTCCACTTCAGGGGCATTATCATATCCTCATCTTCAATAAGGAGTTTCAAACTTAGTGAATGTAGATCATATTCTGATAGTCTCCACGAGCACTATCTGTAGTCTCTCTTCAAGAGCACTACATATTATAAAAGTGATTGGATTTTCTTTACGAGGCATAAATAAGACGGTCGTTCACGCCTTAATCGAGTCTTAATTCACAACTTGGTCACTGCGAGGTGTATAATCTAACCTGCTGAGACAACGTTTCGTGTCTATATCCTCAAGCAAGTGACAAATAATATTTTCTCAGAGCTACTGCAGTTATTTATTTTAATCACGAGTAATCTCCAACACCTCAATTACGTCCAATATCTTGGTGTGATAAAACAAATGAGATGTTTCACGCTAATTCTAGTGGCAGCCAAACTTTCTTTGATCAGGATAAAAACTTGATTAGATAACCTATTTAATTGTCGACTTCTTACTGCAACCTTTAGGTGATGCCTGTCATATCCATGACTTTAAAGGAAATCCCTTAAATTTGTCGACATAATGCTTGCCATCTTCAAGTGGCATTCTTTCTCCCCCTGGTTAAGACGGGAGAACCTTTTTAGGTTATCAACACCGTCCTCTTGTGGTGACTTTTCTCCCCCTGATTAAAATGGGAGAACCTTAAAGGTTATCAACCTTACTCACGCCAACTTCTGGTGGCAGGTTGTCATGCCAACTTCTGGTGGCATCTTAGTTTTCCTGATCATGGCGGAAATATTACTATCTCATTTCTAGAAACTTCTGGTTCCATAATTGCCTTATTTTCAAAGGCAATTCTGCTCATGATGGTTTTTGGGTTTTAATTTAACTACACAAAAAGTACCCAAAAACAGCTGCAGGCTCAACAAGAGATGAGACATTTCATGTCGTTCCTTTTTGATGGCTTACTTCCTCCCCCTAACGGCGGGAATACAGTCTCATCTTCAGTAAGACATTACCAACACATGGTTTTAAATGTCTTATGAATCGAAACCAACATACATAGCTAGGTGACATTATGGACCAAACACGTGAATTGTAAGGTTGCTTCGCAAGACATAATTGATGGTAAATAGTTGGTCGAGCAGTAAATTAAAGATGCTTAAACAAAGAACTCAACTAGATCATGTCGAGTGCGCACATGTGCTAACTATATGCTCGATATAATACCAACTGAAGGCAAAACATCAAAAGCCTATAAATTTACCACCAAAATAAATGGACTTAGCTGGAAAGTCCAAAAATGGATACGCAACCACAAGATTTGCACAAATAGTTCGGAAAATATGGCATTACGTGTTAATATAGAAAATACCATCCAACGGATGTGTCTATCAATACCACAAAGTATTGAAACTTGTCCATAGTGTAGGGTGAATAAGTCATAAAAATGCCACCATAAATCCTATGCAGGAATATTGGTGATTCAACGAGTTACCGTAATGCTTCTATCAATTCCATTTAAATATCCAAATATCTCAGGGAACAAACAACACAATTTACATCCTTATCTACTGGAAGAAGCTTCCGGTTCTATAAAGGATGTCTATGAGCATTCTGTATCACTCTACTAATCTTAGTAGAACTTGGGTGTCCAAACCACACATGTCCGAGCATGAATACATCAAGGGTCATTAAACTTCTGGCTAATGACAACGTGGAAATCGACTGTTCGAATTTTCCTATGGCACACCCCATAATAGAGAGCCTTACGCTTCTTTACAACGTGCTTCTGGCACAAAAACAAATGAAGTAACAAAATACTCCATAAAAATGCTCATTTATCATTTCAAGGTGGTAACGCCAAATATTCTCAAAAACTCAACATATTCTTTAGGAATCCTGAATAATATAAGGCGTCAATAATGATGATTGTTATAGCACCAAAATAATACACGCTCTTCCGTAGCCGTCTATCATATTATTTGAAACTGAAATGATGTTTTACATTCCCAAAAATCAAACCTCTTCAAGGTTGTAAAATTATTGGTAGTTTAAAAAATCGTGTTTGTTGTTCCGGTTTCTGAGACAGATATCTCTATCGTCTATTTAAAATGGATAGATTACTTCAGGAATACATATCCGTTGTCACAGATAGATGATGGTTTTCAAATAGTGATTGTAGTTGTAGTGGTAAAAAGGGGTCTTTTCAGACTTGTGAAGAAAACAATTTTTATAGATTTAAATTAAACAAGCAACTAAATAAAATAATTCAAAGTTTTGTAGAAAAATACCAAGACTAGGATTCCACCATTGACCAAATAAATAGTAAACTCTAAATAATATTCATGCAATTCTATCTTTAAAAATAATTCTAATATTTGCCTCAAATATATTCTTGAAGTAATAGTTGTAATCAAAGAGTATAAAACATCAAAAGTATTTAAAACCCATCATGCTTCATCAAATTAATTCACAACTATTCAATAAGAACTAATATTTCAATTCAATCTCATGCAAATAATCAAATAATAATATTGCAAATAAATAGTAAAATTAGAATTATACCAATTAATGTGGAACAATGGCTTCCTCCGTTGCCTTGGCTAATGGGTTTAGCTCCTCATCCCAAAAACACACTCACAAGATAACTTCATGGCTAAAATAGGTGTTTTTATTGATGATTATATGATGAAATAGGAATTATCAACGCTGTAGAAGTGTTACAGCGTCACTGTTACAAATGGTGTAAGTACTGAGAAGAAACGATAGAACCAAAGTGTTGTAAATAGCGACACAGGGTGTTCTTACAAAGGGTGTAAGCTGCTGGAAAGAACGATACAAGTCGTGTGCTGTAAACAGCGACACAGCGTGTTCGCTGTTGGAACTGTTGAAGAACGACACTTCTGAAGTGTCTGTTCTTCGTGTTCTTCACGGCTTCAAGAACAGCAGCAACAACAGAACTGTTTGGTCTTCAATCGATTCTCCACGGCTCTCCTGGGATCTAAACTCTCTCCTAAGGGTTTCTCCAAAACTTTCCTATGACTCGACCCAACACTTATATAGCTACCAAACCCCCAAAAATCTCGAGTGAATCCGACTTCTTCTCTTTTTTTCTCTTCTCTGCGCTGTTGAGAGAATATCTCTCCTGTCATCTCCTTGTACGCGTTTGTTAGCTATAAACTTTCACCAAGACTCTCCCAGGACTTGAATAATACTATAGAGAGTCTATCCAGCGTGAGACTCGCCCAAAACTCTCTCAAAAAATCTTTGAAACTTCAACAGAAAGTACGTGTCCCTGTTTGGACTTCGTGTGATTTTTTCGACTTATCCAGCCCAATTGGCTGGGTCTAGACGATTTAAACAGGCCCCTTATGTCTTGTAGAGTCCATACATACCAAATACACCCATTGAATCGCTCTAAAACAGCTCCAAGATCGAACACAAAATCTGCCAGTTCTTGCATGCATTTTCCCGCCATTTTTTCAGTTTGAAACTATGAAGATGACCTCCCCTTATCCAGTTCGAGAGTCCCTTTAGCACATGCCCTGAAATGGGGTGCCCCTTATCCAACTTAGTGGTGCCTTTCGCAATTCTTCCGGGATGTTTTCCGCACTTCTTTGGGGTTCCTCCGGGGTATTTATGGGGTACTTCCGGTACACTTCTGGGGCACTTCCGGTACACTATCAACGGAGGTCCAAATGCCACATTTTTAGCCAATTTCGCCGCAAAGCCTTATTTTTCCAAAAACACCTACAAATAAATAAAATAACCAAATAAGTACAAATTCGAGCACTAACAATGTATACAATTAATATATACTAGACACATAAATGTGTCTATCAAATACCCCCAAACTTATTATTTGCTAGTCCCGAGCAAATCAAATAGAAAATAAAATCCTAACTCACTGTCGCAGGCATCGTCGATTGCATTTAGCGTATGCAATAAGCCTTTAAACCCCTAGGTGGCCCTAGTGGCCGAGTTAAAGTCTCGGGAGGGCTTACCAGAGATATACCCACAAAACCTTTACTCCTAATTGGTCACAAGTATCCAAAGATCTATGAGGACATACATATTCTCAACCTATCTCCAAGTAACTAGAATGCCAGAGAAATTAAAGGTGTCATCTCTAAAGCTAACTGAAGAAAAGGGGAGACACATCCACACGACTGCTAGATAAAGAGATATCCGCTATACAGCTAGATAAACATTGTAAGATGCGTCCGCTGCTTTACAGCTGGATAAGATTAGGAGAGAGATAAAAATGAGAGGGACATCTGCTATACAGCTGTACTAATTACGTGTGATGAGTTAAACCAGTGCTAGAAATATCTTGTGCCAGATTGAAAGCGGACTAACAAAGCAACCAAATGTATCTTTCTTCGACTCTCTCATAGTGCTCAGTAGAAACAACGTCTTCTTCGGTCTTCAACTGTTGATGATAAACTATCGAACCTCATAGAACCTTGACAATTAACTCTTCTCTTCGATTTCTTGCTTGACTTATAAATTTCTTCTTCCCTATGGCCTTATTGAACAAAAAGAACGTAATGATGTTTCATATTTTTATTTTTTTGTATTTTTTTGTATTTTTTGCTTAATAGAAAAAATTACAAGACAAAAATTTACATGGCCATGAGAGAAGGACTTTCAAAACTTGGCTCTTCGCAACTTGTGATGTCTTGGTATCATGGATTCTAACAACTTATATCATTTGCTCTTGTAACTTCTTGTAACTAAGTCTTCAACTTTGATTTTTGAATTATTCTTTTCTATTGTTGCTTCTAAACCTTAAAACGTCTTCACTTTCTTCATAGATTTTGATGTCGCTCCGCTTGTTGATGATGATAAGTTTCTACTGAGAGAGAGTCGCAATCCAGTAACTAAGACTACATTGTGAGGTTGCTTTGTCTTTCTGGCATTTCCTGACCTACTTGCCTTTCCATCATGTATGGTTAGGTCCATCACGGTTACCCTCTAAAAAGAACAAGTTCTCTCCTGAATTTCAAGGATCTCAATGTCTTTTTCTCTAGTGTCTCAATAAGTTGTTATCTGTAGCATTCCAATTTCTATATTTTCGGTGAGAAACAGTATGTAAACTTAGCTAACCGGATACCATGTGACGCTAGAAGTTTCAAAAGTGCAACACAAAAGTTTCTCCCATACCCCCAAACTTAAATCTAACATTGTCCTCAATGTTCTAAAGATGAAATTAAAAGCATGAACAAGGAGAAACTATTAGCACTGGAGGGAAAAGAAATAAGGAAGGATATTACCGTATTACATGAACGCGGGAGCCTCCCAGTAAATGCTAAATTTATAGTCATTAGCTAGACATCAAATACCTTTAAAAGAATTGTTACCTTCCAAAGTCGTATACCAATAGTCGAAACAATTGTGGGTCCATAAGACCAAATAGAACTTCCACGAATAGGAGACAAATGCTCAAGATCATAAAAATGAGCAGATAGAGCACAACCTGATCTAAAGTTTCTCGCAAGACAACTGGATTTATCTGAAGTGCCCACTTGGGCTTCATATGAGTGTCTCGGCAAACAGATTCATCCGAAAAACGGGTCTCTAACATATGGATTTTCTCCTGGACAGTATCAGGCGGATCAGGTTGTGGAGTCTGAATAGACTCAAGCGATACCTCAGATGCACTAGGCTTGAGTCCCAAGTTAGGGACTTCTACTGGGGATAATTGACAATCTATACCCCCAAATTTAGGGTAATCACTATTCTCCGTAAGACCTTTAACTATGCATTGAATTTCCGGATCCGGAGAGTATTTAAAATACTCTAGAGCTTCTTCTAGTTCACTACCCCCAAACTTAGAGTTTTGGGTGTCTCTAGATAAACTAGTCACAATATTCCTAATTTCTAGACCATCCGGTTCCTGAAAAAGGTCAATTTCTTTCTCTGAGTTATAATCAGGTGGTTCATCCTCTAAATTCTTTTGAGGTATACTAGCTATAGGACTTATATGTTTCATATCCTCTATGGTCATCCCTAGAGTTTCCTTATTGTGTTGAAGCACAGTTACTGGCCTAATCTCATGATCACTATCCAAATCGGAAGTTATAGGCAAAATCTCAGATGGGCCTACAAATGCATAATTGGGGTCCAACTTAGGAGGATCTTTAGGCTCTTCGAAATAAGGGCTTAAGGTAGATTCGGTAGCTAGTAATGGTTCAAACCTAGATTTCCATCTATCGGTATCTAACATAGGAATAGAGTCCAACAGAGCATTTACTTGTTCAATGTTGCTATCATCGTCAAAATCCATGCTAAAACGGGCTAGACAACTCTCTAATGGATCTTCCGATTTGGTGTTTGGTACAGACTTCGGAACTAAGGTTCCTATCATTTTGACCTCTTCAATGCACGTGTCATCTAGCTCAGAATGTAGCTTATTGACATTAAAAATATTCAACTCAATAGTCATATGACCAAAAGATAGATTCATAATACCATTTCGACAGTTTATGATCGCATTAGACGTGGCTAAAAACGGGCGACCTAAAATCACTGGTATTTGGTTCTCTGGGTCAGGGACAGGTTGAGTATCTAGGATAATAAAATCCACTGGATAAATAAACTTGTCAACCTCTATGAGAACATCCTCGATCACACCACGAGGAACTTTAACGGACCTATCAGCTAACTGAAGTGTTACCTGGATAGGTTTCATCTCACCAAGTCCTAGCTTAAGGTACACATGGTATGACATTAAGTTCACACTGGCTCCTAAGTCAAGCAACGCTTTCTCAACACGGTATTTACCTATTGTGCAAGAAATGGTCGGGGACCCTGGGTCTTTATACTTAGGAGTAGTGGTATTCTGAATAATAGAACTCACATGACTAGCTATGAAGGCTTTCTTCTGGACACTGAGCTTACGCTTTCGCGTACACAAGTCCTTAAGGAACTTGGCATAAGAGGGAATCTGCCTAATTGCATCTAATAATGGAAGGTTGATATTAACCTGCTTAAAAACCTCCAATATATCATTAAAGTTGGACTCCCTCTTAGTCGGAACTAGCAGCTGGGGAAACGGGGCTCTGGGAACAAAGTCGGGCTTAACAGGACCCTTATTGGTCTCTTTGGAGACTCTATCAGTCTCCTCATTTTCTGGCTCAGCAGGGTGAACTACAGCATGTTCACTATCAGGCATGTCAACCTTGTTGTCAACTATCTTTCCACTCCTAAGGGTTGTGACAGCATTCACATGATTGTACGATTTCTCTTCTTTTGGGTTGGGATCAGTACGACTAGGGAACCTTCCATCTTCTCTCTCACTTATGAACTTAGCTATTTGTCCTACTTGAAGTTCTAATTTGGCAAGACTCTGGGAATTATTCTTCAATTCTTGCCTAGTTTCTTGTTGAAAGCTCATGTGGTTCTTTGTTAGCATTTCATGGTTATTTGCTAACATAGTGAGAGTTCCTCTAAGGTAGAGATCTTTTTCTCGGAAGTGTTCTGAAACTGGGTTTGACCTGAAGAGTTATTAAACCAAAACCTGGGGGAGGCTGAGAATTGCTAGACTGGCCTTGACTCTGGCCCTTAGACCAAGAGAAATTAGGATGGTTTCTCCAACCAGGGTTGTAGGTTTCTGAGTATGGGTCAAACTTCTGACGGTTCTCAAACCTAGCATTGTTATAGACAGCATGGGCTTGTTCTTCACTAACCTGACCTTCCCAAAATGAATTATCGGGCTCTATTCCACAACTAGAGACTTGAGAGGCTCTATTAGGTTCAACAAGGGACCTATTTTTAGACTGACAATTTCCAAAGCTTCTAACCTTCTAGATAAAGCAGCAAACTTAGCATCTGAAAAAAACTTGTATCTACCATTGGTGCTACTTCTATTGACCAAGAGTCTTTTAGGGGGTTCAACACAAGATCCCACTGTTGGGATTTTTCAGCGATAGCTCCTAAGAAGGTAAAAGCATCATCAGCATTTTTACTAGTGAACTCACCAGCGCACATAGACTCAACCATGGCTTTGGTCGAATAGTCTAAACCATCATAAATAATCTGTACAAGTTTCATATTATCAAATCCATGGTGAGGACACTGAGATAGGAGATCATTGAATCGCTCTAAAAACCTATAAAGAGACTCTCCCTCTTGTTGCACACTAGCACTAATTTTCTGCCTAACAGCTGCAGTTTTATGCTTAGGGTAGAATTTCATATAGAAGCAGCATAAGTTCCTGCCATGTTTCATGGATTCAGATGGTAGGTTGTTCAGCCAGGTCTTGGCTTTATCTCTCAAGAAAAGGGAAACATCTTAAGTTTCAAGACTTCATCAGTAAGGTCTTTTATTCTAATTGTCCCACAATTTCCTCAAAGTCCCTAATATGAAAATAAGGGTTCTCATCATCTTTCCTAAGAATATAGGGATCATCTGAAGAATACTAGGTTTTATCTCAAAATTAGCCGTAGTGGCTGGCAATTTAATGCATGAAGCTCGGTTGGTCCTAGTTGGGAACATGTAATCTTTCAAAGTTGCCATCGTTGGCACAAAGAGTACTAGGGGTACTTTCCTCACGAAGAGATATTCTCAAAACTGAAGTTTCCAAAAACAGGGCTCTCAAAAAGAGTCTTCGAGCTCCCTGCTTAAATCAGAAGAACTACTAGGTTTTTCGCTAATCAATCGACCTAGAGTATCTCTTTTCCAAGCCCTATTAACAAAATCGGGCATACACTAAAAAGAATTCAAAAAGAAATAAAAATCCTAACAGGAAGGTTCTAGCAATCACACAGCAGGCTGACTCGACTTTACCACAGCAAACCTAAAGATTTCTAGCAAACAACAAGCATGATGGCTCCACTTAGATTATTTCTAGACCAGCTTCTAATCCTTCGAAAGGGAATTCGTTACAATTTAAGCAAACCCCTCTGGAATCAATCCGAGTTAAAGCAAGTTGAATCGAGGCGAGGGAAGCTCAGTGGAGCTTTGATACCCAAAACCTCACCGATCCAATGCGGCGCAGTCACGCATTCAACTCGCAGAAACCGTCAAGAACTTCGAGGTGTGCTTAAAAGAGTAACCAATATTTTTCGAATGATTGTCCTGTTAAGCTCGATACCCTATAGGTCTCTTTCTAGTCCAAATTTTAGGCTTAGGTTCGCTTTAGGTTTCGTTTTCCTAAGGCGGGCAAGAAGGGAGCGGTGATGAAATCCGAACCCTTATCTTGTTTAGGCCAGGCCTTGCCCTTTACTAGGAATATAAAAACAGTCCGGTTCGTCCTCAAACAATTATCACCTTAAGGAATACAGTAACCCGCTTGCAGGAGATTCGCGAGTGTTTCGATTGGACTTACCTCCCGTACCAGACGGGGATGAACCGTTGAAGTCGACTCGGGCCACGACTCCTATGTCATGTGCGAACCCGAGGGGCCGAGACGATATCGTAATCGCGTCCTTCCCTGCAACAGTTTGTATTTAAGGGTACCCTTCCGTAGGGTATAAAAAATAAAAATGTCCAAGAATTAATGTCCAAAGTCCATAAAAAAAATACAAAAGAAAAGAAAGTCTAAAAAAAATTACAAAAATAAAAATGTCTCTCTTTTTTTTTCTCTCTTTTTATCAAAAAAAAAATTCTTCTTCTTTTGCTCCTTTTGCTTTGCCTTTTACTCCACGTCTTTAAATGTCCACCAAAAACTTTGGCAAAAATTTCTTTTGCTCAAACTTCAAGAATCTGAAAGAAAAAGACAAAAAAACAGAAACATAAAGAAGAACAAATAAATAAATAAAAAAGTCTAAAAAATGTTAACTAAAACACAGGTCCGCGTCGGCGGCGCCAAAATTTGATGGTTTTCAAATAGTGATTGTAGTTGTAGTGGTAAAAAGGGGTCTTTTCAGAGTTGTGAAGAAAACAATTTTTATAGATTTAAATTAAACAAGCAACTAAATAAAATAATTCAAAGTTTTGTAGAAAAATACCAAGACTAGGATTCCACCATTGACCAAATAAATAGTAAACTCTAAATAATATTCATGCAATTCTATCTTTAAAAATAATTCTAATATTTGCCTCAAATATATTCTTGAAGTAATAGTTGTAATCAAAGAGTATAAAACATCAAAAGTATTTAAAACCCAGCATGCTTCATCAAATTAATTCACAACTATTCAATAAGAACTAATATTTCAATTCAATCCCATGCAAATAATCAAATAATAATATTGCAAATAAATAGTAAAATTAGAATTATACCAATTAATGTGGAACAATGGCTTCCTCCGTTGCCTTGGCTAATGGGTTTAGCTCCTCATCCCAAAAACACACTCACAAGATAACTTCATGGCTAAAATAGGTGTTTTTATTGATGATTATATGATGAAATAGGAATTAGCAACGCTGTAGAATTGTTACAGCGTCACTGTTACAAATGGTGTAAGTGCTGAGAAGAAACGATAGAACCAAAGTGTTGTAAATAGCGACACAGGGTGTTCTTACAAAGGGTGTAAGCTGCTGGAAAGAACGATACAAGTCGTGTGATGTAAACAGCGACACAGCGTGTTCGCTGTTGGAACTGTTGAAGAACGACACTTCTGAAGTGTCTGTTCTTCGTGTTCTTCACGGCTTCAAGAACAGCAGCAACAACAGAACTGTTTGGTCTTCAATCGATTCTCCACGGCTCTCCTGTGATCTAAACTCTCTCCTAAGGGTTTCTCCAAAACTTTCCTATGACTCGACCCAACACTTATATAGCTACCAAACCCCCAAAAATCTCGAGTGAATCCGACTTCTTCTCTTTTTTTCTCTTCTCTGCGATGTTGAGAGAATATCTCTCCTGTCATCTCCCTGTACGCGTTTGTTAGGTATAAACTTTCCCCAAGACTCTCCCAGGACTTGAATAATACTATAGAGAGTCTATCCAGCGTGAGACTCGTCCAAAACTCTCTCAAAAAATCTTTGAAACTTCAACAGAAAGTACGTGTCCCTGTTTGGACTTCGTGTGATTTTTCCGACTTATCCAGCCCAATTGGCTGGGTCTAGACGATTTAAACAGGCCCCTTATGTCTTGTAGAGTCCATACATACCAAATACACCCATTGAATCGCTCTAAAACAGCTCCAAGATCGAACACAAAATCTGCCAGTTCTTGCATGCATTTTCCCGCCATTTTTTCAGTTTGAAACTATGAAGATGACCTCCCCTTATCCAGTTCGAGAGTCCCTTTAGCACATGCCCTGAAATGGGGTGCCCCTTATCCAACTTAGTGGTGCCTTTCGCAATTCTTCCGGGATGTTTTCCGCACTTCTTTGGGGTTCCTCCGGGGTATTTATGGGGTACTTCCGGTACACTTCTGGGGCGCTTCCGGTACACTATCAACGGAGGTCCAAATGCCACATTTTTAGCCAATTTCGCCGCAAAGCCTTATTTTTCCAAAAACACCTACAAATAAATAAAATAACCAAATAAGTACAAATTCGAGCACTAACAATGTATACAATTAATATATACTAGACACATAAATGCGTCTATCAATAGACGAGGGACAAACATTAATAAATCATTAACAAAATCATTACGTAACCATGGGCTACTTCGGGAACCCAAAAATTCGTGGCTAATTCCTGGAATCCAACTATTTCGATAGACCACTTCTGGAGTCTGTTTTATGGATTATTATAGGAGACACAAATTGCATGTTGGACTGCTTCTGGAGTCGGCAACGTCTCATGGATTGCTTCGGGAATCCATTACTTATAAAAATAAGCAAAGAAAATAAATAAAACTTAAAACAAAGGATAAACATCAAAACACATATAGTACTAATACAATATCAACAAATCTCCAGCTTCGTCACCTTCAAGTTCAACGAAATATTAATTTACAAGTGTGCAAATGGATACACTGTTTATGGCAAAGTTACATAGTTGGTCACTTCAGGGACCACCGATATGGATGGCTAGCACTTTTGTAACGGGTCACTTCTGGGACCAGCGGGCTAGCGAAACACACATTTTGCACCCATATTATGCCACACGATGTTCCATCTTCCGATGGAACTATTTCAAAGTTTCCTGAGATTATCAAGGCTGAGAAAATCAAATTTACGCCATCCTTCAGGGATGCGATAATTTCTCACTTTACCAGTATTAAAACCGTTAGTACCATAATTAAATGGAAATGAAAATTATCAAATTTTCGGGATTGCAATCCTTACCTTTGTGACGAATACATACTTACCAAAATTATTAGCATCTGTCTTTAGAAAAGATAAGTATATTAATGGGTCCTTCACACAGGTATGATCTAACAATCATCAACCCGTGGAAAAACTAATACCTCCTGTTCACAGTAGAGAAGATATGAGTAATTAGTATTAGATTAATACAAAAGCTAAAGATTAAAATCATAAATTAACAAAAATTAATAGAGGGGAGAAAAATGATGATCTCTTCCGGTCGTCGGCATCGTTGCATCTCCTCTACTCATGATTTTTGATCATCGTTCACCACCAAATGATCAAATGAATCGACCGTAATTACAGAGCAATTCGTGCTGATAATGTATTGTAAATTAATGAATTTTTAGTATGTTAATTAATCAAAGATGCTCATGGTGCTGGTATTAATATAGTTGTATACTGATTATAAAGAAACCAGTAACACTGTCTATTTTGTACACAGGAGACAGAGGAAGAGATGCGGCTAGTATTGCTGACTCTTTCTTAGTGGTATCTCTAATACAAAATGAGAGATCGCACAAAGCCTATTTGTAGGCTATGTTTGCATGGTACAGCAAGCATAATAACAACACGTGTCCTATACTTGTACAAATAGGAATGCGACACATATTTGTCCATGAGGCTAATGTTTATCTCAAGCAAAAGCCTCGAATATTCTTGGGCCACTCATAGACAGACGTGTCTATATAACAGAGCTCAATTTCATTGCTGCATAGTGCAAAACTGCAAATTCCCCAAACTACACTGGCATCGCTTTTTCCGTATTATGAGATTCGGATCGGACCAGACGGTCGAATTGACGATTCAGTCACTTTTCTGGTCCGATTCAACACTGTCCCAATAACTTTGTAAATTAAAAACCGTTTAACTACGGGCCAGCCTACCCTATACAGACCGTACCCACATAATCCCAAAGATCCTCCTTTTTTTCTCTTTGGCGCTAATATTTTTCAATACTACCACGACGCTCAAATCCAAGTAGGGAAGACGAAAAGTATAAGCCATGGAAAAGATTTGTGCAGCTCACGCCATGCAATGGAGCATCGAGCTCGAGAACGGTCTCCGATCCAAAAAACCTGGTAACGAACAATCTGATTAACCAATTAATTCTACGCTTGTGATTTTGGTATTTCATATTCTAGGGTTTTACATTTTTTTTTCTTAATTTTTGATTTTATGATCACAGGTAAAGTTATTGAATCGATATTACAAACTGGAACTCGACTTGAACAATGGAGTAAAGAACCTAATTATCCATTATCAGTATTACAAATGTTTGGTTTAATTCCTGGTGAAGATAGATTGTTTGCAAATACTATACTTCTACGTCTAGCCGATGCATTTAAATCTGGTGATAAACAGATTAGAATTTCTGTTTTGAAAGTTTTTTTGGGGGAGATGAAGTTCAGGAGAAGTAAAGGGAAAAGTTATAATGGGATATTGAAGAAGGATAGGGTTTTTAATCATGCTGAACTTCTTAAAAGAGTAAAGCTAGTTTATGATACCGGAGATGTGGAATCAAGAGGGTTGGTTTTTAGATTAATTGGTTGTTGGGCTGATTTTGCCAAGGATAGTGCTGAAATTAGGTATATGGTGTTGTCCAGTTTGGGTTCTTGCCATGTTTCGGAGGTGAGATCATTGTACACTTCTACTTTTTGTCATAACGATTTCAGAATGGATGCCATGATTTATGAAATGTTCGTGTTCGGCATGTGATTGTGATGATTTCTTTCGAGTGACGAGTAAGTAGTCAGTAACTTTTTATAGTAATAGTAACTTAATTATGTTTTTAAGGTTAGAACTAGGATTTCTTGCTATTCCTAAGGTTTGATAAGTAAACCCCTAGGATATATGTGCCAAGGTGTGATACCTATGCATGGTTTGATAGGATATGTCCGTGCATGCATTTACTCTTTTCAAAATTATTTCAGTAATGAAATGCGGTGATTCATAATATGTATTAGAGACTTTATGGAAAATATGAGTCATGAACTGATTTGTGTGATGTATGTCCTGTGTGCAGCATGTGATTGTGTTGATTTCTTTTGTGTGATGTTTAGTCAGAAATTTATTGTACTATTAGTATCTCAGTTATGTTTGAAATGTTTAAACAAGGATTTCCTGCCATTCCTATAAGAAGTACATGCAGCACACATGCGGGTAAACCAGTAGTTTATCTATTCCAAAGTTTGATTGCTTAGGTGCGCATACAACACTGTTGATGTTAGTGTGATCATGGGAGATTGTCGAGTGGTTTTAATGAAGTTTACACTTTTTCGAAGTGATGTTGCGAAATGACTGGGTTTATATTGGTGCAGGAGGCCTCTACTAGTTAGGAACATGTCTAATAATGAGTACCACAAACCTGCATGTGGTCCGCCTGTACCTCCACTCTGTTGCTATGATATCCTTGCGAATTTCTAGCAGATAAACAAGACGATGTGATCACAACCTTGTTTTTATTGTTTTTGGGTTATATTATCTTGAAAAAAAGCATAAAATAACTCCACTAATTTGACTTGTCAGGTGAAGGCATCATTATTCGCCGTTGGTTGCTTTTCTGAGTTATCAGAGGATTTTGCATGTATTGCCTTGGAAATGCTGATTAACATGATAACTTCATCAAAAACAACCTCAAGTTTAAAGCTAGCTGGAGCTCGCAGATTAACTTGTACGGGGACTTCATTGTCACTTGCAATCAGAGCTTACAAGGTCTGAAAATTTCCCACTTCATTTTTTATAATGGCCATGCTACTATCATTAACTTATTTTTTCTCCAGGCAGGTAAAAAGCTGGTTTTGGAATCTTTACACAAGGAATTTATAGCAGAGATGTTAGTAGCACTCTCAAAGCTTGCATCCAAGTCGATGCTCCTGATCTCTGAACAGGTGCTCTTTTTAATTTTTTAAGCAAGTCATGTTTTTAATCTGTGATTAAAACCTAAGAAATGTGTAAAGATGTTAGCTTTGTTCTTTTCATGGCATGTTCACCTCGTTTTAAAAGTGTAAAACATTTGCTGAAAATATTACAGTACTAGTTTTATGAGTTCAAAATTAGTTATAAATAGGCTAACATGGGGTATATGGAGCGGTCCTACATGTGTAACTTAATGAATAATTTATTGATTGTATAAGTTCGCACACGAAGTTGAGAGTTAGAAATTATTATTGGATGTTTAGGAAAGGTTGCCTTGGAGAACTTTAACATACTATCCTAAATTCTTGTTTTGGATGTAGGTAGACTTGCTCTTGCCATTCCTGGTGCAACCATCTGCTTCATGCGTGCAAGCTATTGCGTTAAGATGTTTAAACTTTCTCTTGGCAGGAGGAGTGTGTCGTTTTCCTGTAAATGCTAGTCTACTCAAAGCACTATCGCATATAGTGGATAGCAGTAACCATTCATTGGGTTTGCAATGTGAAGCACTAAAGTTATTGCGTAAGGTCAGTACCTAGTCTGTCACTGTCACAGGCACACACAACACCACTTATCAAATTATAATCGAATTCTTCTGAAATTTACAGACAGTGCGACGTCCTTGCATGGATATATCTGAATTGGTAAACTTTGTACCATCTGTTAAGGCTGCAGCTCAATCTCCCATCTTACCCAAAAGATTATTGGCCCTCTGTCTTCTTGTAGATATATCTTGTGACCATAGGATGGGAATGGAAATGACACCAGATGCAAATGATCTTATTCATCTTCCATCCTGGGTCCTTTTGTCACTATTAGATCAGATAGAGGGTCTGGTAAAGCCAGTACTGGAGACTTGTTGCACTACGTCTGAAGTGGAGCAAGAATGTCGAAGCTTGCTCTATCTAATAGTTAGTCTGGTTAAGGAACACCCATCATTGGGTGTTCTTGTTCTTGACAAAATTAGATTAAACATAGAACCAATGATGGATTTTTGCACAGAAAACTCGGAAACAACAGTTGTGTCTTCTCTTCGTGATACTGTGATGTTTGATGTAGGAAGGCATGTTCATGTTGCATCAAACCTTATCTCCTGCGTATATAAAGTTGTGGAATCTTGCGTAACACTTGATGTAGCTAGTGCAATTACTTCTCAACTGCACCAGTCAATGAAGCTTCTGCTCAATGTCATACTCCAAAGCAGCTTATTTACTCAGGACATGCACACCGTCCACTTATTATTCTTACTCTCTCATGTGATGGGGACTTATTCAGTGAATGATGATAATGAAATCTGTATCGTTGCAGAAGAGTTGAGGATAGCTAATATTAATTACAGATTTCAGCATGAGAGAGTTGTTGTTGAGTATATGAAAAATTTGATAGCAGGAAACAATAATTGGTCCATCTACAGATTTGCACAATGGGCGGCATGTCAGGGATTGTGGTTGGTTGTTGCAATTCTGTCTGGGCAGTTGATAAATAAGGTCCAATCAGAGTCCAACGTTAACTGGTTAAAATCCCTGACTCTATTTGCTCAAGCCGAAAGTACTGTCTTTCTGCTTAATTTCCCAAAACAAGTGAGTGAGGTCTGGGTTGCATCTTGTACGAGTGCTTTACCCGCTTGGAATGCTGACTCTCAGAATTACATTGGAAGCCTTACAGAAGCTTGCACTGGCATACGCGCTGCAAGTGAAGTTTTGGGATGTGTTATCACACTCGATCAAACCTTTTATTTCCAAAAGTGGTTTTTGGACTTAAGAGCTAAGTTTTTAGAAGCTGCTCTTGATATTCTGAGATTTTTGAGTTCTGATACATGCAACAATGTGAATATTTGCTACAAAACATCAGTCTCATATGAAGGTGGTGCTGAAGCTGAGGAAACTGGACCTGATTTTTGTTTGTTGGTATATTTCTTGACACGATTCTCATTTCGATTGAATAGGTTGGTTCGGGAATTTGATCTTCTTGCTACATCTTTCATTGGTATGGACACTGAAAGTTTCAGGACCGTTTCAAGGCTTGCTGTAAATTGCTCAGTACTGGCCTTTTGTACAGGTTTTGTTCTCTACCATCCAAAACTATATGAGAAATCTATGCTCCGTGATTTGGAGAACTTGATGAAGTGTTCACATTCGACGCTGCTAAAAGATGCAATCGAGAGGTTACAACATGTAGATGAGGAAACTAGTACAAATTTGAAGGTGCTTTTGACTTCCATTGAAGAGCCAAAGAGCTGCTTCCACTTGCATCAAAAAACGTTTCTATATGGATCTGGATTCAGAGAACGAGAAATTTTGGTTGTTTCAAGGAATGCTGTAGCGGAAGTACTGCATCTTCAAGAAGAGGCAAGTAAGATGAACTGTAAGGGCATTCTAGGCCAAGTGTCCAAAGCAGGGGTGCAACTACTGAGGGGCATACTTACTAAGTGGATGCAAATATCACTTCAGACTCCAAAATACTTCTTTCAAGTAAGGTATGCTGCTCCAAACTCAAGCTTGTTTCTTTTTTTTGTTCTTTGGGCCCCTTGTGTGGCAAAATCCATCAATTTGGAGGTTGCACTTTGTGGCTTCAACACCATAATCTCTGCAAATTGTCAATTCCCTAATGTTGATTATTAAGCTTTGACGCCGTAATCTGTCGATTTAAAGAAGGCTTGGTAATGAAACAGAATCATTACTCAATACTAATTAGCTACTGTTTTATTATTAGTACAACATTATAATTTCTTGACCTGATTTTCACGTTCAGGCCTTGCCCTGGTGCAGAATTGTTCACCTGTACTGCTGATAACAGAAAATCTGATGAGATATCTATTTTGCCTGGCTCCCATCTGTCTCTAAATCTCTGCCTCCAAATGAAAAATGTACCTGAAGTTCTGTCTGGAAACTTTTATTGCGTTCTAGCATGTAAACCATCGTACTGCACACCTGCATCTGATGGACAAATGGAGGAGCAGAAGCGATCTGGTTATCCTGCTTCAGAAAGTGATGATTCCTTGGATCTGAATGAAAAGCTGATGCTCTATGTTATGAATAGTACTGACGAAATGGGTGCTAGAAAGCGTGGTAGAATTTGTGGTGATGGATGTGAGTTTGTGTTGTGTTTTGTGTCTTTTGATGAACTCAATCAGAGGGGGCAGGGATTTTCAAATTGTTTATTCGATGTTACTTCATTTCCAGAAGGTTCTTACATGATCAAATGGCATAGTTGTTGCATTGACAGTCAAGGTTCTTATTGGAGTTTACTCCCTCTCAATGCTGGTCCTCGTTTTTCAGTCAAGAAGCCTCCTGTTGCCAGTGTATCATATTAAGTGAGTGAGTTATCCTTCAAATGTATGGTCTTGATACTTTAGACTCTTTTTTTTTTTTTTTAATCATATATGCTCTATATATTCTTACATCATTCTTTGACCAACACCAAGTTTGTTACCTAGATGTATAGGTAGTTTGTTTTCCAGCTTAAAAGACCTAGGACAGTGTGTAGCAAGGGTCTCCTAGTTAACCATACCAAGGTACATTTGAGTGACGCCTAAGACAGAGTTTTGATTCTGTCAGGCACCTCTAAATCTCGGACAAGAATTCTTTAAAAAAAACAAATTTTGGTAGTCTGTGTCCAAAGTTCAAGCTTTAATGTCGTTCAGAACATCAAATTTATCTGATTAAGGAAAACAAAAAACATTATCGAAGACTCGTGCAAGTAAATACTTTAAACATAGCAAATGCATTAGACAATCATTTCCTCTTATTTAATTCTTGGCACTTCTAATACACTGTTGCAGGGAGGCTGGGACGAAGTTGAACTTTGAGCGATGTCTCTTTGGGCATGGTTACTTACGCCTGAACCTTCAGTCATGTTGAGTCATTGTCGAATCGAATGCATGGAGAAGGCGAGCCAGCACGATATGCAGTGTTTGGATGGCGAAATTCATCCCTGGGCATATTCTTCGTCCTGATCCGAATGGTGTAAACTGGAAATGATGTTCCCTAAAGTCCAAATGTGCCGCTTCACCACCAGCACCGCCTTTAGCTTGTTGGAGAAACCTTTCTGGCTTAAACTCTGATGGGTTGGACCATATTCGAGGGTCTCGATGCAGTTTCCACAAGTTAACCAGTGAACGTGTGCCTGCTTTCACTTTATATCCACCCGCAATACAGTCTTCAATAGCTTCGTGACCTAACGAAAGTGGGCCAGCACGGTACAAACCTACTGTTTCCTTGATGATTTCTTGGAGGTAGACCAGGTTGTTGATGTCAAGTTGCTCTACATTTCGGTCCTTCCCGACTACGGTATCTAGTACATCCTGGGCGTTTCTTAAGATAGAAGGGGTGAGTGAGTAGTAATGTGAGAGCTCATGTCCACGACACTGATGTGGTGTCTAAGACAGCTGAGATAAGAGTCTGCAAGATCAACAATATCAAATTAATTGGTAAAGGAAGATTTCAACTTTCATCTGCGCAACAATTAGTCCATTTTGTGGAAAACAACCGTCACATCATATCCATTTGATCAAAGATGCAAGTGTAACAAGAGCGTGTAAGAGTGTAGTTGCTGTTGAAACATCCGTCTCATGGTCAGGTTATACTAGTTAGTGTAGAACTTGTGCAAAAGAGTTTTTTCACGGGTATAATCTGTGTACATAGAGTAATGCATGGTAGGAATAGTGTACAGTGATTTCTGAACAATGTTTAGATATTTTTAGGGTATTCTTGTAACCATGTATAATCAATCTATAAGATAAAAGACTTTTTCATCCAAGTGGCTTACACTCTTCCTCTCTCTCTTGATTCCTTCATGGTATGAGAGCTTGAAGAGAGAGAGAGAAGAGAGAGCCCATCTAGATTTCCTTCTTTAGCTTGACCTATTGTCGCTTCGATCGTGATTAAGATTCAGAAGTTAGATCCTGAAACTGATTTAAGAAGCTATAAAATGTTGTTCTTCAAGAACCTGTAGTTATTTTTAAGTTGGTTTCTACTCGAAGTTTGTCTCTATTTGTTGAGTTAAAACATCTCTAGACTTTACTGAGAATTGTAGTTTATCTAATTCTAGTACTTCGGAGAATAGTAATTTATTTAATTCTAGGAGTTCAACATCTCTAGACTTTTCTCACAATGATAGGATCAATGTCAGGATGACATCTTGTAAGCTGGATGATTCAAATTACCTTGATTGGTCTCATTGTGTTAGGATTCTAAACCCAATAAAAGAACCATAATAATATAAAGTGACCAGATTTATCGGAGATCAACCAAAATCCTTTGGATTGGGGATTAGTCACCAAAATTAAATTAAACTTAATTAAACAGATTGAATTGCATGTCATATAGAATTTTAAAGAAGAGTATATATAGCTACCGAATTCTAAAAAGGGAAAATTATGCTCAGGCCCCACCCATGGGTAACCCATAATATGAGGCCCTTAATTAAAAGAAGTTTAAATCTAGGCCCCAAATTATTAAAAGACCTTGATACCCTTATGCATATTGTCAAGCCCATAATTAAATAAAATTTAAATCTAGGCCCAAAATTATTAAAGTACATTGCGAATGTGTAAATAGAAGTTACACATGCATATGGCAAGTGTAACCAAAAGTTACACATCCTTATGACATGTGTAATGCAAAGTTACACTTGTATATATATGCAGAAAATAGACATCAAAAAGAGAACACAAAAAAAAAATACATGTATTACTTTAATATTCATTAACAACAATTTTTTAGCATGTGTAACTAGAATTTACACACACATCTGTCTAGTGTAATTGAGAGTTACATATGTGTCTATCTAGTGTAATTGAGAGTTACACATGCATCTGACTTGTGTATTCAGCGTCAACTCCAGTTCCAGCGATACCATTACCAAGTTTAAGCAATTAGCTTTTATGAAGTTATCTGAAACCTGAAATATAACAACAAGCAATCAATATTTATAAGATTAAAATGAACAGTACACACAACAATGTATATTCAGTTTCACAAGCATCTGACTAGTGTAACTAGTAGTTACACATGCATCTGAATTGTGTAACTGAGAGTTACACATGCATATAACATGTGTAACTAGGAGATTCACATGCATCTGGCTTGTGTAACTAGGAGTTATACCTGTATATGGAATATGTCATTTATCATGAACTTGCAATCCTAAGTTACCTAAAGCAAAGTATGTGTAAGTAAAGGTTACACATCTAATTAGCATGTGTAACTAGAAATTACACATCTATTTAGCTTGTGTAACTAGAAATTAGACATCTAATTAGCATGTGTAACTAAAAATTACACATCCATACCAAAACACCACCACTAAGACAAGCAGAATGTAAAGTAGATCCAACTTACAGTGTCTAACACAAATCTAACATTCATACCAAACCTCTCAGCTTCATACCAAAACACCACCACTAACTCCAAATACAAATTATCCTCCAAATATGATCCAGTACCACCACCACCACCACTGCCTCCTCATCCTCCTCCAAAACCTGCACCTCCACCATCAACACCACCACAAGTGTTGATTTTCCTGTAAAAGAAACATAAAAATATCAGCCAAACTAATCATTGTATACACAAACTAATCTAGATGCAAAAGCAATACTGCCAGCCTCCAAAAGTCATAAAACAAGCATGTATAATCAGCTAACTAAACAAGCATGTGTAACTCCCAACATCTACATATGTTTTAACAATCAGATTTCATCTTATCATCTACAGATACAAGTCAATAACTGAATCCATTGTAATCATGAGAGTTCATCGTTTTTAGATGATTGAATTCAACTAGTATTACCAACAAATTGAACCTAAAACAACAACATCAACAGTAATAACAACAATCTAAACTTACCTAGATTCAAAAATTCATTGATTTCAGAAAAATTATATTGTTATGCTCTGACCTGAATAGAACAACCAAAACAAGAATCAAAACCTAATCAAACTAAATAAGAAAATAGAACTACTAAATAAGTCAATCATATTGAATCAAAACGAAAACGTTACCTGAAGTAGCTTCAGAAGAACAAATTGGAATAAATTGATTGATTCAAATTGGAGTCACCACAATATCACCAACTGAAACCTGAATCATTCAAATTGGAGTTCTTATACAAGATGACAAGTACTACCTAGGTTTAATCATGCATAAGTTGTTTCCAAGCATTAACAACCTTCAGCTGTTGTATTCAATCAGTATGTGTAAGTAAAAGTTACACATCTAATTAGCATGTGTAGCTAGAAGTTACACATCTAATTAGCATGTGTAACTAGAAGTTACACATCTATTTAGCTTGTGTAACTAGTTACACATCCACTTAGCTTGTGTAACTGAGAGTTACACATCCACAATAAAGCACAAACGGGAGATAATACCAGCAGATTAATGAGGATAATCGGACATACTTGTATGAATTGAACATATCAACAACACCTTGGAGATCAAAATCCCATGTTTCATGGTCCCCAGATTTCTTAAGGTTACTGCCAACCCACTGGGAAAGTGATTTGAAGAACCCAGGCTCCATCATGTAATCTACAAGCCACCTGAGTTCTAGAAACATACTATGACATGTCAAATAGTTGATCTACTAACGTCAATTCTCTTACGAATGTATGATTTTGCATGAGAGAAGAAAACATTTCCAAATGTGTTGTTCACTGGCAGTTCATGAACTCCAAAAGTCGTCCACCTTTACACTGGATCCATATATAGGGTAGTGTAGTTGAATGTATATATCAACTTCCCAATTGCACAAATAAAAATTGTACTATACATAAGTACAACAAAATGAAGGAGAATAACTCTTACTTCCTTGATGGGATTTCTGAGGGTAAACTTTGCAAGGTCTGTAAAACCTTCTCAACTTCTCCATCACTCTCTTCAGGATTTACATCTCAAGGTACAAAGTCCAGTATCCAAAGATGTTTTGCATCAAGGAAGTGTAGAAAACTTCATTACATGGAAGGATGAACATACTGGGTTTATTAGCAATTGAAAGAAGTAAAGATCTCAAAAAAGGTTCTGTGTGTCCTTCTTCACATTTTGTAACAATTTTGTTTAATAAAAACTGAGACTACGTAAATAAACATACTAAATGCCAGACCCAAATACTTCATCTACATTTCGTATCCTTAAATTACAAAAATTAAACAACATCAATAAAACCAAACAACAGAAGCAATTCATCAAACATTTAGAACTCAAAAACAGAATTATCAGATCTTGGTGATACCGAATCTCCAGATGAAAATTATTACTATTAACAACTTCTTCATTAGTTGTTTCCAAAGCAAAAGAAGAATCAGATTTTGAATCACCTGTGAATGACGATTAGTTGTTATCTTCTTTATTTCTCTTGTTGTTGAAGATCTTCATAGTTCCATTTTTGAACCTGCACAACAAGTAAGTCCTAAGGTTTAAAACATCATTACATACATGAGAAACAACAAAGAAGAGGAAATCCCAACTTAAGAAAACCTTGAAAAAAATGAAACAGATGAAACAATAACTAATTAGATTATAGAAGACTTCTGACTTGAATGGAGACTGAGAAGAGCTGATGAAACCTTAATTTCAGATTCACAAGCTTTAATTTCAGATTCAAAAAAAAATCGAAATAATATTTGACTGATTCGAATTCATAGATTATTTGATGCTCAACTATTTTATCTATTCAATCAAATCCATTCAAATCTCTAAATAACCACATCATAACCAGGATGAACTCCAAAAATTGCATCATAATTCCAAAACACTGAGAATAAAATTTAGATTATCATCGTTTCTAACAGATCTTCTTCTTCTAATAACAAACACGCAAATGATTTACTATCATTTTTCCAGATCTAAAAAAGCAAATGAAATCAATGAAAGAAAAATAAACCTAGAAACTTTATATGAATCTTCAAACAGAAAACTAAATTAGAACGAAATCTCTGCAGAAAAAACGAAATCAGATTACGAAATCAACCGATTGAATTGAAATTTTACCTGTTCGATTTGATTTTCTACGAGAATCTTCATATTCAGTTCCTGTTGATGATGATTATCCATTGAATCTCCGAAGAACAACTGATGTTGATTTCGAATTTATGTTTCGACAATCAGGATCTTTTTTTGTAAAGGTCAGATCTAAGTTCTGAAATCATTACTCACTGGAAATTTCGATTAGAAATCTTGTTCTCGGCCTGTTTCTTCGTCTGAGAGAGAGAGCAAACCCTAAAACTTTTTTCTCTGCAACCTGCAACCGAGCGAGAGAGATGAGAGAGAAAGAAAATGGAGAAATGAATGGATCTTATGATTTTTCTCTTGTATATATTGAAAAGGGTAAATTTGACATTATGAAAATGTCACTTTATTATCAAGCCCTAAAAATTAAAGTTCTAGGCCTAGAAATATCAAAATGTGAAAGAATGGAGTTGACAATGAAGGATCCATTTTGTTGGGTTTTTATATGTTGAACCCATATGGTAGGGGGGTTATAGTATTTTTCACTTCTAAAAATAAGAGTACTAAATTAAGCAACATCTAACCAGAGAACCAAATAAGGGAAGTAACAAGCTACAAAAATAAGGAAATAATGCAGCAGTGGTGTTGGTAAAATCATAATTTTGCATAAAGGCTAAAAATTAGAAAAACTACAATTCTTAATTTTACATAAAAACTGTAAAATCATAATTTTGCATATTTTTGACCTAGCTTCAGACACGTATATGAAATTCATATTTTAGAATTCAGACGTGAAATCTCAGACACGTATGTGAAATTCATATTTTAGAATTCAGACGCGAAATGTCATGTCACGATCTCTGATTGAGCACGCAAACCTCTTAGAGCACACATGAATATGCAGTCATTAAAGTCTCTCAACTGAGATTTTGGCATATGTCATCAACTGAGCAATTTCAGTATTCACTTCTATATAGAATCGAAAAATGATTGGACGACTCCTAGACAGATTGCCTGCTAGTATAGAGCGATAACGTTTTCAGGATGTCGCAACGTACCCTGACTATATAGAATAAACATTCAGAGCGAGTATGATGCTGATACTATCTCATACCTCGACTCTCGAATAAATATAATGCTCCTAGACAGATTTCCTGCTGGTATACAGCCATTCATTGGTCAATTCTAGCGCAGTATTCATCAATTGAATTCCTAGAAAATAATCTATTTTAATCATAATATCTCATTACTCCGTTTCATGGCTTTTTTCAGCTGAATTCCATGGATTAGTAGTAGATATTCATTTTTCCGGCATTTGGGCCACCACCGAGTAAGCCCCGAGAAAATGGTGCAAGTGTACTTATCAATAATGCACGAACGAGCACCCAAAATATGGACGAACCAGGAAATATGGAGACATATGCAAAATAGGAAAGCAAAATAATAAAAATAAATAAATAAAGAGGCGCGCGCGGTACCGGGCCCACCGGCTGGTCGGCCATGCCGCTGCGGCCGTTCCCACGCCTCTCCATTTTTCTTTTAACCATGTTTTATTATTTTTCCTCATCTCTTGAAAACTCCCTTGTTTGAGCAAACTTCCTCGTCTGAGCAAAACTCCTAGTTTTCCATATTTCTTTACACAAAATAATAATAATAAAAATAGGGAAGAGTGTCACGGGACCAAGCCCACCGTCCGGCCGGCCATGCCACGACCGTGGACGGTTCGACGCCTCTCCAATTCCTTATTTTATTATTATTATTGCTTCTCTCATCTCATGAAACTCCCTCGTTTGAGAAAACTTTTAGTTTCCATATTTTTCCAATATTGCTCAAATCTTCAAGAAAGCCAAAAAGTCAAATGGTTCCACGACCGTCCGGGCTTCTCACGACAAGTATTAAAAATCGTTATTTTAATACTCTTAAAATATTGGTCGCACGAGCAAAGTCCTACTTGTTCATCCATGCAAAATTGAGAGTTTCAGTCAAGATCAAACTCTTCTGAAAATCCAAAATATTGCTCAAACGAGCAACAAAACATCTAAAATTCTCAGGAATGCACATGTGAGGGACATGGTGGCCCGGGCACTACCATGACCGGACCTAGCCGGTTCCTTGGCCATCATGACCGGCTGGTCCCACATCTCTTCAATATCATTTAATAATAATTCATATTTTCCTGATTCTCCAATAATAAATCATCGCTCAGGGATATTTCCGCACGATCGGACGTCCATTCGCCATCAATGGACGGCTCTCATGCCCATTGGTTGGTCAATATTTCTTCACCCATAATGGACAACTATCCATCTCCATGATCCAGCGTTCTCCGAAATTGGTTTCGAATTTACGATAATTCGATAACTTTTATATTGATCCAGCAATCAATATTTTAATTTATTTAATGTTCGGTCCTGCTACTAAACTCGCATTCCAACCATTGAAACATTCTTAGAGGACGTTATATATTTGTTACACCATTTCTCGTCAAAGCAATTTTCAAAGTGAGATTTGTTGAGAGTTAAACCTTGCTTCAGATTCTGCAAGTTTCTCTTCCAACAAAAAGTACTTTTGATAAAGATTATCACATTCAAGTGACTTCATACGTAGGTTTTCCTCAGAATACTTGAGGATCGATTCGGTAGAACGATTCGAAAAATAAACACCTGCGTAACATCTTCTCAATTTCTTGTTTTCTCGACAGAGAGAAGTCAGAAGAGGTGAGACATGAGAAGTTGTAATCTTCTTCATATTCCACGAATCCAAAAAACATACTCTGAGACTTACTCATCAACATCTCTATCAATGTATGAATCATCTTCATCAGAAAGTTCATCCAACTGTTCTTCTAGGAGAGTTTCCCAATCAACAGTTTTTACGTCAAGAGAATGTTTAGAGATTTATCTTTGATTGATCTGATTGATTAGTTGTGTGAGATCGACATTCTCTATATTTCTCTTTGAGATCTATATTGATTGAGTGCGAATCTATACTTGATTATTGCGGTAGTTACAGTTAGATTGATCCAACCTGACAAAGGAGTTTATTCGATTAAATGGAAGAGCCTTTGTCAACTGCTCGTCTATATATTATAGCAAGATTGATTAGAGTGGTTACCAAACAGATTCTTCCTTTGTTGTTTGGAATACGATCCAAAGGACTTGCTATTCGCGTGCCTGACTCTAGAAGTCGAAGGCGCAGGGATACTGAGGGAACTAAGTAGCTAGGGGTAGTCTACTTGGTATCAACTATACGAAAGTTGGTATTAGATTTTGTATAGCGGATTAATTATGAGAGTATGCCAAACTGGACTAGGTCACGGGGTTTTTCTGCATCTCCGGTTTCCTCATTAACAAAATCTTGTTGTGTCATTTACTTTTCTATTCCGCAATTATAATTTTTTTTATTATAGTTAAAAAAATACACTTGTACATTAACTCCGCAATACTTGATAGTGATCCTATAGAGTTTAGTTATTACGATATCTATTATCAAGTGCACACTTTGTTGTAGTAATTTTAAGGAGATGTGTATTTCTTGGTTATCCTTTTGGTAAAAAGGCATGGCAAGTTTGTAATTTAGACACAAAACAATTTTTAGTGGAAAGGGATGTGGAGTCTTATGAACATCAGTTTCCTTATATGACAACCATTACTGGAAAATCAACTGATATTGTTCCATTAACTAATGTCACACGTGAAGTGTGGGGATTAGTTTTGCACAATACTAGATGTCTCCTTTATATAGTCTTTCAAATCAGGGTTTCGCCTTGGTCACAAAGCAAACAATATCCACCGTTAGATGAAAACCTGATTTAGATTCAAGATAATATTTCTCAACCGTTAGATCGAAAACTTAGCTTGTTATACACAAATGAAATGCACGCTTCTAGGTTTGTTAACCGTACCCAATTGTTAGAAATAATAATGAAATGGAGTTTAATGCATTGCGTGGATATTTTAAGACTAACGGGATAGTCTTTGAGACATCATGTGTTGGTACACCCCAACAAAATGGGAGGGTTGAGATAAAACACCAACATATAATGAATGTGGCAAGAGCTTTGAGATTTCAAGCTAATTTACCAATACGATTTTGGGGAGAGTGTGCATCGACTGCAGTATACTTGATTAATCGCACACCAACACCTTTACTTAATAACAAAACTCCATATGAAATCATGTTTGGAAAGTTGCCTCCATATGATCACTTGAAAGTGTTTGGGTGCCTGTGTTATGTACATAATCAAAGTAGTAAAGGGGATAAGTTTGCAAGCCGAGGAATTTGCTTTGCAACTATGTATGGAGACTTTTCAGTAGAAGAATACAACATCGATAGAGCAGCCCGTCAAATGGGTATGGATCAATGTGTTCCAACTTTTCAAAGGAGGAAACTATCAGTGGAACAACTTAAGACTTGTTTATATCGCACACGTGTGGAAGGAGGTTCTTACTGGTTCCATTGTTCTGAACGAATTACATATGTAACTCCAGGTTACATAGATTTCTAGGATCAGCAGCTTGAGCGTTTACACGATTTTGTAATGGTTGGCCAACCTTTAGTGAAAGAGCCTCCTTCTGCTGATATGATTGCTTCTCGACCAAGATTGAAACCTATCTCTGGCGGCGATAAGCGAAAGGAATCTCCAGGATGTTCACCAGTATGTATCTTTTGCATATCATTCTTAAATTAAAATAAATACTTTTGATAATCGCATCAATTTTCTTTTGCAGGATGGTCATGCTGTGAGACCTCGAATCGAAGTAAACTTCTCAGAAGCAGAAACAATCATTCACGGTGGAGAAGGAAGGAACAAGAATTGTAAGCTGTTTCCTAATACCATAAAGTCCCCAGTTGTTTCTTTGGTGAGTTGTCAATACTTTTCCTCCGTGACTTTTTCCCATCTGTATTACTAGGATCGTAAAACCAATATTCATTGTTTGGTTACATAATTTTGCTCCATAAAGTATTGATGGTCTTCGATTCTCTGCTGTTGGGCAGACGGTTTCTGACTTAAGTGTTGAAGAAGAGAATGATGTGATTACTCCTCCACATAGCCAAATATGATGCTTCGTAGATAAAACGCTAATTGTTTGAGAATATGTCCATGAGGATGTCGTCGTGGAAGTGGATAGTGCTGATGCTCGTTCATCTTCAGAGGATAGAGATAAAGAAAATTCCCAAGGTTCAAAACCGAATGGAAGTAGTGAGACTCTTGATGTCGACACAGGCAATTCCGACTCTTTGAGCGTTTTAGAGACCACCCAAGTAAGTATTTACCTTGCATTTTATCCATAGAAGCATAAGATTGTTAATTTATGAATGAATGAACTATAATCCATGTGCATATATGAAAAACTTTGCTGAAATACGTCGCCAGGAAATTCAGAACTCAGATTTTTAGCAAAAGCGCCATAAAATATTCTTCTAAAGTCGGATTTTCACGGTCTACATATGTATATTCAAGCCTGGATAGTTTCCAAACTTTATCATAGAAGACTTTTACATTTTGAGCATGTTTAGGGCTTGAAAAAGGCGAAACAATAAACTTCCAGGAGACTTTAAGAACTTTTTCAGACCGCATGTTGTCCAATGTTTTGACCACATCTCTTTGATCGTTCGTCGGATTATTATGAAATTTTGATATGTTGTAGAGAACACCCATACGAAGAGAATGGTATATAACGCATCCTCAGATTACTTGTAAATTTCTCCCAGTTCTCCATCTTGTACATGGCAGATTAAAATATCTTCATATGAGCTTGTCGCAAAACGTGTTTTTATGACTTTCACACTATTTGCTCGTGTCTTGAGTGCATAATGATGAACCTTGATGATGTTGGACTGATTTTATGCTGTAGTTTATGATCCCATTTGGTTTCCATGTTTATATTGTTCTAACCTCATGTAATCTTCGTATTAGGTGCCAAATACCAAAGTTGAGGATACTGAAACAAATAAGGATAATTCGAGCAGCCCTGGAGTTATTGATGAAGAGACATCCATCCCTGCACTTCAAAGCCATGATAGGGTTGTCACTGAAGTCATGGAAACCTCGATTGTTGCTATTCCAGTAGTAGAAGAAACCGAGCCACAAGTACAGGAGACTGAAGAAACAGTTGCCATGACCGTAAAAGTTTCTCCAGTAATTGAGAACCGCATAGTGGTGCATGAATATCCGAGTGCAGGAGTTGATTTTGATCCTCCATTTGATGCATCACTCCCATATCATGAAATAGTTGGTGGATTCAGCGTTCCTATTAGATATGCAGGCTTGTACGAGAAGATATGGAGGAAGTTTGGTCACATCGTTGTTACCAGAGACCCTGGACGCGTTTATGCTTTAAAAATGCAAGTAAGTGTCATCTTGCGTGTTGTAAGTGATATATGTGCTAGGTCCAGAAATACCGTGACTCCATATGTACTCTTTGATTGGGAGTTCAATTTGGAGAATTCTGAAAGACTTGGCTTCAACATGAAGTGGATTCATAAGAAAATAGATGCTATCAAAAACTCGTGTGAGAATAACATACCCTTTCCCAATGATACTTTGATGGAGAAGGAAGACAAGATTGCTAAGCTGACTGAGGAGATGAACATGGAGAAGGCGACTTTGCAAGTCTTGAAGGATGCAGATGAGCGAAAATCTTTCTTTGCTGCTTTTCTTTGATTTCCTTTTCATAATCTCTTGAATTTTTATGCTTTGAGAACTAGGTCTCCTTCACGAAATTTGTTAGGTTTGGTCGACCACGCCTTGAATATCTTCTGCTGATTCGGAATTCCTCGTGTGATGGGATTTCATGGTTGCGACACATATGGACACTCGTGCAGAGGGGAGTATCCAGCGTACTGTCTTTCATGCTTAGCCATGTCTTCAACAATAAATCTTTTGATAGAATTATCAATTTGAAGAGGCTCTGTACTCAACCATTTGGTGTAACATTGTTGAGCTGAGGTTATCCACTCATAGATTTTTGTAATTGCTAAGTTGTTAATGGGGAGGAGTCCCCGGACCAGAGTAGCATATTTGAACATTGGTAATATTGGCGCATGAAGAGGAATAAGACTTGCCTGAGTTCGGAACCTTTTGACAAAGGTGTGTGCACTTTCTCCAGGTTTCTGTGTAAGTTCCATTAAGGCTTTAACTTCCTCCAGATGATCAAATGGCGGGGTATCCTCTACTTCTTACGAATCAGAGTCTTCTTCAAAAGTAGGGTGTGCTGAAGGCATTAGAGCCATCTTTCCAGCATGAATCCAAGTTCATCCGAGGATCATGTCATATCCTGGATCTTCTCGGATTATGTAAAACTTGGTTTCAGTGCAAACCGAGCTTTTTGTGATATTGAGGGTGATGTAGCCATATGCGTCTCTGGGTGCTCCTTCGTGATCCCTAATTGATATGGGAGCATGAGTGTCCTCTTGTCGAGTAATTCCGGCAGCTCTGAGAGTTTTCAAAGGAATGATGTTGATGGCAGTGCCAACATCGACAAATGCTCTTTTGAATTCATTTCCTTTAATATGCATTGTGGTGAGCAGTCCCCAGTCATACATTTCTTTGTCAGTGGCGAACCTGTGGAAGCAGCAGTAACGAGGACTTTCCATGTCTTCTTCAGTTGGTTCTTTCTTGACATATGGCAATTTGATAGCACCATCTTGGATGTTGGGAATTTTGACATATGGCAACAGTGTATTGGGAATTTTGAAAGGAAGATAGAGGAGAACATGGTCGTCTTTGACATTTTGGTGACTTTGTGCTGATTGACGAACCTGTGGAAGCGGCAGTAACGAGGACTTTCCATGTCTTCTTCAGTTGGTTCTTTCTTGACATGTGGCAATTTGATAGCACCATCTTGGATCCAGGCATCCAGGAGTTCGATCACCTCTTCAATGGAAAGGGGAAAGTCAGGTTCCTCTTGATCAGGAACTCCTGTGCGCTAGTCAGGGGCTTGTGCATCTTGCTTATCCTTCATTTGTATTTTTGAAGGAGCCGAGGTATGCTTGCGCGGCGGTTCAACTTTTCATTTTCTCCCTTCTGCAACAGCGTTTGTGGAATGATGGAGGTTGTACTGCTTGTTGATCAGATGTCTTCTACCTCGAGTCTCTCGCGTCTCTTCAGTTTTCGTAGTTTTTGTTCTTTCCAGTAAAGCGAGTGCAGTAGTTTCCGATCTCTTCGCCGCTTCATGAAGTTTTGAGAAGGTCTGGAAACGAAGATTTTCCAATAAAGATCTGTAGACTGGGATCATGCCGTTGATACACAAGTCTACAAGTTGTTGCTCCGTGACGTTTGGATCATGACAGTCCAAGGCTTGAACCCTGAATCTTTTCACGTAGTCGTTGGGATGTTCATTGCTCCTATGAAACATTCTTCCAAGATCAGAGAGAGTAATTTACTCTGACACAAAGAAGTACTTTCTGTAGAAGGCGTTAATCATTTCTCCCCAATTGTTGATAGTTCTTGGTACGATGTTGTTATACCAGGTGTATGCCCTGCCTTTAAAAGACTTTGAAAATTTCTTGAGGCGGACAACATGGTTATGTTCATGTTCACCCAAAGCTTCCAGAAACCGAGAAACGCGTTCTCGAGCATTTCCTGTTCCATCATACAGAGTGAAGGTTGGAGAGGTATAACCTTTTGGAAGAGGAATCCTTTGCGTAGCAGCAGGGTATGGAGGCTGGTGACGATGGATATGTGATGTCTTATCTTTTCCATGGTTCTCCATAAAGCATTCCATCTCTTCACGAGTGATGAAACCGGAAGGTTCTTTTGATGTCGATTTCTCTGCAGCTTTTTGGGCTTCATCATCGTTAACTACATGGACTGGAACAACTTCTGGATCGACAGTTGAAGCCGCTTCTTTTCCCTTTCCTTTCTCCTGAGTTTTTTCTGACATCTTGTCAGTGAGAGTCTTGAGATAATTGAATAGCTCCTTCTGCGTTGCAGCCATGTCAGTTTGATTCTTTGCAAGAGTTTCTTGCACCTTGATGAGACCAACCATGGTAGGTGGATTCCCCATGACTTCCTCGGGTTATCGGTCGAAAAAGGGATGATCTTCCATGTTGGTGTGAGGAGGAATAACATCACCACCGTCAGTGTTAGAGGCGGGAATGGTTTCCGGGATATCCTCATTGTTATCGTTGCTAGTGCTAGCGTCATTTGTGTTGGAACCTGTCACTAACCCATACCTAAGACCAGCCATCTTTGTGAATTGAGATTACAACCGAGAGATTAATCTCCCACTGTGGTCGCCAATCTGTAGATGGGGAAAAATGAGTTGCTGATTTTTACGGAATTGAGGAGACGACCGTGCAGAGGAGACTCCTTGAACCGAGCGAACTGTTTAACCTCACACAGATGCACTGCAAGAAGGGAGTGCTTTAATTTCGAGAGATAAATCTGTAGGATTCCGGCATAAACCAAGACAATCGTCGTTCAAGAGTCAATTCGGTCACAAGAGAGGATGGGTTGATCTGTATGAGGGAAGCTGATAAATGTGTGAGATCAATGGTGATCAAAGATTGCAGGTGTGTTGTGTATTCTGCATGAAGAAAATAAGATAAGTTCTGATTGATTGAACGCTGGGTTCTTAATATCTTGTTTGTCTGCTTGACGAGAGATTGTCTTGTTCCTTCAATCATGATTCAGAGACTTATTTACATTGCCAGAATTGTAAACACCTCGATCCCACGAAGTGTGACAGTTGTTGGAGTCAAAGAGTGGGAAAGTGGGAAATCATGTCAAAACCAGTTGCTCATCGTGCGAAGACTTGGTTAATTTTCCACCCACTACTTTTCTAACTCCTCCAACTGATTGCACGACTTGCTCACATTCTCATCGTGTGTATGAATGCACGTTCCGTAGACCGCCAGACCAAAACCCTAGTTAATATCCCCCATATGACACGATTGATATCTCGTAATTGTGGAGTCAGTTCCTGATTTTATGGGACGATGAGTCCTTGTATTGTTGAGTCGAACGTGATTTGCAAATGTTCTGAGACTCATGAATTGAACATGTCTGCTGAGACAAAGGCATATTGTCAAATAAATGTTGATAACTTAAGGTGAGCAAATGTTGCTGAATTGTTGAATATTGATAGTTGAACCAATATTCCTTAGTCTGAGAAAATGCTGCTCATTTGATGAATTGTTGATGGCAAGACCAAATAAAATGTTAATTTAAGATACTGATAGCTAGGCCGAGCATAATAATAAGAGTGTCGATCACGGGATCAACGTAAAATTATTGGTGTTTGAATCTGCTCAGGATTATGTTTTTGCAGAACTCTGAATTCGAAACCCTAATTTTGATCAATTGATGATATTAAAAATCAACCACAAAGCGAAGGAGGGACCGACTACATGGGATGACGAGTCGACCATGTAACGCCCAGATGCTCAAATGAGAAAAATACCAAAGTCTCCTGAAGACCAGTTGGTGGAAGGATGATTAAATGCTGGTTTAATCACTTATTAAAATAATGCTCGTGTGAGCATTAGGTAGTCAAACTTGATTATGGAGAGATGAGGGACTGACCAAGGGGTCATGGGACCGACTCTTGGTGGTCGTGGGACCAGCTGATGGTCGTTTGGGCAAACTCCAAGTTGTTTGAGAAGAGTTTGGACCCAATATGAGAAATTGAGCAAATTAGGTCAAAATTATTAAAACATGCGGGACCGGCTATTTGCAAGCCCTAGGGCCGGCCTTGGTCGGTCAAGGAGACATGCCCGCGTCACCATAATGTCCGTGTCTCAGTCCTGAGAGTTTCGATATTTCCTGATGCACGTTTGAGCAATATTTTGAGAAAATATGAAGGAATCAGGGGTTTTGCTGAAATTGGGGAAATCTTCGTGAGATGATGAAAATAATTAATAAAATAGGGGATTGCAAGGTGTGGGACTGGCCACAGCTAGGGCATGGCCGTCCATCTAGCAAGCTCGGTCCCGCAGCACCTTTCCCAATTTTATGTATTTTCCCCGATGTGAAGGAAATACCATGAAACTGAGGAATTTCATGAAGTTAAGGAATTTCCATGAGATTATGTAAATAATAATAATAAAATAGGGAGTCATGAAGTGTGGGACCGGCTATGGCCAAGGCATGGCCGGCCTGCCAATAGGCACGGTCCCATGTCACTTTCTCTAATTTTATAATATTTTCATGCTTAGGGAAATATCATGAAATCAAGGAGTTTGTTGAAACTAGGGAATTTCCTTGAAGTGAAAGAGTTTCCATGAGACGAGGGAAACAAATAATTAAAATAATGAGACAGGGGCGTGTGGGACCGGCCACGGCTAGGGCATGGCCGGCCGGCCAATGAGCCTGGTCCTGTGAGCTTTTCTCCCTGATTTTACATAATTTTCATGAGTTGAGGGAAATATCATGAAATCAGGGAATTTTCATGGGATGAGAGAAATAAAATAATAAGGAACCATGAGGCATGGGACCGGCCACGGCTAGGGCATGGCCGGACGGCTAGTGAACCTGGCCCCACGACACCTTTCCTAACATTTATTATTTCTTTGATACGAGGAAACACCATGAGACTAGGGAGTTTTCCTGAGATGAAGGAGATTTGGTCAAATGAAGGGATTTTCATGAGATTAGGGAAAAACAATAAAACATGATAAAATATAAAATTGAGCATGGGACTGGTCACGACGTGACTGGCCAACTGGTGATCCCAGTTCCCAACGCCTTTGCTGATATTTTATTATTATTATTTTTAATCCTATTTTGCATAGGTTCATCTTCGTGTTTTGGAATGCTCGTTTGTGCATTCAGGTGCTCGTTTGTGCATTATTGCTGAATACACTTGCACCATTTTAGTCGGGGCTTACTCGATAGCTGCTCAGATGCCCGTGCATCGAATATTTATTACTAACCCATGGAATTCTGCTGAGAAGAGCCATGAATTGAAGTAACGAAACATTATGAATGATGTAGAATTTTTTCCAGGGATTCAGTTAATGAATCTAATAATTTAGGAATAATTAATTGATGACTCTATACTAGTACCCTAGGAGCATTAATCATTCAGGAATTGAGCTATATGAGCTTGTTGAAGCGTCATATTTCTTTTATATAGTCAGGGAAAACATTGTTACATCCTGAAGACGTTATGGCTCTATACTAGCAGGCAAGTTGTCTAGGAGCCGTCCAATCTTTCGATTCTATATGGAAGTAATTACTGAAATTGCTCAGTATTTATGAGATATGTCGTTGCCTTGGCTGAGAGACTGCACATCTACATGTGCTCTGAGAGATAGAATTCTCAGTCAGAGATTTTTGTGGCATGAGCTTTCATGCTTTAGTGAGGGACATGAGCCTCAATGCTCATCTGATTGCTGGATCAGTAGCATTATAATTATGGTTTTACGATTTTAACCCTTGTCGAAAATTCACCATCTACAATACGTATTGATTTCACTTTCGATTCACGAAACAAGTTCATGAATGTACTTCCTTTAAACAAATGTAAAATATTGTTTCCTGGGGTGCAATCTTCACCATAACCCATACACATAATCATAAAACTATATACAATATTATGTCGATGTCATATCTATGAAGTTCAAAAGATAAGCGTTATACTTCGTAGTCTAATTCCTTAATAATATGATCATATTATTATGACCATGCCTCATCACTAAAGTATTATATACAATATGTACAGTATATACAGCTTCGTAGTTATGTTTTCAATATAGCACGACTTGAAAGATCCATTAGGAATGAAACAGTTCAAGTTAATATTACTAACCTCAAGCGGAAAATAATACTTGTATGTCTCAATATTCCTTAACTATATAGTCTAACCTTAACGAAGTTTACTCTAGTATTTAATCAAGCGACTCTAGATGAGTTTTGATACTAAAATATAACAACCAAACTTGACAAAACAAAGCTTGGTGAATTCAACTATGCTCTAACACAATCCACGAGTCTTGGATCATACCATATTAGTTCATTATACTCGACTCATCAATGCTAAGACTCATGTCAAGTCAACAATTGACCAATTAAATACACGTCTTCCTTGCAGACTCCACATTCATGAGACATAAATCATGTAACATGGGGGGATATTCACTTGGGTTTTGGTCTGGCGGCCTATGGCACGTGTGTACAGCCACGATGAAAAATGTGAGTAAGTCGTGCAAGCGGTTGAAGGAGTTAGCAAAGTAGTGGATGGACTATCAACCAATTCTCCCACGCACGTGAAACTGGTTTAACCACGATTTCCCACTCTTTCACTCCAGCAACCGTCACACTTGTTGGGAATCAATATATATATTATTCTTGCAATATAAATAAGTCTATGAATCCACGATTGAACAACATGAATTCTCATCTGAACAAGAAACTCTCAAAGAGAAAAATTCAATCAATCAGAACTTATCTTATCTGAAGTCAACAGTTCACAGAAAACTTGCATAAGTCTACAACATATCCACAATCCTTGATCATCATTGATCTGACAAACTTCTCAGTTTTCCTCCTACAGATTGACCCTCATCCCTCTTAGTGACCGAATTGACTCTGGACCGGCCATTGTCTTGATTTAGGTCGGAATCCTACAGATTGATATCTCGAACTCAAAGAACTCATGGGAAATGCATCTGCTTGCTAAAGGTTTAGGCAATTTGCTCGTTCGAGGAATCATTCATCTCTCCACTTTTCCTCAAAAACCAGCGAATTATTTTCACCCATCAACAGATTGACGACCACAGTGGGAGATTAATCTCTCGGTTGTAATCTCAATTCAACAAAGATGGTTGGTCGTAGGTTGGATTCAATTTCCAATCATGACCCTTCTAATGGTAATGTATCTCCATCTAACACTTTGTCTGATGGAACGATCAGTGGGCAAGTCCCAATCTTGATCGAGTTGGCACGAGTACAGGGAATTCACACAAGGATTATAAACATGATTAAAGAGACGATAAATAACATACTTAACTTCCTCGTAAAGTTAACGGCATTGAAAATGCGGGGGTTTAACAATCATACCCAACAATTCTTTTGGCAATCTGAGAGGACTTACTCCAATACACTTTCTAGAGAATCAACTAGACAGTCAGACTCAATCTAGAATAAAGTATATCAAAGAGTTTAAATATCTTTAACTCTTAATTCAATCCGCAATTAGCAAATAAATATCTGCGATCCCGATTGCATATAACAGAAGTTACTTGAATGGTACCAAAGACCAATGTTCAAGTGTCAATCAATGTAAATCAACAACCAAAGGTTGGATATTCTAATTAATTGATCTTAACGCACAACCTGTGATATTTTAATTATATAACAAAATATAATGCGGAAAAGAAATAACACAGACACCAGAATTTTTTTAACGAGGAAACCGCAAATGCAGAAAAACCCCGGGACCTAGTTCAGTTTGAACACCACACTGTATTAAGCCGTTACAGACACTAGCCTACTACAAATTAGCTTCGGACTGGACTATAGTTGAACCCTAATAAATATCACACTGATTCAAGGTACAATTGTCCTCCTTACGTCTCTGATCCCAGCAGGATACTACGCACTTGATTCCCTTAGCTGATCTCACCTACAACTAAGAGTTGCTACGACCAAAAGTCGAAGACTTGATAAACAAATCTGTATCACACAGAAAAGTATGTAGGATTGAGTAAATCTATCTCCCACAGAAATACCCAAGAGATTTTGTTCCGTCTTTTGATAAATCAAGGTGAACAAGAACCAATTGATAAACCAGACTTATATTCTCGAAGAACAGCCTAATATTATCAATCGCCTCACAATAAACTTAATCGACTAGTGAAACAAGTTATTGTGGAATCACAAACGAAGAGACAAAGGTGTTTGTGACTACTTTTTTATCTTTCCTATCGGAGATATAAATTTCAAGCCAATCTTACGATTGCACTCAATCATGATAGAAACAACAAGATCAGATCACGTAACTACAAAGAGAATAGTTAGGTCTGGCTTCACAATCCCAATGAAGTCTTCAAGTCGTTAACCTATAGGGTCTTGAGAACAAACCTAAGGTTAAAGGAGAATCGACTCTAATTATGCAACTATTTACACACATGAGGTGTGGGGATTAGGTTTCCCGGTTGCTAGAGTTCTCTTTTATATAGTTTTCAAATCAGGGTTTGCAATCCAAGTTATCTAGGTAACAAACCATTCAATAATCATCGTTAGATGAAAAACCTGATTCAACCAAGATAATATCTTTCAACCGTTAGATCGAACTCAGCTTGTTACACACAAATGGAATGTACCCTTATTTAGGTTTATGTAACCGTACCCAAACGTGTACACCATGTTGGTTCACAAAGAGTTAACCGAGGTTAGCCATATGATTACTCTCATGTATCAACCTTATTCATCTCAACCATAACTAGTTCAAATGAAACTATTGCTATATTCTCATAGAATTATACAAGAACACAATTGAAGCAAAATCGGTTTGATTCACTCGAATCAATACATGAACATTATAGCCACGATTTGCAAATATTGCATTCCTTATTAATAAATGTTTAAGTTCATGTACAACCGATTTTAGAAAGTAATCACCTGTATGCATACTTAATTAATCGGATTTGAGTTTGTTTGGTTTTCAAAAGAAATTCACGGACGTGAACTTTCCGCCAGTACGCGTACTGATAGACACATTTTTGTGACCAAATTGTCCTCAATTTTCAGTATTGTTGGTACTCGATTTTCTACTTATTATGGTGTTTTATGTGTTTGTAGGTATTTTTGGAAAATAAAAATTTTTGGAAAATTCGGCTCGAAAAGTTGGTATAGGCACCCGGAGGACACATGTTATTCGGACTCTCAGTTTTGGATAAGGGGCACCTAACTGATAAGGGGCACCCCAGGGAACCAACTGCTAATCGCACCCCATTACTGATTAAGGGGGCTCCATCTTCTTCCTTGATTTGAAAAGAAAAAATTGGCGGGAAAGTTGGTTTCAACGGTAAAGGATTTATTATCTTTAAGATAAGAATGTCTTATTTCCTTACAAACATGAAGTTTTGAAGAAAAAGGAAGTTATCTTGTATTAAACAAGAAAGATATCCTTAGAAGATTTTATCTTGGATTTTATTCTGCGAATTAAAGAAGATATGGGTTTAGTAAAGAAATATATAGAATAAAGAGAAGGAAAAATTCTGAAGATATTTTTAATTAAAAAGAAGAAGATTTTGGAGTTATGGAAGAATATATTTGAGTGATGTGTATCTGTGTGTATAAATGGAGAGCTAGAGATCACATTTGGGGAGAGTTTTTGGGAGAGAAAAGAAAATCACTGTTTTATCATTGTTTCTCCCATTTCATCTTTGTAAACACCCTTTGAGCAACAAAAATGAATTTTGAGCATGTTTCCATGATGATGAGATAATTCTCGCGCAACCAAGGCAATGGATGAAGATATCTATGCATGAATGATTGGTAACAATTTTATTTTCTCTAATTTACAATTTATAATTCATTCAATCACCGCTTTTGCGGAGTTCTAAATGTTCACATAATTTTCTTAATTACTTGTGATTCAATTTGATAGATTATACTTTGTTTAATTGATGGATAGTCTATTCTTAGGGAATACAATTAATATTTGGGAATATGTTTGATTATGTGTGAATTAAGAAATAAAGGACTTAAAGGATAGGTAGAGTTTTGAAACATATTTGGTATCGTTCATTCATGTGTAATAGTGGAATCTAGCGTCTTGGTTACTTTTTATATCTTGAAATCAATCTTGCAATAAGTTTTCTATTTTTAATTTTTATAAGTCTAAAATATTTTGCTTTCACAAGTCTCAACGAACTTATTACTAAAACATCATTGGAAAATATCATCAGTTTTTGGCGCCGCCGACGCGGACTTGTCTTTAGGCTAGAGTTTTTAGATTATTTTTTTTTAGGTTTTTATTTGTTTTTCATTTTTATTTTATTTGTTCTTCTTTACGTTTTAGGGTTTTTGTCTTTTCCTTACAGATTTAGAATTTGGAGCTAAAGAAAAATTTGCCAAAGCTTTTGGTGAATACTTAAAGATTTGGATTAAAGGCAAAACGAAAAGAGCGAAAGAAAAGAAGAGTAAAAATTAATTAAAAAAAAAGAGAGAGAGAGTGACAATTTTTTATTTTTTATTTTTTATTTCTTTTAGATTATCTTTTTCTTTTGCACTTTATTTTTGGACTTTGGACTGTGAACTTTGGGACATTTTTTTTTAAACCCTACGGAAGGGTAGTTTAAATATCAACTGTTTGTAGAGAAGGACGGCGATTACGATATCGCCTCGGCCCCTCGGGTTCGTACATGACATAGGAGTCGTGTCCCGAGTCGACTTCAGCGGTTCATCCCCCGTCTGGTACGGGAGGTAAGTTTGTCGAATCACTCGTGAATCTACTGTCAACGAGTTACTGTATTCCTTCGTTTGCATATATGCTGAGGATTTGAAAACGGCTGCTTTAATTTCCTAGTAAAGGGAAAGGACTGGACATACAAGATAAGGGTTCGGATTTCATCAGCGTTCCCTACTTGCCCGCCTTAGGAAAACGAAACCAAACGCGAACATAAGCCTAAACTTTGACTAGAACGAGACCTATAGGGTAACGAGCTTAATAGGAAAGTCATTCGAAAAATATTGGTTACTCTTTTAAGCATGCTTCAAAGTTCATGATGGTTTCTGTGAGTTGAATACGCCGCCTTGTAACGCCGGTGAGGCCTTGGGTATCAAAGCTCCATTGAGCTTCCCTCGTCTCGATTCAACTTACTTAAGATCGGATTGATTCCAGAGGGGTTTGCTTAAATTGTAACGAATTCCCTTTCGAAGGATTAGAAGCTGGTCTAGAAACAATCTAAGTGGAGCCATCATGCTTTTTGTTTGCTAGAAATCTTTAGGTTTGCTTTGCTGGAGTCAGCCTTGTTTGTGTTTGCATAGAACTTCCCTTCCTTTTAGGATTTCTTTCTTTTTCTTTTGTTTTTATAGTGTATGCCCAAGGTTATTAAAGAGCGGGCTTGGAAAATAAACACTCTAGGTCATTTAATTAGTGATAAACCTAGTAGTTCTTGTTGTGAAGGCGGAGAGATCGAAGACTCTTCTTTTGAGAGCCCTGTTTTTGGAAACTTCAGTTTTGAGAATCTGTCTCTTCGTGAGGAAAATGCCCCTAGTACTTCAGTTGTGCCTGCGATGGCAACTTTGAAAGATTACATGTTCCCAACTAGGTCCACCCAAGATTCGTGCATTAAATTGCCAACCGCTACGGCTAATTTCGAGATAAAACCTAGTATTCTTCAGATGATCCCTATATTCTTAGGGAAAGATGATGAGAACCCTTATTTTCATATTAGGGACTTTGAGGAAATTTGTGGGACAATTAGAATAAAAGACCTTACTGATGAAGTCTTGAAACTTAAGATGTTTCCCTTTTCCTTGAGAGATAAAGCCAAGACCTGGCTGAACAACCTACCATCTGAATCCATTGAAACATGGAAGGAACTTATTGCTGCTTTCTATATGAAATTCTACCCTAAGCATAAAACTGCGTCTGTTAGGCAGAAAATTAGTGTTAATGTGCAACAAGAGGGAGAGTCTCTTTATAGATTCTTAGAGATATTCAACGGTCTCCACCATGGATTTGATAAGATAAAACTCGTAGAGATTATTTATGATGGTTTAGACTATTCAACCAAAGCCATGGTTGAGTCTATGTGCGCTGGTGAATTCACTAGTAAAAGTGCTGATGATGCTTTCACCTTCTTAGGAGATGTCGCTGAAAAATCCCAACAGTGGGAGTCTTGTGTTGAACCCCCCAAAAGACTCTTGGTCAATAGAAGTAGCACCAATGTGGTAGATACAAGCTTTGGGTCTGATGCTAAGTTTGCTGCTTTTTCTAGAAGGTTAGAAGCTTTGGAATTGAATCATCCTAAATATAGGTCTCTTACCTGATGATAGGTTTAGAGCCTCTCAAGTGTCTAGTTGTGGAGTTGAACCCAATAACTCGTTTTGGGAAGGTCAGGTTAGTGAAGAGCAAGCCCATGCTGTCTATAACAATGCTAGGTTGGAGAAACCATACTAATTTTTCTTGGTCTAAGGGTCAGAATCAAGAACAATCTAGTAATTCTCAGCCTCCCCTAGGTTTTGGTTATGCTAAGAACTCTTCAGGTCAACCCCAGTTTCAGAATGAGAAAAAGATCTCCACCTTAGAAAAACCCTTACTATGTTAGCAAAGAACCATGAGATGTTATCAAAGAACCACTGTGGTTTTCAAGAAGAAACTAGGCAGAATTTTAAGAATAATTCCCAGTCTCTTGCCAACTTAGAACTTCAAGTCGGCCAAATATCTAAGTTTCTTAGTGAAAGAGAAGATGGAAGGTTCCCTAGTCAAACTAATCCTGACCCTAAAAGAGAGAAATCGTACAATCATTTGAATTCTATAACAACCCTTAGGAGTGGAAAGAAAGTTGACAATAAGGTTGCCATGCCTGATAGTGAACATGCTGTAGTTCACCCTTCTGAGCCAGAAAATGAGGAGACTGATAGAGTCTTCAAAGAGACCAATGAGGGTCCTGCTGAGCCTGGCTTTGTTCCCAGAGCCCCGTTCCCCCAGCTGCTAGTTCCAACTAAGAGGGAGTCCAATTTTAATGATATATTGGAGGTTATTAAGAAGGTTACTATCAACCTTCCATTGTTAGATGCGATTAAGAAGATTCCCGCTTATGCCAAGTTTCTTAAGGATATGTGTACGCGAAAGCGAAAACTTAGTGTCCAGAAGAAAGTCTTCCTAGCTAGTCATGTGAGTTCTATTATTCAGAATACCACTACTCATAATTATAAAGACCCGGGGTCCCCTACTATTTCTTGCACAATAGGTAAACACCGTGTCGAGAAAGCTTTGCTTGACTTAGGAGCCAGTGTGAACTTACTGCCATACCATGTGTACCTTAAACTATGACTTGGTGAGATGAAACCTACCCAGATGACAGTTCAGTGAGCTGATAGGTCCGTTAAAATTCCTCGTGGTGTGATCGAGGATGTTCTTATTGAGGTTGACAAGTTTATTTATCCAGTGGATTTTATTATCATAGATACCCAACCTGTCCCTGACCCACAGAACCAAATACCAGTGATTTTAGGTCGCCCGTTTTTAGCTACATCCAATGCGATCATTAACTGTCGAAATGGTATTATGAATTTATCTTTTGGTAATATGACTATTGAGCTGAACATTTTTAATATTAGTAAGCTACCCTCTGAACTAGATGACTCGAGCATAGAAGAGGTGAACATGATAGGAACATTAGTCGAGGAGTCATTACCAAACACTTTGTTAGAAGATCCATTAGAGAAATGCCTAGCCCACTTTGGGATTGATTTTGATGATGACGATGTGATTAATGAGGTGAATGCTTTGTTGACCAACCCCTTTGTAGACAGTAATGGATGGAAACCTAAGTTCGAACCTCTACCCGTTTCTGAGTCTACCCTAGTTCCTTCGTTAGAAAATCCTAAGTTGGACCTTAAACCATTACCAGATTCCCTGAAGTATGTGTTTTTAGGCCCATCTGAAACTTTACCTGTGATTATAGCATCCGACTTGGATAGTGATCAGGAAAGTAGGCTAGTGACTGTCCTTCAGAATAACAAGGAAGCTTTAGGGTGGACCATAGCAGACATTAAGGGTATAAGTCCTACTGATTGTATGCATCATATCTATTTAGAGAGTGACACCAAACCTTCTAGGAGATGCAACGTCGACTGAACCCTAATATGAAAGAAGTAGTTCGAACCGAGGTTCTTAAGCTGTTAGATGCAGGCATTATCTACCCCATTTCAGACAGTAAGTGGGTCAGCCCCGTTCAGGTTGTTCCCAAGAAATCGGTATTACTGTAGTCCAGAATGATAACAATGAGTTAATCCCAACCCGGGTGACCACGGGTTGGCGTGTCTGTATTGACTATAGGAAATTGAACAAGGTCACTAGGAAGGACCACTTTCCCCTTCCCTTCATCGACCAAATGCTAGAGAGATTAGCTGGACGTAGCCATTTTGCTTTTTAGATGGATACTGCGGTTATAATCAGGTTGTCATGCCCCAGAAACCAAGAAAACCACTTTTACCTGTCCCTTTGGTACCTTTGCGTATAGACGCATGCCTTTCGGGCTATGTAATGCCCTGCGACCTTTCAGCGTTGTATGCTGAGCATATTTTCTGACATGGTAGAACGGTTCTTGAGGTCTTTATGGATGATTTTTCAGTGTTTGGTTCGTCTTTCGATGAGTGCTTGCATCATTTGTCATTAGTTTTGACTAGATGTAAGGAAAAGAATTTAGTGCTTAATTGGGAGAAATGTCACTTCATGGTTCGTTCAGGAATTGTTCTAGGGATATCGTATCTTCGAAGGGTATAGAGGTAGATAGAGCCAAAGTTGACCTTATTAAAACTTTACAGGTCCCAAAAACCGTAAGAGATATTAGGTCATTCTTAGGGCATGCAGGTTTTTATTCGATTCATTAAGGATTTTAGCTTAATTTCTAGACCTCTTTGCAATTTGCTTGCAAAAACGTTAAGTTTGTCTTTGATGATGCTTGTTTAGAGGCTTTTGAGAAGCTTAAGAATTTACTCACTACCGCCCCCATAGTCCAGGCACCCAACTGGAACCTACCCTTTGAGATCATGTGTGATGCTTCAGATTATGCTATTGGTGTTGTGCTAGGTCAGCGAGAAAATAAGTTACTTCATGTGATTTACTATGCTAGCAAAACTCTGAATGATGCCCAGTTGAACTATACCACTACGGAGAAGGAACTATTAGCTATTGTGTTTGCCTTAGACAAGTTTAGATCCTACCTCTTAGGTTCTAAGGTCATAATATTTACTTATCATGCTGCTTTGAAGTATCTTCTTTCCAAGAAGGATACTAAACCTAGATTGATTAGATGGATCCTATCGTTGCAGGAATTTTCCTTAGACATCAGAGATAAAAAGGGTGTAGAAACTGTAGTAGCAGACCACTTGTCTAGGCTTGTTGTGGATACCCTAGATGATTCTCCTCCTGTTAGGGATAGTTTTCCTGATGAACAACTGTTCTTTGTTAACCAAGCACCTTGGTATGCGAATATAGTGAATTATCTTGTTACTGGTCGAATGCCCCAACATTGGGGTAAACAAGATCGTTCTAGGTTTTTAGCCGAGGTGAAGCACTTCTTTTGGGATGATCCTTATTTGTTTAAGTATTGTCCAGACCAGATTATTAGGAGATGTATACCTGAGAATGACCAGTCCAGTATTATTTCCTTTTGTCATGATCATGCTTGTGGGGGTCACTTTAGTGCTAAGAAGACTGCTGCTAAAATATTGCAGTGTGGATTCTATTGGCCTTCGTTGTTTAAAGACTCCCACAGTTACTGTGTTACTTGTGAAATTAGGAACCATTTCCCGTAGGAACATGATGCCTTTGAACCCTATTTTAGTTGTTAAGGTCTTTGATGTGTGGGGTATTGACTTTATGGGTCCGTTTCCTAACTCTTTTGGTCACTTATACATCCTTGTCGCTGTAGACTATGTCTCTAAGTGGGTTGAGGCGGTTGCGTGTAAAACCAATGAACCTAGGGTTGTGATTGAGTTCTTGAAAAATAATATACTTACACGTTTTGGTACACCGCGAGGTATAATTAGTGATGGAGGGTCGCACTTTTGTAATGGACCTTTTAGGCTTTTGATGAAGAAATATGGTATTACACATAAGGTAGCTACCCCATATCATCCACAGACTAGTGGTCAGGTAGAGGTTTCCAATAGGTAGATAAAGCGTATATTAGAGAAAACAGTTAATCCTAATCGGAAAAACTGGTCGTCTAGGCTTACTGATGCCTTATGGGCTTACCGTACTGCGTTTAAGACCCCCATTGGAATGTCGCCTTATCGGCTTGTGTATGGCAAAGAATGTCATTTACCTGTTGAGTTAGAACATAGAGCTTGTTGGGATGCTAAGCAGCTAAATTTTTCACTTGACAAGGCAGGATCCCATAGGAAACTCCAGCTCAATGAGTTGGAAGAGATTCGTATAGATGCTTACGATAGTGCGAAGGAGTATAAGAACAAAATGAAACTTGTGCATGATAAGAATATTTTAAGAAAGTCATTTTCTCCAGGTCAAAAAGTTCTTCTGTATGATACTCGCTTGAATTTTTTCCCTGTGAAGTTACTTTCTCGGTGGACGGGTTCTTTTATCGTTCGCACTGTCTTTCCTCATGGAGCTGTTGAGATCGAGACACCAGATGGTAGTAGTTCTTCGAAGGTTAACGGTCAGAGATTGAAACCCTTTTTATAGCCCTTTCCTACAGGTGATGTTGAGGAGGTCCCTCTGGAGGACCCTGTTTACCCTTGATTGACCATCGAGGCGATTGTATGTTGTATATTAGTTTTTGATTTCTATCTTCAACCATGTACTATCTTTCCGACTTCTCTCTTTACTGATTCCTCGTGTTACTTTACTTTTTGGTATTGCTCTTTCATTAGAAACATTGAGGAAAATGTTATATTTAAGTTTGTGGCTGGGAAAGAAACTTTTTGTTAGCTTTTAGTTGCAATAAATAAACTCCAGAGCCTAGAAATTTATGCTTATTAAGGTTGGCACTAACCAATCTAAGTGGATGGGAACATCTTGGTTGTAGGAGTTGAGGAACCAATCTGATTAGATGGAAACATCTAAAGAGTCTATTCATAAAAGCACAGAGCTCAGGTGTTAGAATTAAAAAAAAAACATGGTAGTTTCACCATAACTCGTTGAATCCTAATCCCTTCTGTTTTTATTTTTTAAGTGCTTTGGTGGGGCACACGACTCAAGTTGTTACCATTGCTAGGGTAAAATAGGGTGATTGAGATACCAATTCTCCCACGCACGTGAAACTGGTTTAACCACGATTTCCCACTCTTTCACTCCAGCAACCGTCACACTTGTTGGGGATCAATATGTATACTATTCTTGCAATATAAATAAGTTTATGAATCCACGATTGAACAACATGAATTCTCATCTGAACAAGAAACTCTCAAAGAGAAAAATTCAATCAATCAGAACTTATCTTATCTGAAGTCCACAGTTCACAGAAAACTTGCAGAAATCTACAACATATCCACAATCCTTGATCATCATTGATCTGACAAACTTCTCAGCTTTCCTCCTACAGATTGACCCTCATCCCTCTTAGTGACCGAATTGACTCTGGACCGGCCATTGTCTTGATTTAGGTCGGAATCCTACAGATTGATCTCTCGAACTCAAAGCACTCCTGGGTAATGCATTTGCTTGCTAAAGGTTTAGGAAATTTTCTCGTTCGAGGAATCATTCGTCTCTCCACTTTTCCTCAAAAAACAGCGAATTGTTTTCACCCATCAACAGATTGATGACCACAGTGGGAGATTAATCTCTCGGTTGTAATCTCAATCCAACAAAAATGGTTGGTCGTAGGTCGGATTCAATTTCCAATCATGACCCTTCTAATGGTAATGTATCTCCATCTAACACTTTGTCTGATGGAACGATCAGTGGGGAAGTCCCAATCTTGATCGAGTTCGCACAAGTACAGGGAATTCACACAAGGATTATAAACATGATTAAAGAGACGATAAATAACATACTTAACTTCCTCGTAAAGTTAACGACATTGAAAATGCGGGGGTTTAACAATCATACCCAACAATTCGTTTGGCAATCTGAGAGGTCCAATACACTTTCTAGAGAATCAACTAGACAGTCAGACTCAATCTAGAATAAAGTATATCAAAGAGTTTAAATATCTCTAACTCTTAATTCAATCCGCAATTAGCAAATAGAATCTACGAGCCCGATTGCATATAAGAGGAGTTACTTGAATGGTACCAAAGACCAATGTTCAAGTGTCAATCAATGTAAATCAACAACCAAAGGTTGGATATTATAATTAATTGATCTTAACGCACAACCTGTGATATTTTAATTATATAACAAAATATAATGCGGAAAAGAAATAACACAGACACCAGAATTTTGTTAACGAGGAAACCGCAAATGCAGAAAAACCCCGGGACCTAGTTCAGTTTGAACACCACACTGTATTAAGCCGTTACAGACACTAGCCTACTACAAATTAGCTTCGGACTGGACTATAGTTGAACCCTAATAAATATCACACTGATTCAAGGTACAATTGTCCTCCTTACGTCTCTGATCCCAGCAGGATACTACGCACTTGATTCCCTTAGCTGATCTCACCTACAACTAAGAGTTGCTACGACCAAAAGTCGAAGACTTGATAAACAAATCTGTATCACACAGAAAAGTATGTAGGATTGAGTAAATCTATCTCCCACAGAAATACCCAAGAGATTTTGTTCCGTCTTTTGATAAATCAAGGTGAACAGGAACCAATTGATAAACCAGACTTATATTCCCAAAGAACAGCCTAATATTATCAATCGCCTCACAATAAACTTAATCGACTAGTGAAACAAGTTATTGTGGAATCACAAACGAAGAGACAAAGGTGTTTGTGACTACTTTTTTATCTTGCCTATCGGAGATATAAATCTCAAGCCAATCTTACGATTGCACTCAATCACAATAGAAACAACAAGATCAGATCACGTAACTACAAAGAGAAAAGTCGGGTCTGGCTTCACAATCCCAATGAAGTCTTCAAGTCGTTAACCTATAGTGTCTTGAGAAGAAATCTAAGGTTAAAGGAGAATCGACTCTAATTATGCAACTAGTTACACACATATGGTGTGGGGATTAGGTTTCCTGATTGCTAGAGTTATCCTTTATATAGTTTTCAAATCAGTGTTTGCAATCCAAGTTACCTAGGTAACAAAGCATTCAATAATCATTGTTAGATGAAAAACCTGATTCAACCAAGCTAATATCTTTCAACCGTTAGATCGAACTTAGCTTGTTACAAACAAATGAAATGTACCCTTATTTAGGTTTATGTAACCGTACCCAAACGTGTACACCATGTTGGTTCACAAAGAGTTAGCCGAGGTTAGCCATATGATTACTCTCATGTATCAACCTTATTCATCTCAACCATAACTAGTTCAAATGAAACTAGTTAAAGATTTTTTCAATTGCTATATTCTCATAGAATTATACAAGAACACAATTGAAGCAAAATTGGTTTGATTCACTCGAATCAATACATGAACATTATAGCCACGGTTTGCAAATATTGCATTCCTTATTAATAAATGTTTAAGTTCATGTACAACCGATTTTAGAAAGTAACCACCCGTACGCATACTTAATTAATCAGATTTGAGTTTGTTTGGTTTTCAAACTTAGCAGAAATTCACGGACGTGAACTTTCCGCCAGTACGCGTACTGATAGACACATTTTTGTGACCAAATTGTCCTCAATTTTCAGTATTGTTGGTACTCGATTTTCTACTTATTATGGTGTTTTATGTGTTTGTAGGTATTTTTGGAAAATAAACATTTTTGGAAAATTCGGCTCGAAAAGTTGGTATAGGCACCCGGAGGACACATGTTATTCGGACTCTCAGTTTTGGATAAGGGGCACCTAACTGATAAGGGGCACCCCAGGGAACCAACTGCTAATCGCACCCCATTACTGGTTAATGGGGCTCCATCTTCTTCCTTGATTTGAAAAGAAAAAATTGGCGGGAAATTTGGTTTCAACGGTAAAGGATTTATTATCTTTAAGATAAGAATATCTTCTTGCCTTACAAATATGAAGTTTTGAAGAAAAAGGAAGTTATCTTGTATTAAACAAGAAAGATATCCTTAGAAGATTTTATCTTGGATTTTATTCTGCGAATTAAAGAAGATGTGGGTTTAGTAAAGAAATATATAGAATAAAGAGAAGGAAAAATTCTGAAGATATTTTTAATTAAAAAGAAGAAGATTTTGGAGTTATGGAAGAATATATTTGAGTGATGTGTATTTGTGTGTATAAATAGAGAGCTAGGGAGCACATTTGGGGAGAGTTTTTGGGAGAGAAAAGAAAATCATTGTTTTATCATTGTTTCTCCCATTTCATCTTTGTAAACACCCTTTGAGCAATAAAAATGAATTTTGAGCGTGTTTCCATGATGATGAGCTAATTCTAACGCAACCAAGGCAATGGATGAATCTATCTATGCATGAATGATTGGTAACAATTTTATTTTCTCTAATTTACAATTTATAATTCATTCAATCACCGCTTTTGCGGAGTTCTAAATGTTCACATAATTTTCTTAATTACTTGTGATTCAATTTGATAGATTATATTTTGTTTAATTGATGGATAGTCTATTCACAGGGAATACAATTAATATTTGGGAATATGTTTGATTATGTGTGAATTAAGAAATAAAGGACTTAAAGGATAGTTAGAGTTTTGAAACATATTTGGTATCGTTCATTCATGTGTAATAATGGAATCTAGTGTCTTGGTTACTTTTAATATCTTGAAATCAATTTTGCAATAAGTTTTCTATTTTTAAGTTTTATAAGTCTAAAATCTTTTGCTTTCACAAGTCTCAACGAACTTATTAATACAACATCACAAGTCTACACCAATTTTGCGAACACACTATATGCTTATTTCCAAAGAAGGTTACAAGATTCTAAGCTTTTTATGTCAATCATTGATTCATTCTTATATAATGACAATAGCCATTTTCATACGCTATTAGCATCAAAGCAATTTTCAAGATATTGAAATAATCATTATCGAAGCATTCCAAGCCTACATCAAATGATTGTATCACAAAAACCATGTAAGATGTTACTCGGCAATTTTCTCATGATATAAGATGAACTTGGTCGAAGCGAAAGCTTACCAACACATATTTTGAGAAATATGTAAGCGAGATATACTCAGATCGAAATCTCAAATGTGTATAGAGAAAACTATATCGTAACACGACTTATGTCTCAATATAGGAGATAATAGAAATAGACTTTCCAAGTGATAGATGAGTTTAAGTCTCCACATATCTTTTATCGAAGAAGTTCCACAATCTCCGCTAAGTAGTTCTTCGTCTTCAAGAGATGAATGCGGAGAGATCTAAGCTCAACTACACTATCTATGTCTTAGTCCGAGACATCTATAAATAGGCTAGAAATCAAGACTTATAGTTTTGATCACTAACATTGAAAAACATGATTGAGATAGCAACGCATGCGAGTTCGACCGAGCAATGCTCAAACAATCTCCCCCTTTGTCAATTTTAGTGACAAAAGTATCAATACATATGGAATACAAAATAAATAAAAACGTAGCTTCACATCCACATGCTTGATATCCTTGGCATATTCAACGCGACTCGAAATCTTCGTCACTTACAAGTACTCCATGATCCTAAAGGTTGTAAGTTCAGCATCACAGTTGTTGAAGATTCGTAGCTATAACAATGAGAAAACAAGATGCTCTCAATCATTGTTATGCAGTGTCATAATATTACACAACATCAAAGTTCAATTGTATCACAACTTTGACAACAATACTATGGTGATATTCATGACTCCTCCTTAGTCAATACTTTATCTCAACATGAAAACCACTCCCCCTTACATAATGATCCGTAAACCATATGTATTTGTAGTATCACACTACACATTTATTCTCCCCCTTTTTGTCTATATAAATTGGCAAAGGTACGCAAACTAGTGGAATCCTAATGAAATTTTCACGGAGATACTTCATGACTAAAAGAGAATACCATTCCAACTTATTTAGATGCCATCATAAAGCCGAATCTAAATTCATTCATCAAGGAGTTAATAAAGATACAAGATAACCCCTAATATTCCACAGTCGCACTCCCCACAAAGATTTTGCAATTAAGCACAAGTTCAATTAAGAACTCTCCCTCATAAAATGTCATCCCCAAGGAACAACAAAGGCGACCTTACTTTCACAAGAAAAGAAGGATTTATTTGGACAACCAAATCAGATGAAAACATGAATTTGTATCCAAAAGGTTCAATTGAAATAACCACAAGAGAACCCATGGTTATTTCAATCGAAAAATACAACCAAATTAATCACAAGAAAACCCATGATTAATTCAATTGGAATACACAAATAAACTAACCACAAGAAAGTGATCAATTTAATTGGTCATGCTCGACATAAGAGAACCTATGGAGCAACAACTAAAATAACCACAAGAGAATGATTAATTTAGTTGGTCATGCTCAATCATAAGGAACCTTATGGAGAAACAACTAAGTTAATCATAAGAATGATCAACTCAATCGTTTATGCTCAAACACAAGAAACCTTACGGAGCAACAAAGTATATGCACAAAAATGTGGATGGGAGATCGACCAGTGCTGCGGAATAGACAAGGATTCATCCTATTTTCCATCACTATTTGCACAATGGCATACAATAGGCTTAATCCTTGTAAAAAAAAGTTTTATCCTTTCTTCCATCAAAATATGACATAAAAGGCTTTAACTTTTGTAATGTCAAAAGTTTGTTCTATCTTTTATCAACACATTCATATCGACATAATAGAGATAACTTTTGAACAAGTATGGGACAGTCACAGGTTCACGGACGTAAACAATATATCCCATAAAAATTTGCAATATATCAAATCATAAAGATTAAAATTTCAAAAATCATCTTCAAAAATACTTTAGAATTAAAAAAAAAATATATCAAAACAATGAAGATGAAAAATGTTGGACACAGCTATGTGTACTCACAATGATGGCTATACCAAACCCTAGTTATTCTTCTAAAAACATGAAAACGAATATTTACTAGACATTGTAGAGCTTTCTCAGGGCATCTACATAGAATTCCTTCTCATTATTGAAAAAACCATTGATAATGTCATCATTCAATTCCTTTAAATATTCAGAAATATCAGGTAACTCACTAAGTTCTCTTTTCAGTTCACGCAGAGTGTTCTTTGTTAGAGACAACATTTGTTCGTAGTGAGAGATATCTCTTATAGATGAAATGATTCGAGATTTTAAATCATTTCTTTTCCCGGTGAAATACTTCATCGTATCCCTAAAGTTATTATCAGAATTACAAACAAACAATAGGAAAACAGAGGAAGAACTTGGACCATCAGTCGTGTTCTTCGCCTTCTTTTTCCTTGAGAAAGAAATTCCTTCACACAGATACGCATTAACTACTTCTACAACATCTCTTTTCGTGGTTCCTCTTGTTATAGGGGCCATGGGACTATATCTTTAGAGGAGAGAGAAGGTGAAGAATAGTGATGTTCACAAGTACACATAAATAGACTCTAGGATAATACAACCCTAAAGGACCTTGAAAAAGTCTTCATGGTTCATGATCCATTATCAATTTTAACCATAAAATATTTACTTGCTCAAAATGAAACAGAAAAATCAACAAAAGATTTACAAGACTTGAATCAACCTTGAAGTAATCCTTATTTTTCAAGTCCAAAATAAGGATACGATCTATTACTATGGTTTAGATAGTAATAAAGTGAACATAGTGTTCACATCTTGTGTCACAAGGTGAAGTTTCAAGGTTTGTTGAGTAAGCGAACTTACTTCGTTTAACTCTGACTCTTTTGGATTTCTTCTTGTACCCAAGTGTCTCTGACTGTTTCTCCAGAGTCAGATTCATCTTTTGTATGTCATTTTGAAGTTTGGTAATTCTTTTACAGTTTCTCTTGAACTTCCAACACTTACTTTGGACATGACTTGTATTTCCACAAAAGAAGCAGAGCATAGGAGGCTTGCTTTGTGAAGTTGACTCTTTTTTATCACAACGCTCAAGATCCTTTGTTCCAGAACCGGTTGAGTTTGTTGTGCATACAGTCTTACTTTTGAACCCTAAACCTTGTGTGTTTCCAGAGCCTTTTAACCAAATAACATTGCTGGAATTTTGTATGAGCTTCCTGACAACCTTTGCAGGTCACACTTGAGAGAATTGATCTCTTTTTCCTTTAAAAATAGGGTTCTGGTGAATTCATCATCAAGACAGTCAATCTCAAGAGTCTTCACATGCAGTTATGATTCAAATTTATTCAACAATTCTTTCAGTTGAATATTCTCCTGATGAATTTCTTCATATTTATTTAGAAATTCTAGGATTTCAGTATCCGACTCGCATTCACTGGAATTTGAGTTACATGGAGCTTCTGCCAAGAAGGCTGAACTTTCCATACTCCCTTCAACAGTATGTATGGTGTTGGAACACTGAGATATTTTTCCTTGACTTGAATCGTCAGAAGCAATAGAGAGAGAAGATGATCTCTCGGATCTTTTGCTCTTCTTTACCTTGTCCTTGATCTTTTGTGTAATCAGTGATCTATTAAAATCAACATGATTAGGACAACATTCATCGGACTATGACAAGTTAGAAGCTTTACTTGCAACGTCACATCATTGAACACAGAGGTTCTGACTGTATTATGATCAAGATTAAGTAATTTAATCTTTCACACAAGATTACTTCTGGAAAGAGTATCAAGGTTATTTCTTTCAACGATGGCATGCTTCTTAGAATCGTATCTATATGGCAGCGATCTGAGAATATTCATCACAATGTCCTTTTCAGGAATAGCCTTATCCAATGCAAAAGATGCATTAACAATTTCAGACACTTTGTGATTAAACTCATCAAATGAATCTTCATTTTCCATACGAAGGTTTTCCCAATCGGAATTAAGGTTTTGAAGCCTAGCTTCCTTCTCACTGGTATTCCCTTTAACCTTAGGTTTCTACCGAGACCCTGTAGGTTAACGACTTAAATACTTTATTGGGATTGTGAAGCCAGACCGATACTATTTTCTTGTAGTTGTGTGATCTGATCTTGTTGATTCTATCGTATTGAGTGAAAAAGCGGGGGTCTAACAACGACACCCAATATTTCGTTTGGCAATCTGAATAGACAAACTCCAATACACTTTCAAGAGAATCAACTAGACAGTTAGACTCAATCTATAAAAAGTATATCAAAGAGTTTTATATCTCTATATCTTGATTCAATCCGCAATCAGCAAATAGGATTCGCGAGCCTGATTGAATATAAGAGGATTAACTTGAACGGTACCAAAGACCAATGTTAAAGTGTCAATCAATTCACTCAACAACCCAAAGGCTGGATACGAGAACTGATTGATCTTAACGTACAACCTGTGACATTTCTATTATATAAATAAAATATAATGCGAAAAAGAAATAACACAGACACCAGAATTTTGTTAACGGGGAAACCGCAAATGCAGAAAAACCCCGGGACCTGGTCCAAAATAAACACACACTGATTAAAAGCTGTTACACCAATTTCCTACTACCTATTCGGACTAGATGTAATACCTCCTTCAGCACTTGTAGAACTCCTAGCAGAGTACCGATTCTCTTTAGAAATTCTTCATACAAGTCTTCTAGCAGAACCGAAGGTTCTCTTTAAAAGATACACCAACACGATTGACACGATTTGATATTTTGTTTTCAAAAAACACCAGTTTGATTTCCCTTTAGATATGAATCAAGGTTTTGGAAATCTTGTGTTTGCTTTGATAAAAACAATTACTAGGTAAAAATAATATCAAAACAAACTTGTAGATTAGGGATTATTATACTCTTCAAAAATAGGAAGAGAAACCTAATAACTCTACAACAAGAACAACTAGAATAAATCTAGAGATATCTTGTTTAGAACTTCTCAAGGATTTTTACGAGATGCCTCAACAAAAGTTTTTCTTTCTAGTCTCCTATTTCGACTAACAAGTGTGGGTATACGATCGGAAACTGAAATCCATCAAAACCTAGGGTTTATGATCAACAAATCTTGAATGGTTTTATATCAGAAGAGAAAACCTTAGAATAGACAAGAGGTGAAAAACCTAGATTACAAGTTGTATAATCAATAACGAAGATTTAATCCAACTTGGATTTGTGATCCCCAATACAAAGACTTTTATCTCACTCTTGTTCACGAAGAACAGAAGACATGGAAACAACCTGCAAAGCTTACGCCAATTTTCCAAAGGGGATGAAAACCGTGTAAACTCACGAACCCTTTATTTATAGTGAAAAGTTAGCTTGAAAACAAAGCTAGGGTTTTGACTATTTTCCTTTTTCAAGACTCTCCTAATTATGGGAGTCTTTCCTAAGTTACAAATATTATGCATAAATAATTAATTAGCAAATATTTATTTATGTGAATAAATCACATTTTAACTTAGGCAGGAATTAAAAGTTATCACAAAAACTTTAATATGGTAATCAAATATGTTTGGATTAACGGTCCGCGAGTTATAACCCCAAAGGTGTCACTATCCATCCACAAAAAACCCGCCAAAACAAAAGTAACACAAAAACCGTAAAAAACAAAATTTTGATGAAGCCAAAATTTGGTTTCACCACAAAATTTGATGAAACCTCATAGAATTTGAAGAAACCAATTTTTGGTTTCATCATAAAATTTGATGAAACTAATTTTGAAATTTGGAGTTTTGTAGTAATTTTTTTAAAATTTGTGGTTTTTGTATCAATTTAGTTTGAGGTTGAGTTTTAATGAATCCCAACATTTGAGTGGGTTTTTGTACCACAAGTTTGTTCACCTTGGGTTTTTATGACTAGTTTTGTTGGATTAATAGCCATCTTCCCTAGACAAGGAAACATCACCAACTTGACCAAAAATATCTATTAGTCACGAATTGGGCCCAAGTCCGTGAACTGTTACAAACAGCCCGTGGATTGTTTCCTACTAACGAACTTTAATAAATCACTCATAACTTCATCGTTATAACTCGGAATTGAGTGATTCTTGGCACGTTGGATTCGTAAGCTCATTCATTATAACATGAGATTCTTTATAAGTATAAAGGTTATTGTCTCCAAGGGCATGAATCAAATAACCTCAAGTATATATACATAAATGTACATTTACCGTCATCGGAATTGTTCCATAGAGTGAGCATATATCTTGATAGATTAGAAAGGTAGAATTGAACAAGAATCCAAATGAAATCAATCGCATACCTTTGTTGATGAAGTACTTGTTTATGTCTTCTTGTAGTCTTCAATCTTCAATCTTCATCCTTTAAGGATAGCTTCGATTCAACTTCTTAGACCTAATCTAGTCCGAAACTATCTTTAGTATGTTAAATAAAGAATGCATTTTGGCAAATAAAATTGACAACTAACTTGGCATACCAACGGTAGTAGGTTCAACCGAGCAGTGCTCTAACATTGAGTACAGTCGTAACGATTGGCTTGAGATTGATATCTCCGATAGGAAAGATATAAAAGTAGTCACAAACATATTATTCTCATCGTTTGTCATTCCACAATATCTTATTTTTCCGCGTCGATTAAGATTATTGTGAGGTGATTGATAATTCTAGGTTGTTTCTTCGGGAATATAAGTTCGGGTTATCAATTGGTTCATGTTCACCTTGATTTATCAAAATACGGAACAAAAATCGTAGGTATTTATGTGGGAGACAGATTTATCTGTTACCGTAGACTTTTATGTGTGATACATATTTGTTTATTAAAGTCTTCGACTTTGGGTCGTAGCAACTCTTGGTTGTGGGTGAGATCAGCTAAGGTAATCAAGTGCGTAGTATCCTACTAGGATCTGAGACGTAGGAGCATAATTGTACCTTGGATCAGTATGAGATTGATTGGGGTTCCACTATAGTCCAGACCGAAGTTAGTTTGTAGTAGGCTAGTGTCTGTAGCGGCTTAATACGGTATGTGTTCAATCTGGACTAAGTCCCGTGGTTTTGCTGCATTTGCGGTTTCCTCGTTAACAAAACTTCTGGTGTTTGTGTTATTTCTATTCCGTATTATATTTTGTTATATAATTGAAATATTACAGGTTATGCGTTTGAGTTCAATCAATTAGAATGTCCAACCTTTGGTTGTTGAGTTACATTGATTGACACTTGGATATCGGTCTTTGGTACCATCCAAATTATCTCTCTTGTATTTAATTAGACTCGCAGATTTCCATTTGCTTGAGTAAGAATTAAATCGAGAGATCGAGATAATATAACTTTTTGATATACTTTTTTAAGATTGAGTCTAGTTGATTCTCTTGAAAGTATATTCGAGTTTGTCCATACAGATTGCTAAGCGAAATATTGGGTGTGGTTGTTAGACCCCCGCTGTTTCACTAAGTATCCAATTCATGGATTGTTGAATTGGACATGCTCGAATCAAAGAGAGCTAAAGTGGAAAAATACGTGGAGACTTATAAACAAAGGATCTCCATAGCATACAACAAAATGGTAAGACCTCAAACATTCCAAGTAAGAGATTTGGTACTAAAAACAGCAAAAAACATTTAACAAGCAAAGTATATTCAACAAGACATGTCTGCTCCCAAGTTCTCTCCAAAATGGGAAGAGCCGTACGTAGTCATTAAAGCAGTATCCAGTGGATATTACAAAATCTTGGCTGTCGATGGAGGAATTGAAGGGAATATAATAAACGACATGTGGCTCAAATCATATTACGCCTGAACAGTGGTAAACAATTACTTTAATTTTAAAATATAATTTCTATTCTTTCAAAGAGCATGCAAGATGGTCATCCGTTCATTCAAAACTCACAATAGATTTCATTAATCTAGAAAAGGAATTTCCTTCATCAGTATCATAAACAATCATTCTACCTTATTCAAAACAAAACCTAAACCTACACATGCAACAACCTCAAACATTCACATAAAGATAATCATCTAACAATAGATAGTTTCAGTTGAACACCATTTGGAGCTTTTTCTGGAAGTTCGGTCTTCACCCTTAAGTCTTGGATTTCCTTGTCAACCCTTACCGATTCTACCAAAAGCGCTTTCTCCTCCTCTATGATAGCATTTGAGAAAGAAATCATGTTAGAAACAACAACAACCCTATCAATCTTGATAATCCCAAGACGGCAACAGAGCCAACCTACGTTAAACCTCAATGTCTCACAAGTCGATATCATATCGTCCCATCTATGCAGATATTTATTCTTGACGTCTCGCAAATTCTTCTTGTTCATTTCATTAATGATGGGAAATAGTCCAGCGATTTTGGTCAGAAGGGTCGGCATCAAAATTTTCCACACTTCAGTAGTGGAAATATGCCCGTACCTTCTCCATATTTTGGTGTAAAGAGATGCATAACACTTAGACACGATGAAGCCTCAGACGAGTTGGTTATCCTGACAAGAGTTATCCATGGGGATGTCAAAGGGGAGTCCAGTTGTTGGGTACTCATGAACAGAAACGCCAAAATCATCATCTGCAAATTTGATTGAGAGATCGACGGTACCATGATCATCATCATCATCAGCCACCATCACAAACTTTCCATCCCTTTTCTTCCCAGCATCAACATGAACATCAACCTACAACGATAAAACATTCAAGTTCAACATAGATTTGGAAAAGCGCCCATTCAAGTGAAATCTCTAATAAAAAACTCACAGATATTCTAGTGATCGTGCTAGCAGGTTTGAAACGAGCAGGGACTTTAACAGTTTGCGTGGGTCTCAAGTTATACTGAGAAGAAGAAGAAAGTCGATGACCCCGATTCTTTTACAACAATATTTTTTAATCATCCGTTGATTACACAAAAGAAAAGAAAATAAGAATACTTCGTACCGAGTTGGGTGCTCCAATTTCCCGCTTTGACGGAGATATACTTTGAGGAGATGAACTACCATTAGACATATTGATGTGAGAGAAAAGTGATAATACTGGGGACTGACTGACTATGAATAGACACGATCAAGGGTGGCCACCCTAATTCAGGTTGACCGTTCATACATATCACACGTTTCTCCAGCCCATACAATGTTTGCATAGTCCAGCACTTCCAGAGTATGAACAAACGGACGTCACCAAACAAGGCCTAGCATCATAAGTTGCGTCTAAATAGTCATCTTCTTCACATTTGGCTTAGAAATCGACCTTGGCCAATTGTTCAGCACCTTATACCAGGTGGATATAGCTCGACTCTGCATCCAACGGGTTCCCAGACAGATTCAATCTTCACTTACATTTTATTGAAGAAGTTCTCCAAAAGTTTCAGTTGATCTTTGCCTTTAAACGGTAGAATGTACTGATGTCTGATTCTCAACTACACATCTATCCTAATCTGAAACTTGACTAATTGTAGACTAGAAATCAAGATATAGTTTTGATCAACTAAATTTGACAACAAGCTTGATATAGCAACGCTTTTCAGTTCGACCGCGAAATTCTCTAACTGTAGTTTAGGAAATCCCATGGTCCCCTGACTTTGTCAAAGCAGACTAAAATTTTGAAATAGAGGGAGTATTAGCCTTGAATTTCATTTGCACACAATTCTCCTCAACTCGAACCTTTCCATTGTAGGAAAAACCCAAATCTTTTTAACTTATCTTCGATTCGAAGAATCGTGTTAATCAAAAATAACCAGAACCATTCTTCAACAATTTTATACCTGATAGGAAGCATGTCTTCCACAACATTTTAATCACCTTCAACAATTTTCTTCTCTTATGATTGGATTGCTTTATGGACTTCTCCAAATGAAGTTGTTAACTTTGCTTTTGATTCACCTTTAATACATAGTTTCATATTAACTATTTGGCATATTTGGAAATACAGATGCCAAGTGATTTTTCAACATGTTACCATCAATTCTAATTTTGCGACACATCCTCTTTTAAAGCATTTAGCTAACATGCATGTTACTCTCATTCATATCATCATTTTAGACGTACTCATAATCTTGTGGATATTTATAATCATCGGATGCCTGCTCCTCCAGATATTTTAAAAATCAATATAGAGGCTTCATATAAAAATCTTTTTCATTAGCTGGTATTGCTATTATAATCGGCAACTTTGCAGGGACATTTATCACATGGAATGGAGTTTTTAGAATGATAGTTCATGCACGCCAGACACAATCTTGGGCTTTACTTGAAGCAATGCAATGGGTTAAAGCTCAGAATTGGAGGCAGGTTATCTTTGAGTCGGACAATAAAATTATACTAGGTTCTGTAAATATAAGGGTACCTTCTCTACCTTGGCAATCTTCAAATCTGTTAAATATGTATGTTAACTTTTGTAAACAAGAAAGCAACTAGAGTTGCAACTATGTTATTTGGATTTACAATAAAAACTTAGATTCTTTAGCCGAATTTGCTCGTAAGCTTTATAATGAAGGAGAATGGTAGCATGAGCCTCCTGATACTCTCATTGTAAATCTCTATTAGTAAATAGAGTATATTTATCTATTCTAGAAAAGTTAGATACGTGTGCAATTCACGTCTTATGTCTTGCAGGACAAGACTGAATGTATAAATACGACATTGATTTAATGAGAAATCTAGAACTGGTCGAGAACTTGTCAATCTCGCTAGACAAATCTTTAATAATATTTACTCTCCGGCAAAAACAAAAGATGAAAATGGAAAAGGAATAAAGAATTGTGATGTAATGTAATAATATACCGGCTGTCAAAAAGAAAAAAGAAAAAAGGAAGAAAAAGAATGGGAGAAGGAAACAAACTGAAGAATCATAATGTGCTGGTAAAGTATAGGCGCGCACACAAACAATAGATTTCGTAGTTTGAACTTTCAAGTAGCAACAACCAAACGGCAAAAGGCCAAAATGAAGACAACACTGGTAAGCCGGAAGCTTCCATGTTATCGTATGGGGTAGGGAATCGATGTAAATTGTAGTCTAAAAAATTGTATGGAATTTTGTATTGGGCTTCCGCCATCAATCTTCTACCAAATCAAACGTTGTTTATGATGGACCATGCTAGATTGCTAGTAGCTAGATTGTTGGACAAAAAAGTGGATTATATCCCCCTCTTTTAACTAACACACAATTCTTTTTCAACTACCCGCATAATTATATCACGTGATGAGTCTGATGACATGAACCCCTCAACAAACCACCCAATGTACGTAGTTGGTGGCACTGCCCTCTTTGGCAGCTTCTGAACAAGAAGAGAAAAACCTCACAAAAGTTTATGGCTTCTTCTAGAATAACTTGTTTAGTTCACTAGCAGGCAGGCGGTAGCAGCAGCCATCCATGTTGGGCTTTATGGAAGAAATGTCTTGATGGCTTAAAATAAGAACGATTTTTTGGGACCATGATCTTTTTAGGGGACCATGATTTTATTTTGGGTAAAGACATTAGAAGTAAATCTAGGTCATCCCTTACCGAGTCTCTTAAGAGTCTTGCCTTGCAAACACCAAACTTTCGTATTGTTGGAAAAGAGATAAGAAGAAGCTCTGAACAAGAATTTGGGCATTTGTTTGTTATTGCATATTTTTAGAGCCTATCTGGATACGACTCCAGAAGTAATTTTTTGACTTCTGGAAAGAAGAAAAAAAAAAAGTTCAGTAAGATGATTTGTGGGAATTCAAAAAGCTAATTCTTTTCTAAAGTAAAAACATTTTACTTTTAACTTCTACTTCTGGTTTCTGGAAAAACAGAAATATTTCTGTTTTTGGTATCCAAAAAGATTATTAACATGTGTATATCACCAAGTGTGCTCATACATTACACAAACCATTGTGCCTATTATATCATAGAGATAGAACTCTGGCTGACATATAGTTAATTCGAAATTTCATTAAAAATGTCGGAGGTGCATAATTATTGTCTACTTTCTTTTAACAGTATCAATTATCATAATTCATATATATATATGTGCCGGATAACTACAATAATGTACACGGTTTCCACATGGATCATCGTCCCATATAGAAAGAAAAATTGAGATAACAAGAAGCAAATTAAGATTTTTTTTTACTTGAGATATTAGGTACTTTTGAATCATCCTAAGATGTTCTCCATCACTTTCAAAAGATAACTAGATAGATATCATATCACTACTTGAATGTACTGCTTTGCTTTGTGAATGTGAAAGAAACCAAAACTTGAAATAGAAACAAGGAATTCAGATTTGTCATAAATCATGATAACTACCTAAGCATATTTCCATTTGTTGCGTATATTCATCCATCCGTCCAACAACAAAGTCATGAGTCCAAAGACGCGGATTCACATAATACCCAAACAAAATACAAAACGGATCTCTCTTTTCTAATGCTTTGAATCATCAAAGTAGATGTCAATTTTTTCTTCCTCCATTTAATTTCACCAACGCAAAAGTCTTACCAATCACGGATTCTTAGAATCCATCATTCATGGTTCTAGTAACTCAATTGGCTGCCACGAATATCAGCAGCTTCGGTTGGTTGGTAGCTTTTGGAATTAGTGTATTAATGGGAAATTATCTACTTTTCAACACTAGTGGTAAGCCAGCTTAGACGCCTAATACTCGAAAGGAAAATTTTAACTATGGGCTGTAGAATGCTCACACGCACCTGTATATACTCATTTTACAGTTAAGACCACCCGGTGAAATTCAAACTGTAAATTACAATTTACACACTTATGCATGGACCCTTGGACTTCACCAGGAGGTTCGGACGGCTTTCCACCATGCTTCTACCAAATACAATGGCAGATAGTGAAAGATGATGTTTGCAGAGTGGTGAAATCTTTCTTTCACTCAGGGTATCTTTTTCAGCAATTCAACAATACCAGAGTTTCATTAATTCCTAAAGTACAAATTGCTCAAAAGTCGGAGGATTTTAGACTAATTGCTTTATGTAACACAATCTACAAAATAATTTCTAAGATCATCGCTCTTAGAAGGAAGAAGCACATCTCAACCATTATCTCTCCAATGCAATCAGCGTACGTGCCAGGCAGATTGATCTCTGAAAATATATGTTTGGTACAGGAAATTGTTCAAGCTATGAAAAGAAAAGAGGGAAGAACTGGACATCTTGCTCTGAAGATGGACATGTCCAAAACCTTTAACAGGCTTGAATGGAGTTTTTTATTGGATATATTCTCCAACACTTCGGTTTCTCAGAAAAGTTCATACAACTTATTTCTCAATGCATCTCTACAACAAACATAGAAATCATATTGAATGGCTCGCCGACTTCTTCTTTCAAACCAACTAGAGGTATTCGTCAAGGTGATCCGTTATCACCATACTTGTTTATTCTAGCCATGGAGTCATTCTCAAGATACTTAGCGCACGGTGAAAGAACTGGTCTCTTAACTGGCATTAAAATCTCTCGTTCAGCTCCAAAAATAAATCATCTGCTTTTCGCAGATGATTGCTTATTGTTCTGCAAAGCTAATGAAACTCAAGTGCACAAGCTACTAGATGCAATAACTCAATTCTCACAGTGTTCAGGTCAGTTGATAAATTTCAGTAAATCTGCCGTCTACTTCAGTTCTAATACAATACCAGATGACTGTCAAGTAATTAGTGGTACCCTGCAAGTCAGAAGCCTAAACATCTCAGATGAGAAATATCTAGGGTTACCGTTTTTTATAGGGAGAAATAAAAGGATCCCATTCTCAACTCTTTGCGATAAAATGGGCTATAGGTTTTCTAAATGGAGTGGCAAAAATATTTCTGAGGCAGGAAGATTGGTTATGGTCAGGAATGTCTCTAGCGCAATTCCCATACATCATATGACAAGCTTCAAGCTTCCTGACACAACAATTAACAAAATGGAAGGAGCTCAACAAAAATATTGGAGGCAAAAGGATTCTTGTAAAGGAAATCACGTTATTTCATGGAAGAGAACTCAAAAACCCAAGGAGGAAGGTGGTTTAGAGTTTTGTGACTTAAAAGTTTTCAATAGAGATTTGCTTGCCAAAACAGCTTGGAAGCTTTGCTCTGATTCTGTGTCGATGATGACTAAATATTTGAAGGCAAAGTATTACCCTGATGATGATCTGTTCAACTTGAAGAAGAAATCAAGTACTATCTGGTCTTGGAGAAGCATTAGCTTAGAGCTGAACTTTGTTCTCAAGCATAGTTACTGGTGCTTGGGCAATGGAAAAAAAATCCTACTATGGAAACATAGATGGATTAAAGATCTCCATGAACCTCCAGTGCCGAAACGAGGTTGCTCTACATCTCACCAATTTAAGTATGTTCATCAACTTTTCTCAGCAGACTCTATGTCTTGGAATTTGAATACACTACATGACTTATTCGAAGTGTCTGTGATAAACTTAATCTTGAAGATCTCGATACATTCTAATCAAGAAGATAGATTAGTATGGCTCCTAGAGAGAAACAATTACTTCTGTAAAGTCTGCTTACAGCAAGATGATGGAAGAGCAGCACAACTCCAATACTGTTGATGCTAAGATGGTGAAAATTTATAAAACGCTCTGGAAACTTCCTTTACTGCCAAGAATCAGACACTTCCTATGGAAAGCAGTTTCTGACTTACTTTCTACAAGGCACATACTCAGCAGAAAGATACCAGGAATATACTTGTCCCTTTTGTGAATCCTCTTCAGAGACATCTGCTCATGTCCTCTGAGACTGTAACATTCCGAGATTGGTGTGGTTTGCAAATTTTGGATGGTCTTCAAGTGACACTATTAGTCTACCAGACTGGATATGTATGTGGTTTGAAGATTTTCCCAACAAAAAGATTGATACACAAGAGTTGTGTAGAAGAGCCATAACAGCGTGGTGTTTATGGTCTGACAGATGTGAAAAAGTATTCAACAACGTCAATCCTCTGCCATACAAGATTATCAAAAAGTGCAGAAGTTACATAGAAGAACATCAGTCTCTTAAGAACAGTTCTCTACCAAACAATGCCGGTGTCTGCCGTAGAAACACACACTGGATTGCTCCTCCATATAATTCTGTCACTATTAATTGCGATGGTTCTATTTTAAATGGTTCAGGTGGTATATGACTAATTATTCGTAATTGTGCAGGTTGGCAGCAGGCAGCAAAATGCATCCACTTAGAAGACATTAGAGATGCGGAGCAGGCGGAATGCATGGGGCTGTGAAAAGCTGTTATTTGGGCGAACGAACTAAAGCTGAGGAGGGTTCATTTCGAGCTGGACGCACAAACAATAGTAGATGCAGTTTTCAAGAATTCTCTCATAGACTGGCGTCTATTAAATAGAATTAAAGACATTCAAAACTTTTTAAAGTCTAATACCTCTTGGAAATGTTATCACGTTCCAAAAGAGAAAAATAAAATAGCGCATATTCTTTCTAGGCTAGCTAGGGTAGATGGGTTAACCCATTCTTGGTCCAGTTTCATTCGTATTGAAATCAGTTCTCAACTTATGGAGGACAGATTGGAGTTGTGTAACTGATTTTTCTTTAATACAATCTTTTCTTGCTTCAAAAAAAAAGAACACACTTATGCATGGACTCTATATGTGACAAGTCTGTATTATACTAGACCAACAGGGAATATCAGTTGGCCAGATGTCGAACTCCCCGAAATATAAGTTAGGGGTTCTAATCGCGTGTTGTTCGCATCAAAGATAAATAAATTTGTATTACATTATTATTGGTAAATAAAATATAATAAAAAGTTGTGAAACACCCTCATTTTTCACTTGTTCGCAACATATGCGTCCCTTGAATCACAAATACTACACATATGACACAACAGTGACCTTACTGTCGCTATTTGTTTTGCAACACTAGCCTAAAATAAACCTAGAAGATGTGAGGAACCATCCATGCCATTTTTCTTTTTTTATCAATGAAAAAGAAATGAATGGTCAATGGAGCGCATGCTTTTATGTTATTCCTTGCCTGATTGACTTGAATAATAAACCAACGTGTTAAGAAATCAGTATTGTCCGCATGTGAGAATCGGTAGTCAAACAAGTTTACCTTATTATATTTTTGGTGGTTAGTGTCCAATTTCACTATTTAATCAAAAGTTGGATAAGAGTATGTACGTAACATCATTCCTAATGCAATGTGTCTTCACCTACCGCATGAATTGAAAAGACACCGAGTATCCGCGGAGAAAACCACAGGGCCTGTGATCCGTTCAAACAAATTAGTCCTTACTTTGATTATTCATCTAGACGGAGCAATAGGCCGGTTACGGTATCAGCCCCTTAGCCTTCCTCGCGGATTAAGGTGACCATAGATGGCCAAGTTACAGCAGCAGTGCCAAATATACTGCACTTTATTTAAGCGTACATTAGCGAAGTTACACAAAAATAAAATAAAGTGGGGGGAATCAAAAACTTTATGACTCAATATTTCAATATCGTCGCCTTGCTTTGCACATGTCATGATGGCATAACTATTGCAAACTTCCAAGTTCCAACTCTAATTTGTCAACTCACACACTTTTACAGAAGCAGCAGGTAAGAGGGCACTCACAAATTTCGCCTGCCGATTTTGCGTCCCACAGATTAGATACAGCAAGTATTGATCAAAGTTTGACGGGTTGAAGAAACTTGGATCAGTTCCCATTCTAGGACTTGGAACTATGCATGTCTCTGTTGAATTTTTTGACTAACAGAGTGGGTAGGAAGGACGTAGGATTCATCTGTACCCTATACAAACTGTTCCATTACTTTTCTTCTTTCACCTCCAATTTTGAGCTCGTAAGTCCTACCCTCCCAGATTTGAAGCCTAAAAAATCATCAAGAATGACTTAACGAATAAACCATTTAATTAAATCGAAAAAAAAAAATCACTCACGAGTCGTGCTGTCTAGCACATGACTGCATAACAATACAGTGAATATGTTCTTTTAAACGGTTAGATCTTGGCTTGCATATGTTCATGTGGATATCATATTGACAAAGATGGCAATGAATTGCTTGTTCATTTTAGGCTCATGCACATAATACCACTAGTCTACATTTGATTGAGCCAAGTGGAAGCACAAATGTACTCTTTATCTTTTTCTTTTTGGAAGCTTAGGCAAAATGCATGGTGAGGACAAAAGGCACGCCAAGAGAGCTCTGTTCACACCCGCTGGCTCAGTCCTTGAGTTGCTAGTAACTTTCAATATGATTTGAGGATATTATTGAGTCATAGTTTGGTGGTAAAAGACTAAAAAATATTAGTTAAATGAAAATGACCGTCAATAGCACTACCAGTAAGTAATCCCTTTGAATAATTCCAACACTGATTTTCGTTAGTGCGATTTGGCTTTATTGACTAATCAATTTCGTTTGTCAATTAATTAATCTTTTCAAACCATTTAAATACTCGCATTATCCTTCTTCTCATTCTCAGCAAAAATTCAATTCCAAGCAAAAGCATCTGAAACACAGACAGACAAAAATCTCATTCCATTCCCTCAAAACAAAAATCAATCTTTCGGGGACGCAAATATCGAGTTCCATAGGCGTTATTCTACATTCTTGAAGTTGTACTGATCGAAAGAGTGAAGAAAACAAATTTGGGTTTATGATCAAAGAGATGCAGAATATGGGAACAGAGGATCATCATTCTGATACAGAGAGTGTTGGGAGCGAAAGAGCTTCATATAGTGGTCCATTTAGCGGACCACTTGTTCTAAACAAGAGAGCAAGAAAAAGTGCAAGGTTTAATATACCAGGAGAAACCATGATGAATTCCATTAATGGTACTGCAAGGTCTTCAGCTACGAATAACGAAGACGACGATGAAGCTTATGTTGAGATTACTCTAGACGTTCGCGAAGATTCCGTTGCTGTTCATAGTGTTAAAACTGCGGGAGGTGTTGCAGACCATGAAGATCCTGAAGTGACATTATTAGCGAGAACTTTAGAGAAGAAATCATCATTTGGTTCATCTATCATGAGAAATGCTTCTTCCAGAATCAAACAAGTTTCTCAGGAACTTAAACGTCTTGCTTCTATCAACAAACGGTCTACGCCTGTACGTCGTTTAGACAGAACTAAATCCGCAGCTGCATACGCTTTGAAAGGACTCAAATTCATTAGTAAAACCGACGGTGGTGCCGGATGGGCTGCCGTTGAGAAAAGATTTGATACTTTAACTGCTTCAACTAATGGTTTATTACACCGTTCTCAGTTCACCGAATGCATAGGTAACGTTAATTCCGATTTAGTACTACACAGTCACGGAGGTGACTGAATCAAACATGGATTCTAACTTTGTGTGGAATTCTTCTGTACAGGGATGAACAAGGAGTCTAAAGAATTTGCACTTGAGCTTTTTGATGCACTTGCTAGGAGGAGGCATATCAAAACAGATTCACTTAACAAGCATGAATTGCAAGAATTCTGGGAGCAAATATCGGATCAAAGCTTCGATTCTAGGCTCCAAACGTTCTTTGACATGTAAATTCAGTGATTAATTCTCCATTAAATAATCCCTTTTAAGTCTATGTTGATTTTTACTAATTAAGGCAAGACTGCGAATGCAGGGTTGACAAAGATGCTGATGGAAGAATCACTGAGGAAGAAGTCAAAGAGGTAAGTTTCTTAGTAAACCAACTGAAATTTTCAGTGCCAGAATTCTGATTTTAATCTAAAGGAATTAAAATAAAAAAAATGTTGAACTGCAGATTATTAGTCTAAGTGCTTCAGCGAACAAGCTAACGAACATTCAAAAACAAGCCGAAGAATACGCTGCCTTGATCATGGAAGAGCTTGATTTAGACAACTTGGGTTACATCATGGTAATTACATTAATTTAAGCTTTAACAATGAACAAGTTGTACTAGTTACTATTTTGCAGCTAAATGAAGATTTTGTCTGTGTAATGAACAGATTGAGGACTTGGAGATGCTACTGTTACAAGCTCCGCAGACAGTTAGAGGAGGAGAGAGTCGAATTCTGAGCCAAATGCTAAGTCAAAAACTTATAGCAACTAGAGAGACGAATCCGGTTAAACGATCGTATAACACCACTAAGTACTTCTTCTTAGATAACTGGCAAAGGATTTGGGTGTTCACTCTCTGGCTTGGAATCTTGCTCGGTCTTTTTACTTACAAGTTCGTTCAGTATCGTAACAAAGCAGCCTATGAAGTTATGGGGTATTGTGTTTGCACTGCCAAGGGTGCTGCCGAGACGCTCAAGTTCAACATGGCGTTGATCTTACTGCCGGTCTGTCGCAACACTATCACTTGGCTCAGAAACAAGACCAAGCTAGGCGTTGTCGTTCCTTTTGACGATAATCTCAATTTCCACAAGGTGATTGCGGTTGGAATTGCGATTGGAACTGCGTTACACGTGATAGCTCATTTGGCTTGTGATTTCCCTCGTCTCCTACGCGCTTCAGAAGAAGCGTATGAGCCTATGGAGCCTTTCTTTGGAAAAGAACAGCCTGAAAGTTACTGGTTTTTCGTTAAGGGAATTGAAGGTGTAACGGGAATCGTAATGGTGGTTTTGATGATAATAGCATTCACATTCGCCTCTCCATGGTTCCGACGCAACAGAATCAAGTTACCATGGCCTTTCACCGGATTAACAGGATTCAATATGTTCTGGTACACTCACCACTTGTTCATTATCGTTTACACTCTTCTCATTGTCCATGGAATCAAGCTCTACCTTACCAAAGAATGGTACAAGAAAACGGTTAGTTTTTCTACCTTAGTGTATTTGACATTGCAAAATTCAATTAGAACGTAATTAGCTGACGTGCATTGTGATGGGGTTGTGCAGACATGGATGTATTTGGCAGTACCAGTTGCCCTGTACGCTTGCGAAAGATTAACTAGAGCTCTGAGATCAAGTATCAAGCCAGTTAAAATACTAAAGGTTGCTGTGTATCCCGGAAATGTATTGTCACTGCACATGTCCAAACCACAAGGATTCAGATACAAGAGCGGGCAGTACATGTTTGTCAACTGCTCTGCTGTCTCTCCCTTTGAATGGTAAATATCGAATTACTGCTTCAATAGAAACAAAAATGCGTCTGCGAATTCCCAATTACTGCACCTAATAAAAAAAATGTTTAATTTATGAAAACAGGCATCCATTCTCCATAACTTCAGCTCCAGGAGAGAATTACCTGAGTGTCCACATTCGAACTCTGGGAGACTGGACAAGACAGCTCAAAACTGTTTTCTCTGAGGTACAGTGTTTTAGAATAATAAATTGTTTCTTAATTAGGAGATTGATTTATTGAGTCGAGTTAATCACGGATCGGATGAGATCCATGAACATGGTGTTAATAATGCATATAATATATTCACAGGTCTGTCAGCCTCCAACCGGCGATAAAAGTGGACTACTGAGGGCAGATTTCCATGGAGCTGGAGGAAACAATCCACCGTAAGCAAACATCTTTTATCTTCTATATATTCAATAATTATAGATAGCCTCACAAAAATAATGACACTAACAATGTCGACAATGGATGGCCAACTACAACTTCATTGATTCTTTTGGCTTTCTAATGCGATAGATCATAGAATAAGCCAATTTCCGAATGTGACAGATGTGTACTGTGTGGCTGGTAACACTTGATAGTATTTCTTAAGCACATTCACGGGATTACATAACTAGTTTGGTTTTGTACTCAACAAAGACAACACAACACACACATGCAATTTATGATGCACATTTGACTTGGATATTTAAACAAACGGTGGTTACGTGCAGATTCCCAAGAGTGCTGATAGACGGACCGTACGGTGCACCAGCACAAGACTACAAGAAATACGAGGTAGTACTGTTGGTTGGGTTAGGGATCGGAGCTACACCAATGATCAGCATTGTAAAAGACATTGTGAACAACATGAAAGCCATCCAAGAAGAAGACGATCTCGAAGCGTCTTATAACTCCTTGGGTATGGAAACACCCAAGAACGATCATAGTAATGGTAGCTCGAGCAACATTAGGAAAGGATTCAAGACCAAGAGAGCTTATTTCTACTGGGTGACGAGGGAACAAGGCTCTTTCGACTGGTTCAAAGGTGTCATGAATGAGGTGGCCGAGATGGATACTCAACAGGTTATTGAACTTCACAATTACTGTACCAGCGTGTACGAGGAAGGTGATGCTAGGTCTGCCTTGATTGCTATGTTACAGGACCTTAACCATGCGAAGAACGGTGTCGATGTTGTTTCTGGTACGCGTGTTAAGTCTCATTTTGCAAAGCCTAATTGGCGCAATGTTTACAAGAGGATCGCACTCAATCACAAAGATTCACGAGTTGGTAAGTTCATTTTTTACTTGTTACCTTTATACTTTTTCAGTATAGCTTAATGGACCAATTGCATATAAACAATGATAACCTGGATGGTTCATTATTTTGGAGCATTACTGATACTACTAATTTTCAAAGATGATGCATAATATTATATGTCCAATATTCCATTATTGATTTTGCTCATTATTTTATCGAACAGGAGTATTCTATTGTGGAGCGCCAGCACTGACAAAAGATTTACGTCAGCTAGCATCAGATTTCTCTCGCAAAACAAGCACCAAATTTGATTTCCACAAAGAGAATTTCTAAGAAATTTAATAAAAATGAGTTATTCAATCCAAGAATCATGTACAGAGTTTCTCAATGAGTTTCAGAGTTCAAGCAGAACCGCAAGAATTAGTCACACGTCCGCAGACCGGGGGGCTAGTAAGCTGCTGCTTCGATTGTGCAAGGTCCTCTCCACGGTGTGATCACATATATGGATATATAGGTATATAGAATTACATTAAATTACTAAACTAGAGGTTTTCGTGTCTAAGTTGGATATCTACCCTCACTTACTACGTATATAGGTATTTCTTTTTAATTTATTTAATTGATAATGATATTTTTGATTAAATTTCCATTAATTGAGTTTAGTAATTGTAAAATGTTTGTAGAAGGGAAGATGATGACAATTTAATTAAAGTTGTCTGCCTTCATTTTAATTTTTTTACTTTAGAAATAGTAACGATAAATTGCATTCTTTTGATTAAATACTTCTTCAAATACCTAATCCCCGCCATTAATAAACGCTTTTCACTTCATTTTTCCATCTTTCTATTCCCTTTAGCTGGGCACTTCAGAAGAGACATTTCTGTCTGACACACTTCTTCATTTCCGCCACCACCTTAAACACTAGAGGGGGATATTGAATAGGCTACTCTTGTTGCTGGTAGTCAGAGGAGATTTGGATAAGAATAAATTCTCTTACAAATGCACAACTTCTAAGCCTTTTGTAAAAGGCGTTCCGTGACTTATAGACAAGAAGTATGACCTATGAAGCCATAAAACTCTTCGGCTAGCTATCATATCAATTCTCTATACGCCTATCTACCTAGCGTTAGATGATTTGATGGATGCAAGAGCTACAAGCAAACCAAATCATTTCTCCTAAGTTTATCCGATTAGGTGGAGCAGGTGAAAGTAAAACAAGGAAACGGCCAAAAAAATGTAGGGTATTATTGCAACAATCAAGACCGACAAATTTAACAAATGCGTCAAATTATGAGGAAGAAAAACACAATCCTTCTCAATCAATGAAGGGATTGTGCAAAAGAAAGTCCTACTTTCCGATACTTGGATTTGAAAAACTAGTTTTATGGTGCAACTTCTTGCTTCTCTATCTTGTATTCTTCTAAGGTGGCTTGCTTTTCACAGTTGATGTTAATGGCCACATTATACATGACATTACATGGTCAGCCGTGACCACAGCTATTCGTTGGTTTTAATATATTTTAACCTCAAAAATCAACACGCATTTGGGGAAAAAGTAATGGGGAGCCATCTTTGTACTATTCTTTGTTTCCTCTTTCTAGAACCTTTGGTAGGTGTTTGCCTATCAGGAAATCGCTATTCAGGACAAAAAAGATTTTTGGTTGTATCAAATTTTAGATTTTATAAGAAAAAACCTACCATAGGTCCATTAGAGTTGATATCTTTGGTAAAATGTGGAAATATGAAATCCACTATACAACTTCATCAAATTTCCTAGATATTCCTGTCTAAGAAATTTGATGAAGAGATTATCTATCCATAGAACAAGGAAATCAACACATATGTGTTCATTACCATCATGAGCCATCCATGTACAATTCTTCCCTCCTTTCTCTCCGTTTTGCATATTCCTGCTTAGTTGTTTCTCGGAAAATGTACTTGTTTTTCCTGAAGCTAGCAACAGTCTTTCTTACACCATCGGTTTCGAACTTGGATGAGAGTCGTGAGACTTTCAGATAATATATAAAATCCAGGGAAAACAAACACTTTTATCCAAATACAGACTTTCCGACAGACAAAACAACAGATGACTACGATAGACAAAGCAACCGATGACTTTAGACTACTTGAGCCTATCACATATTTCAACAAAAGAAAATTACCAGTTTATATTTTAATGCAATTTGATAGCGTAGTGGATGCCTAATCATGCTAAGTGCATATTCTTCTTACCCAAGGCTCCACATATTTCCCTTGTTTAACTGTAAGCTATGTAGAGAGATAGAGTGTGCATAGCACCCATTGTTTTCAGAAGGGTCTCTACATTTGTTATATAAGGTCTCATTACACTTGATCTTACTCAGTGATGTGTTGGCTTTTGTTATTTAAAACTATATAATATACTGTACGGATACTGGTTACCTAAGACAAACCTAACCCACATGTGTGGATGATTTAGTGCATCTTCCACTGTCATCAAATTGGCCGCCACCTTCAACTACTGTTATTGGAATCGTCAGCCCTACATAAGCATTGCAGTGGTCTCACTCATCTGTTAAACGTAATTGATTTTCTTTCTGTTTCTGTTTACCTTTTTTACCTCTTGAGTTCAGTTTCTTTTTGCTTTTGTTTACCTTTATGGCTTCATTGCGGTTGAGGAGAATTATCTCCCCACCGCATTCTCATACATTATAAGTCACTGTGTGCGAGTCTGTAGTGTCAATGTGTGAGCGGTGTTGAGTTAAAGGTGATTGTGAAATCAAAAAATCTGCATTAACCGACATTACCCATCAAATTTGACTGGAGATTCATGCATAGGACTCAAATACCAGTAAATAGATGCGTCAATATCACCTAATCAAGTTAAACCAAATACCTAGCATGATGAATTACTAAGACAAAGTGCAGTCTTTAAAAATTTGCACAACAGCTTGATCAGTGAATACTGATTTATATGTATATTTATATATATATATATATATATATGAAAGCCATCTACGTTTCTACTTTTGTTCAAGGCTTTCTTAATATTACTATCCAATATCAATTTCATCGACGTGTGTTTCTTGTAAAGACCAATTCTTCTCATGCAATTACATGCTAACATGTATGGTGTTTACTGTTTAGGACTCACTCTGACTTAGAGCAAAAGCGATAGAAACAGTTTTAACTATGTCTACATGATATCAGAAGCAGATAGAAGAATCATAACCATTTCATGCATCGTTTTAGTCAGAATATTCTACCTGTGGTTACCTGTGCTTTCGTTTAAGCCTCTGGAAAATGGGTTTCATTGGTTGGCTCGAGTTCTGACTCTGGTGGTCTACTGTAGCATGGTTTGGTCCAAATGGAACTAGAGGTTTCTTTTTTGGTGCACATGCATCTGTGAACTCAAAAACGCATTTCCCAACAGGTGCATTTTCCTTTTCTTTTCCCCGTCTTGGACCCTCCAATCTCTCTAAGATCCTAGAGGTTTTCTCATCCAACTGCTTACTACCATTAATAGGGGATAAAATGGTAGACGTCTTTGTCTTCGGTCTGGATACACCTTCGGGAGCATAAATTTTGCCCTCTTCGTCCACAATCAGTTGCTCCCACTCTTCTGTAATACAAGCAGCAGTCAAATCCTCGATTTTTGTTATTTGAGTCTGCTGCCAAGTGCAGTCTGGTACATCAACGGTTATCATTGGCGTTGAACCTGCTAACATCTCTAATGACTCTTTCCTGGGTAAGATGAGTTCAGAGTCAATCTCGTTGCGTTTTGGTCGTGGTGTTGAAACCGCTGCCATCATATCTAATGACTCTGGCCTGGGCAAGATGAGTTCAGAGTCAATCTCGTTTCGTTTTGGTTGTGGTGTTGAAACCGCTGCCATCATGTCTAATGACTCTGGCCTGGGCAAGATGAGTTCAGAGTCAATCTCGTTTCGCTTTGGTTGTGGTGTTGAAACCGCTGCCATCATGTCTAATGACTCTGGCCTGGGCAAGATGAGTTCAGAGTCAATTTCCTTTCGTTTTGGTTGTGGTGTTGAAACCGCTGCCATCATGTCTAATGACTCTGGCCTGGGCAAGATGAGTTCAGAGTCAATTTCCTTTCGTTTTGGTTGTGGTACTGACCTGCAAGGGAATCAATGCTTTAGATTGACATTTCATTTAGAGATTGGAAAGCCAGGCAGAATGATTTAGAACCATTCATAGTTGGGCTCATGACAAGTTGTTAGCCACTCTTTGACAGCAACTTTGCAGTTCCTTACAAGCAGGTCTGTCGAGTGTACGGTGTACTACTACTACTCACAGACCAGGCAAGACAGTTTAGGTATTTCTCTATGACTACTTGAGGTCAGATCGATACTTTTACTATTATTTGATGAGTAATGTTCTACTAGTTACTACAAATACCATAATGTGGAGGCATAAGTTTACCCTGATGTTCATGTGAAAAGTCATTCCACAAGCACAAGCATTTTCTATCTACTAGTAGTTGTTGCCAGTAAGAAGGTTTCTCCATTCAAGTCATGGCTAGCAAAAATAGATCATTATGTAAATATACTTGTGGATTTGATAAAAATCTCCGTGTCTGTGCTAGAAAGACTCGTGAACATTTACCAGCTTACTTAGAGAATACATTAACCTTAGCACAAATATATCATGAAGAGTCCATGAAATGGAAGTGGTGGAAATGATTACCCAAAATGTAAGCTCTCTTTTACAAGCAAGTTTAGCTTGGGGTGGAAGCCTCGCTCATGCAAAAGAGGGTTGTAGTCTCTTAGTTCCATCTGGAAAAAAAAAACACATAGAAATGCTCTTGTTATGTTCCAAGGATGACATAGCTAATTGCCAAAATCTATATCTAACAAGAAAACTCAATCTGTGGATAAAAATTCTAATTATGTAGTTTTCCCCATTTACTGTCAGATCTCAGACCGATCGTTTAATAAGTTTCTGACTACATGGACCATATAACATACATGACCCCAATCCTCTTTTATGATGCAAATATTTGAAAGTAATTCGACAGGAAGAGCTACTTAACAGTCTAAACGAGGTTTCATTCAGGTTAATTTATATGGATTGTTCACAACTCCAGAATTATTTTTTAAAGCAAAAACCAAAAATATGAAACTTCCAAAGTTTTTAGAAAACAAAATCTTACCCTTAATAAAGAGGATCGAATAGAGTTCTCTACATCCAAAGGTACAGCATAGTCAATCAACCCGGTGGCATCAGGAAAGGGCAGGATTTCCTCTGATCCTGCTAATCTCTGCAATATTTTTTAAGAGTCAGAAGGTAGAAAGACAGACGAACAGAAATAGAGAGGACAGAGACTGAGACAGGCGGACAGAAGGTACCCTAAGTAGCATTGGCCCTTTTTCTGATGGTTGGAGAATATAAAAGCACTGGAAGGTAGCATATCTCTTAGTTTCCATATTACAGTTTGAAGAACATATCAGTCCCTGATCCAGAGAATGCAGTGCTCCACAAAGCCCTTGAAAAACTGCAACAAAGATAAGAGGTAAACTTACAGTTATACCAATAAACTTGAGACATCATTATGTAAAAACCAGAAACCGATGAACTAGGACCTCACCCGTCGACATTACCACTTACATTGGGCATTTAGTTCTGATTTATCAGATTCATCTGAATTGGCTTCCATCTCATGACATGCTGATGATGGGGTAACCATATAGGAACTCCCAAATATCACACCTGCAGATGTTCGCCGAAAAGGAAATAGGTACAAACTGTATATATGAAAGATAATTTGCGGAAAAGTGCTAAGAAAAGATCAATTTATGAATTTGTTTTGGCTTAAGAGATATTGCTGGAAGTGGGATTTCCGGTGAATCCAGATACTCTTCTAATCCACAACGAAAAACTTATATAATATCCAAAAGTGACATAGTACAAACCTTCACTTAGAGAACACAATTTGGTCCGTTCAATAACAGTAAAGCTGATGGGTGCAGAAATTTGCTGGAGGTTCGGACAACTTTGGAAAGAAGGCAAAAATAGAATCGTTTGTTCTCCAACCTTTACTGCAGTTTCAATCAGATTACATGTGCCAAGGTCCTGGCGTGTTAGTGGGCAGACAGAGGACTTCTTCGTCTTATTTCCTCCTGAACCATCTAAGGGCAATCCATGACACCTACATGTCTACATAAAGACACCAATGAGCATGATTTGCTTTGTAATGATATTCCAAACCATCATCATCTTGAACCTTTTTATTTTCATAGTCTTGAACTCCTACTAGCAAATTGGCAAATAAAGTTACAAATATAATTGAGATTTAGCCTATAGTTGTGGCAACCACATCTGCTGCATTAGCCTTTTGTTAACTGGTTAAATAACAAATGGACCGAAAAATTTGTCCTTGAGATTCATGATGAAATGCTTGTTATATATACTTCTAAAAGATAGTACCTCGCAAGGGCTGAATCCGTCAATTATCGGGCTCATTGATGCAACCAAATTGCAAAAAACCTTGTCCGTGGAACCAACGAGGCTATTTTTAAAGTGAAAGACAGCTTGCAACGGTTCCTCAAAGTCATCCTTCAGCTCCTGGTGCCATCGCTTTACAAGGCCGCACAATATCCTTGCATCTGCATGCTGATATTAATTAAGACACGCACATCTTAACTAAATTTCACATTGAATCTTCATAGTGCTTTTTACCTGGAAGATATGTTCGAAAAGAACAGTTCTCAAGATCAGAGATACTGTTACTGAACTTCTGGACATCCTCAGACATACTTTTAGGCTGACAGGATTCTTGCTCTAACAGTATAAACTCGACTGAAACACATTTATCTGCTGCATCCTGCCAGAAAAGAAGGTTAATGTCCAAACGAAATCATTAGCTCTTCCTTCAATAGTGACAGGTAAAGGAAAAAAATATCCTGGCAGTGGTGACATTATTAGCTTACTGTAAGAGTTTCCCGAGCAGATTCAATGCCTTCCACTAAACAAGAGCTGAGACAAATCACTTTTCTAACAATATCTTTACCACCCCAAGAATAAAGAACTTCGTCGCTTAGGAGCTTCCCAAACGTCACATCTGTTTATTAAGAATCATACGCATCTATTATTATCCCCAAGAACGAGTAAAAATTTAAAGGTCTTTGACAACAAAAACATTGCGTAGACCAATTAATCCTTATCGTAGTCAAGTATGAAACTAACATGGCTACAGTCTCCAGTGTAAAGGAAGTGCATTCTAAATTTGCTACATGTCTCAGCCTCCCTAATTAGTAAGAACTACATACATCTGTCTACTAACACTACTCATTTAACAAAATGGCAACACAAATTCTCTACAGATTACAGAAATCGAAGAAATGAATTACTCACCACCACCACTGATTCTAGTAACTGAAGAATTCATCATTTCAGGTAAAAATCCATCAGTAGGTAAGTTGTTTACAGCATGGTGAAAATCTCGTAAACAAAAATCTCCTCTCGGACTATACGCAATCTTCAACTGATGTTATATCCATGAATCATACAAAATACACAGATCCAGGTTTAGCTCAAAAAACAATTCAGGTATGCAGAAAAACCCTAGATGATTATACATTTTTTGTAGTAATTACCTCATCAAAGCAAGAAATTCTACTCCTCTGAAGATAACATAAGCCGATTCTATCAGCGAGGATCTCTGATTGTTTATCTCCTCTTCCTCCTGTAGAGATTGCGTATTGATTTGCTAGTTGCAGTAAACACTGACGAAGAATAAAAAACGACACAGATATTCAAAATCGAGCTTCATTACCCCGAATCAACAAGTAAATTCCACAATCATAACCAAAAATCCACAAAATCAGGTAAAAAAATGTTCGATAAACAGAAATCGATCGATTGAAGCGAAATCTGTATGGAATTTTACCTGTTTCAATTCTTTGAGAAGAGGAGGGGAAATTGTTCGAAGATCGAGCATGAAACAAAGAAGAACCATATCTTTCTTGTGTGAAATTTTTAACCCAAGAAAATCAAATGTATCCTTAAGATTTCGAAATTTGAACACTTGATTAGTATGATGGCAGATCCTTTTTTCCCGCGATAATAAGCCTATTGAAAAATGATGAGGCGAGTGAAATTTGATATTGCGTTTCTCAGAGCATATCGTATGGGTAGTCCCCAAACGAAGACAACTCTTTCACACGAAAGAAGACTCCTTCGTATGAACGAGGAAAGCTATTATGAGTAAAATGAAAAAGAGCACTAAAAATTCCTTCGTCAAAAAAAAAAATTCTAGAAACCTACTTACACGGGGGACTTTCCCGTCAAAAAAAAAATCTAAAATAATTACTTTAACGGGGGACTTTCCCCCATAAAAAAAAAACTAAAAATCCTATTTAGACGGGAGACTTTCTCCAGTCAAAATAAAAAACCCTAAAAAAAACTACTTTAACGGGGGACTGTCCCCCGTTTGGTTTAAAAAGTTCAAATTTTTTTGACGGGAGACGTGTTTCACTACCAACTACTCGTTCAATTGAACGAGTGCATGAACGTGTTTTGGGGAAAAAGTAGGTAAACACTATCCATATGAGCCTGTAATCTGCCCAAATTGGTAGTGCACTCCTTCATTTGAAAGAGTGACACTACCCATATGATTTGCTCTTATTACTGTATAGTGTATACAAGGAAAGGAGAGAGACACCATAGGAGTGTTTTTTATTTACCCACCGTGAGTTAGAACACCCCGGATTAACCCGCGCGACAAGTCATAGTGGGTCCCACCACAACGCTAAAGACTTCCCCTGTTAAGAGCTCTCCAATGGTGAATGTGAATATTTCATATGTGACATCACTTCTAAGACATCCTTTGAATATAACATCCTAAATATTAGGAAAAATAAAGTTTTATCTCCAACCCATAAAGTTTTCTATTATTTGTTTACTTATTTGTAGGCGTACAATTGGTTAAAATCGTTTCCATTTTTATTTTTTAAAGATTTTTATTAACAATTGTGTGACTAGGATGGGAAGACATCCTCTAAGTGAATGTCTAAAACTAGAGGTTCACCTGGAGGTAGGGCTGTTCATGGTCGGTTTTGGTTCGGTTTCTATCCAAACCAAAACCAAAACCAATACTATCGGTTTCTAAAAAGCTAAACCAAACCAATCCATTAACCATTGGTTCGGTTTCCAAATGGTTCCAGCCGGTTTCGGTTTGTTCCAGTGGTTTTTGGTTAACCAATAGTTATGTCAAACGACTCAAACAAAAAAAAATACACAAATTTACAGATAAAAAAAAAATCGTAGTTGCCGATAGTATTGGTTTACACAAATTTGCAGACAAAAAAAAAATATATCAAAAATAGTTAAAGCTTACTCTAAATCTAGAGATCAAAAGAAGATATATAATATATCTTAATTTAGTTATTGACAAACAAAAAAGAATGGAGAAGGGAAGAAGAAAGTCGAGTAGCAGCAGTGGCTGCTGTAGTTAGGGGTGGAGAAGGGAGGCGACTAAGAGAAGGAGAAAGAGAAAGAGGGAGAGTATCATAATGAAATATTAGATTTAGGGTTTCCATTTATCCTCTAAATCAATAGGTAGAATCTAATACTTGTAAATCAAGGTAGAAACTAAGTTTAAAAATTAATTGGTTTTCCAATGGTTTTTGGTTCGGTTTTAGAGGTCAAACCAAACCAAAACCAATACTATCGGTTTTCCACTTTCTACACCATAACCAATCCATTAGTAAATGGTTCGGCTTGATTTCTTCCTAATTGGTCTGGTTCGGTCCGGTTCCAACGGAAAACCAAAACCATGTTCAGCCCTACCTGGAGGATGTCTAACTTTTTTTTTGGCACATCATCCTCACATCAACGGATTGGAGATGATTTTTTATAAATATGGTTGTGGATCCTATGTGTATTAGGACTTTTTCCTTCACACACATTCCATTTGAGAGGCTCTAAACTCCTAGAGGACCCTCCGTGCCATACGGGATAACCCAAGTTGCGCAACTTACAATGGGTGTAGAATCATTATATTTTATTCAAATTTTAATCTTTGAAGCCTAAATTATATATTTCTTAGTTAAATTTGTAAAAGAAAAACTATGATATCTAACGTGCGTGTTATGGGCACCGCCAAAGACAATTTAATTTTCTGATAATACAACAATATTAGACAATTTTTGGGAGAACTGTTCGCTTAGAGCAAAGAGCATATTTTTCCATTCCCACCCCGCAGTGGGAGCAAACTGGCAAATTGGATGGGCAAAGACTTAAATTTGAAAGTTTGCTCATTATGTCTCAATTTGGGATGAACGACGTTGATACATGAAAATAGTTACCCCGTAACAGAGTTAGGGAGCCCCTAAAAAAAAGGCAAATCCAATGTGAAACATGGGGGACTTGGGGACTAAAACCCATGTCCACTAGAAGGTATCCACAAGATGGAAAGGATAAGGAGAGAATTAACGGAAAAGGAGAAGGTTGTACTAGAGAAGGAGTGACATTAGTGGTAATTAAGGATGTCATAAAAGGAATGACTTTTGGGAAAGTATATAAAAGGAGGTACATAGTACAATGGAAAGCAAACTCTCTCTCATACCATTCCTAGAAAAGTGCTGTCATTAGGTGTGACTGGGACGGGTAGGACCTATATCATATTCACCCTTCAACATTTGGCGACCACACCCCGGAGGTTCGTGCCTAGCCCACCATGACCCACCAAGGAAGCACTAGCTCGGGCGCGTTAGAGAATCAGTTGATCGACCAGTCCCCAACCCGGAAGGCGGGAGAGTAGGAATAGTGTCGAGCCCGAGCACACAGGGGAGAAGGCCAGACGCCTTGCAAGAGAAAGACAAACAACCAACAGATGGAGATGCACCACCCACGCGTCCCTTTATGCAAGAAATGCATTGAAAACTGGATGACCACGTCTGGTAGAACAAGAGCTAAGGAAGTTGTTAAGAACGGCCGAAGCTGAACAAAACACTAAGGAAGCGACGAAGAACATCAAAGAGGAGGAGGAAGATCCTGTAGTCATGTCACAAGAGGCGGTAGCCGAGTACCTAGAAGAAAATTACCGGGTAGTAAAACAAGACAACTACGACTTCATGACTAGTCCATACTCCTCCAAAATCGCAGAATACCAGTACCCAGGGGATTATACTTCACCAAAGTTCAAAGTATACAATGGACAAGGGAATGCGCGTGAATATCTTAGTCAATTCTTGTCCGCCATGAATTATCGTGCGGCTGATGGAAGGCTATGCCTGAGGGAATTCCCAAAATTACTGACAGACACGGCGTTCACTTGGTATGACAAACTGAAGCCAGGAATCATCGGCTCGTGGACGGCCATGTCCTTCCTTTTCCTCAGAAAATTCTACTCATATAAGAGAAAGATCATGTCAATAGATATAAGCAGATGCTACCAACGAGTAAGGGAAGAAATAGGGAAATACATTACCAAGTTCCGCCACTTTGCGCTAGACTGTCACGAGGACATCAAAGAAGAGGCGCTGGTAGAAATATGCATACGAGGAATGATGCCCTCTTTCAAAAGAAGTATGGTTAACTTTCGATTCCAAACCTTCGTCGAACTAGAAGAGGAAGCAGCAAGAATCTCCGACAGCATGGATAAATCTAACATAGATTACACCTGGCGCCATTCGGTCAACTCCGTATCAACCGCCCCACGAAACGTTCGCGCAAACAACAAAACGGACGGGTGGAATACATAGGCGAGCCTACCATACAACCGAGAAGGCACTAAAGATCAGCAGCGAGCATATCCACCTCCCCTACCATGCATCTAAGAACATATCGTGGGGTTACTTGAATAATGGTTGGAAAATAAATAATCTCGGCTACCTCCGACAATGACAGACCTTAATACCATCGACAAGAATGGCGCTAGATACTGCCACTACCAATGGAGGATACAACACCCCACGGTAGAATGCTTCAACCTCTAAAGGATTTTCCAAAGAAAACTTGCGGCGGACGAAATTGAAATGAATAACCCGGAGGATGACAGGTCGGTCTAGCACCAAGTTATGATGTTCGCCCACGACCCGAGCGGAGACGTGTGGAGACCATGGAGGACGATGACGACGAGGTGTGCGAAGTCGAGATGGAGACTCTTACATTCGAAAACACGGACTGCATAGCTAGTAAATTTTCACATACGGTACTCGCTCAACAATTATTTGACTCACTAGGGTTCAGCGAGAACCTAATCAAGGAGGCGCCCAAAGCAATGGCGGCCATCGCGACAGGAAATCCCTACGACTCTATGCCTAAGGGGGAGATTGTATTCATAGACGAGTATATCTGCTACCCGGTGAAACACCTCAGGCCTTTATACCTAACCGTCTATATCAACAGACAGTCGTTGAAGAGAGCCTTTGTAGATGGGAACGCGTCTTTGAATCTGATCTCCATGACACGCTTGACATCTTGGGGGTATAATGATCCGATATTCGGATGCGAACAACTACAGTGAAAAGATTCGCGGTCACACGCAAACAACTATTGGGATCGCTAACTTGGTAATGAAGGTCGGGCCTATCCGAGAGCTCACACCTTTCTATGTTCTAGAATACGATACCACATTCCACGTGCTACTAGGGCGAGGATGGTTACTCAATCATAATATTGTGTCCTCAACATACCATCAGTGCGTTAAACTTGGGAGGTAAACAATATCGAATAACCGCGACGAGTAACCCCTTCGACTCGGAGGAAGCGTACATGGCGGATGCAGTCTTCTACGACACTCCTAAGGAATCAGATAAAGTACCTGAAATACAGCCCATTCCACTACCCAAACTGGAAGAAGAAGAAGAGAAGGTGAAGCCATCCAGTCCGATATTCAGCCCTTCCAGAATGGTATCCCCAGCGGAGAAGAAGAGGAAACAGGGGGAGAAGCCTAGGTTTCGATGCTTCTCAAAGCCGGATGGGGGGGGGGGGGGGGGGGGGGGTCACGTATACCGATTATCTAAATTAGCCGAGGGGACACCCATGGATATACACGACTGTGTCATGTCATCAATCGACGGAGAAGCAGAAGTTCCCTTGGAAATCATCAGCCAGGAGTTAGCCGAGTTTCCATACAGAACACTCAACGATGAAGATTCTCGGAGTCAACACGCGGAAACAGTACAGACTGTGTCAGAGGAACGAACACCCGAAGATCTCACCATGGATGGAATGGAGGAGATCAACGTCGAAACTCACGAAGACAAGGGTCACATTATGATTAGCAAAAATCTAAGCAAAGAAGAGAGGGAAGCGTTGATCGAACTGCTCAAGGAATACAAGGATGTATTCGCCTTCAACTACGACGAAATGCCGGGACTGGACAACAGCCTCGTCGTTCACAATCTCAGCATATCGCCCGAATTCAGACCGGCAAAACAAAGAAGACGCGAATTCCCAAGGACTATAGACCTTGAAATAAAAGAAGAGGTAGAACGCTTGCTAAAAGCTAAATTCATCAAGCCCATCCGATACCCAACTTGGCTAGCTAACATTGTACCCGTGACAAAGAAGAACGGAAAACGCAGGTGTTGCGTGGACTATAGAGACCTAAGCCGGGCGTTCCCTAAAGACGATTTTACGATGCCTAATATTGACATGACAATAGACGCGACAGAGGGTAATAAAAGATTCTCCTTCATGTATTGCTTCAGCGGGTATAACCAGATAAGGATGACTGCGTCAGATGCAATGAAGACTGCTTTCCAGACTCCGTATGGGAACTTCTACTACGTCTTAATGCCGTTCGGCCTAAAAAATGCAGGCGTCACCTATCAACGCGCCATGACATCCATATTTCACGACATGTTGTATCAGACGGTAGAAGTATACGTGGATGATATCGTTGTGAAGTCGCAGGCTTCCGATGACCACATTTCGCACCTGAAACAGTCTTCGAGAGATGCAGGAAGTTCAATCTCATGATGAATCCCCTCAAATGCGCTTTTGGGGTGACATCGGGAAAGTTCCTAGGATTTGTGGTAACCAGCGAAGGAATTCAAGTGGACCCGGACAAGATCGAAACTATTACAACCATGGTACCGCCAGAAAATACCAAGGAACTGCAAGCATTTATCGGGAGGATATCGTACATGCGATGTTTCATACCAGGGCTAGCTCAGTTACTATCCGCGTTTCTGCCATTGCTAAGAAAAGATGCCATGTTTACGCGGGGAGAGGCGCAATATACAGCGTTTCAAAAACTCAGGCAGTGCCTCTGAAAAGGCGAGGCTACCCAAATATACCTCAAGCTAAAACTTTTCCTACCTATAAGTCTTTTCTACGAAAGTGATTGTCTATGGACTAAGTCAAGACAATGCAACTAATCGGTTCACACTTCATGTGATCGTCTATGGATACGAGATCGAGACAATACAACGACGAAGTATGTTTACTTGATAAAAAGGTTCGTACTTAACCAAACACAATATGATTGCTTATCAAGTAAATAGGAATTAACGTTTGTGTAATTTACTTTAATTATAATAAAATAATTATAATCCGAAAATATAAAGTAAATGATACAGCAAGATTTTGTTAACGAGGAAACCGCAAATGCAGAAAAACCCCGGGACCTTGTCCAGAATTGAATACTCTCAGGATTAAGCCGCTACACAAAATTACACCTAACTTCATATAGTTGATACCAAACAACTAAACCTATAGTTCACCTAGTTTCGTCTGTATTCCCACGCCTCCAACTTATGAATAAGTCATGTACTTGGAACAATTCCTTTAGTTCGTGTTCCAAACAGTAAAGTAACAACAAATCTGTTTGGTATCAACTCTATTCAACCAAGTGATGTGAGTCGGACAAGAGCTCTTCTATTTATCTTAACATAAACTCCTTGGTCAGGTTCTTAGGTCTATCTTATGTTCAATCACCAAAGGGAATTCTTAAAATTTTGCAATCAATACTTTAAATCACAAAGAATTGTATTGATGCCGATCTACACAACGAATCAATCCAATCTATCACAAGGATAAACCGATTATAGTTGGATCCTCTTATACCGAAACAAGTATTGTGCACACCAAAGATTATGAACCCCAAATCAGAAATTTTCAATATCTTCTTTGTCTTCAAATCTTCTTAGATCTTCAATAAACACATGCACACAACAACTTGAATCTCTTGTGATCAATCACGCACAGAACGGAGTCTGTTAACAATGGATTATCACAAGATCATCTTTAGAACTAACAACAGTCTAAAGATACCTGTCGAAACTTCGATCTAATTTGAGTGAATCTTATAACAAACTAGGAGCAATCAAAGTTCAACCACCATTAGTCAATCAAATCAATCAAAAACACAAGATAAACCGCAATTATCTAGTTTCCCACCAACGGTACTCGTAGAGCTTCTCAATCCCAAAGAAGACTTTAAACTGAGTGGCCATAAGAGATTTCGCCTAATTAGGTTATTATCCTCTCCGAACAGGCGGCTTCACCAGTAACAACGCAACCGAGGAAGTTTGTTGTCACGAAGGATTAGTTTTCTAGAAATGCAAACTTCAAGTATTTATAGAAAAGGAAGTTTGGACACCAAGGAATTTCCAAAACCAAAAATATTCTCAAAGATATTCAATATATTCCGAATTCGGTTTCCATAATTCCTGGAAATGCTTTGTCCAAAACAATGACCGAAAATCTCTTTGGAAAATCTCAACTAGTAAATACACATTACTAATTCTCGTTTTCCTAAAATAAAATTAACAACCTTAAATAAAAGATTCTTAACTTATTTATATTTCGATCCTGGGATTTTCTTCCTGTATCTAAGGAATAACTTTGAACAATAAAAGATAAACATTATTGCACGTGTTCAAAGTATGCCGACATCCTTACTTTGTAAGTCCTCTTTCATACTTACAACCTTGAAACCGATTTGCCACACTTCCAAACAAGTTTATAATTGGTTCGTATGACTTTCAAGAACTATGTGATTGATTAAGAACACTCAATCACAAATCATGGGTTTAACGGTTCTACCAAAACAAGTTTCGGTTCTACCTCCATGTGAGTACTGTGCATAGTCATACTAGCTTTCCAAAATTCGGTTGACTGGGTACTAGGATCGGTTCCCCATATATATATGGTATCTAACTTATATGTGTTGTACATGTCCATAGGATCGGTTCCCTTTTTCCTAAAAACGTGTTGTCCATAGAATCGGTTCCCCTTTCTGCTACAAACTTGTTGCACCTCATACAAGGATCGATTCCCCTTTGTGATGTGTTGCACCTCTTCATAGGATCGGTTCCCCTTTAGCCAGATTCGGTTCAACAAATCAAAAACTCGATCATACCATCTCAGGTGATTACTTAAGATCGATTTCACTAATAAAAGTCATACCAATACATAAGTCGGGCCTTTGTGAATAGTTTTACCAAGAAAACAAACAAGTCGTGAGCGGTTATACTAAATCACACATATTGGATGTTCACAAGATATGCAATGAATAACAATCCCAATAACGCCTGCCGATTTCCTTTTCGATTCATAAACAAGTTTATGAACTTACTTCCTTAAAACACATGCAAAACATTGTTTCCTAGGATGAAATATTCACCTCATACCCATACATAATCAAAATAACATTTAAACGATTATGTCGATGTCTTATCTACAAAGTTTAATGGTTAAGCAATAAACTTCATTTTGTATTCCTCAATACTCTGTCTATCTAAAGTGTTCATGCTTCGCAGTTTCGTTTTCAATATGCACGACTTGAAAGATACGTTAGGGAATGAAACAGTTCAAGTCAAATATCATTAACCTCAAGTGGAAGGATGATGTTGTCGTTGTAGCTTCTTACTTCTTCACTTCTTCAAGTCTTCTCAATACTTGTAATGTCTCATATCCTAATACTTTCAAGCTAACCTATACGAAGTTGAATCTAGTGCATAATCAAGCGACTCTTAAAATGAGTTTTGATTCACTAAAATATGACAACCAAACTTGATATGCCAACGCTTGGTGGGTTCAACCGAGCTATGCTCTAACAGCCTCGTTAGCCCACAGCCACAGGTCCTCAGGCCACCAATGAAATGAGTTCCCTTATATTTGTATACGACGTCTACCAACTTGGCGATAGGGGCCGTACTGGCGCAAGATATGGAAGGCAGCAAGTTGTCACCTATCTATTATGTCAAGCGGGTCCTGTGCGAAGTGAAACTGAGATACCCATGTGTAGAGCAAGCATGTTTATCCCTCATTTACGTTGCACTGAAGCTACCCCCATACTTACTAGCGCACGAAACAATCGTAGTAGCCGCGACGAACCCAATAGGATATCTAGCCTCTAAGCCTGTCTTGACAGGAAGGACTGCCCGTTGGTTGCTACAGTTGTCTGAATTCGAGCTCAAATATCAGCGGCCAAAGGGAGTGCGCGGGCAGGAAATAGGTGATCTAATAGCGATGTTCCCGGGATAAGGAGACGACAAGGTATACGAATATATACCCGGTGAAGTAGCAGCCGCATAGGCTGATAAACTTTGGACCTTGTTTTTCGATGGGTCATCCTATGGATTTGGAGGTGGAGCCGGAGTGGTATTCGAAGCGCCACAAAGCGATTTGTTGTCGTATTCGTTGCTGAATACGGAACGCTGATTTTATGACTTAGAATGGCAAAAGAACTCGACCTAGGAAACGTGGAGATAAAGGGTGACTCCAAATTAGTAACGAATCAGGTAAACGGCGATTTCTATGTCAACGAGCAGAAGCGCAGAGCCTGATTCATCAAACAATGTCGAACCTAGATCACAGAAGCAGAATTGGAAACCGACATGGGGACGCCCTAGCGACTCTGGTAATTAAAATGAAGCTAAATGGCGAGGATGAGGGCAGGGTGACGGTAAAAAAAAAAGAGAATTTCCCAACACCTGGAAAGAGGATCTAGCTTTCGACGAAGCATATGACTGAAGGAAAGTATACATTCAGTATCTAACAAAGATAGACAATGACCGAGTTATGCCCACCAAAGTTCTAAAACAGTTCACGGTAATACAAGGAGCTTTGCACTATTGGGCCGCAGAAGGGTCCCACGCGAGATGTGTAAATAAGATGGAAGCGGAGAAAATACTCCAGGAGCTACACGCAGAAACTTGCGGGAAGATAGGTGTCGTCCATCTATATAGAAAGCTCCAAAGACTAGGGGTATATTGGAAAAGTATGTCAGCACAAGCGGCGATCCTTCAATATAATTGTGTCGAATGTCATGCTCCACCGCAACCCGCAGAGGTTTGCTCAGCCGAAGGAGTTGATTGGAGACAACCATATGTCGACTATCTTCAGAACTGCAAGCGACATTAAAAATTCAAAAGAAAGCAACACGTTTCTTCATAAATGAAAATGTGCTTTACCGAAAAATCTATAGCAATACGATCTTGAGATGCGTATCCGATCAAGAAGCGGCCGAAGTCCTGACCCAATCCCACAATGTCGAGCACCAAGGAACGCATAAACTATTTCCATAGCTCTACGAAGGAAGATTCTATTGTCCGACCATGGAAAATGACACCGTTGAACATGTTAGGAAGTTCTTGAGTTGCCAGATGCACGGGACGTTGATCAAAGAGCCCCATACCCAGTTGCACAACATAGTAACGTCATGGCCATTTCACAGTTGGGGGCTAGACCTTATAGGTCCGATAAACCCGGACTCCTCGAAGTGCCACAAATACATGGTATCCGTCACCGAGTATGCATCTAAGTGGGTTAAAGCGATACCTCTAAAAGATTACGCTGGAGAGACCATAGCCGCGTTCATCAAAGACCACATCATTTGCAGATTCGGCGCACCCATGATAATCAGGGCGGATAATGCTAAGTCATTTGTGAACAAGGACGTGATAGATTTACCCCAAAATATAATATGAGGTTGCACACGTCGACCCCCTATTATCCCCAAGGAAACGGTCAGGCGGAGGACACCAACAAAACCCTCCTCCGGATCCTGAATAGAACAGTACATGATTACCATAGAGGATGGCATGAGCAACTATCGCTCGCGCTATGGGCATACAGAATCTCAAAACGCAATTCGACAGGAGCATCGCCTTATTCCTTGGTCTATGGCGAGGACGCCATACAACCTACATAAATAGCGATACCATCATCAATAGTAACAATGGCCAGCCAGACCACACCAGATGAGGTAAGTCGCTTCGCACATCTAGACACAATAGAAGAATGAAAGACACGAGTAGAATGGTTTGCTGAGGCATATAGAAAGCGAATGGCTAACTACTATGACCAGGGTTTCAAAGAGAGAATTTTCAAGATTGATTATCTAGTTCTAAAAATTTCCCCTCACCTGAAAATGAACGCCGGCGCTGAAAAATTCTCCGCTAACTGGGACGGCCCATTTAAAGTTAAAAAGGTGGCTGGGAACGGATACTACAAGCTGAAAAAGTCGGGGTCTAACAACCACACCCAATATTTCCTTTTGGAAATCTGTATGGACTAACTCCAATATAATTCCAAGAGAATCAACTAGACAACCAGACTCAATCCAGGAAAATATATCCAAGAGTTATATCTCAATTTCTCAAATTAATCTATAATCGAACAAATAGAAATTTGTGAGCCGGATTAATAAGAGAAATAACTTGGATGGTACCAAAGACCAATATCCAAGCGTCAGTCAATTTCAGTCAACAACCAAAGGTTGGATTCACCAATTGATTAAACTACGCACAACCTGTGATATTTCAATTATATAAAAATATAATGCGAAAAAGAAATAACACGGACACCAGAAATTTTGTTAACGAAGAAACCGCAAATACTGAAAAACCCCGGGACTTAGTCCAGATTTGAACACCACACTTTATTAAGCCGCTACAGACTCTAGTCTACTACAAGTTAACTTCGGACTGGAATGTAGTTGAGCCCTAACCAATCTCCCACTGATTAAGGTACAGTCGCGTTCCTTACGACTCTGAATCCCAGCAAGACTCTAAGCACTTGATTCCCTTAGCTGATCTCACCCACAACCAAGAGTTGCTACGACCCAAAGTCGAAGACTTGATAAACAAATTTGTCTCACATAGAAAAGTCTATCGAATAGATAAATATGTCTCCCACAGAAATACTTACGAGTTTTTGTTCTGTATTTTGATAAATCAAGGTGAACAGGAACCAATTGATATACCGGACTTATATTCCCGAAGAACAGCCTAGTAACATCAATCACCTCACAATAATCCTAATCGTATGGTAGCGAAACAAGACATTATGGAATCACAAAGAATGAGACGAAGAGCTTTGTGACTACTTTTTATCTTACTTATCGGAGATTGAGATAGTACTCAATACGATAGAACAAAGTAAGATCAGAACACGCAACTACAGAGAAAATAGTTGGGTCTGGCTTCATAATCCCAATGAAGTCTTTAAGTCATTAACCTATAATGGTTTTAGGAAAAACCTAGGTTAAAGGAGAACTGACTCTAGTCGCAACTAGTATCACACATGAGGTGTGGGGATTATTTTCCCAGTTGTTAGAGTTCTCCCTTATATAGTCTTCAAATCAGGGTTTGCAATCAATGCTACCTTGATAACAAAGCATTCAATATTCATCGTTAGATGAAAACTTGATTAGAGTCAAGTTAATATTTTTCAACCATTAGATTGACTTAGCTTGTTACACACAAATGAAATGTTCCTTCATTTAGATATGGATAATCGTACCTAAACGTGTACACTTGGTTGGCTCAACAATAGTTAACTGAAGTTATCCATATGAACACTTTCATATCAACCTTGTTTATCTTTATCACAACTATTTCAAATGACTCAAACGAAACTATTTGTAGAGTCGTTCAATTGTCTATGTTCTCATAGAAGTATACAAGACACAATTGAAGCAAAATCGGTTTGATTCACTCGAATCGATTCATGAACATTATAGCCATGGTTTGCAAAGATTGCATTCCTTATTATATAAATGTATTTGTTCATGAGTATGTAAACATACATAAACGATTTTAGAACTTAACCCACTCAGGTATGCAAACGGGTATGCATACCTAAGTTCCCGGACTTGGACTTGTTCGCCAGTATGCAAACGGGTACGCATATTGTCGTTCATGACCGAACTACTTTGAATTAGTAGGCAAATGGGATGCATACTACAGTTCCCGGACTTCAACTGTTGAAACAGTACGCATACAGGTATGCATACTAAATTCCCGGAATTGGAATACACTTGCAACAGTTAGCATACAAGTACGCATAATGTGTTGTATCCAATCAAAGGTTAATTGTTCTAAACTTTCATTTCAATCATTGAAACATTCTTGGAAGACGGGAATAGATGTCTCACACAAACTATTAGCTTCAAAGCAATTTTCAAGTGATCGAATGATTAATACGAAACATTCTGAGTCTACATCAAATGACTGTCTCACTCAAATCATGTAAGATGTTACCAGGAGATTTTCGCATGATCATCTTTTGACTTTCGTCAATAATAAAAGATGAACTTGGTTAAAGCGAAAGCTTACCAATACATATTTCAATAAATATGTAAGCGAGTTAAACTCAGCTCGAAATATCAAATTGTATAATGTAAAGTCTACATATATATACAACTTTTGTCTCAATAGGATATAAAATAGAAATAGACTTCTGAGTGATAGATGAGTTCAAGTCTCCATATACCTTTTGTTGATGAAGTTCCACAAGCTCACCTTAGTAGTTCTTCATCTTCAATCAATGAACGCCGTGAAGTCTAAAGCTCAACTGTTAGAGCATAGCTCGGTTGAACCCACCAAGCGTTGGTATGTCAAGTTTGGTTGTAATATTTTAGTGAATCAAAACTCATTTAAAGAGTCGCTTGATTATGTACGAGAGTCAACTTCGTATAGGTTAGCTTGAAAGTATTAGGATATGAGACATTACAAGTATTGCAAAGACTTGAAGAAGTGAAGAAGTAAGAAGCTACAACAACAACATCATCCTTCCACTTGAGGTTAGTGATATTTGACTTGAACCGTTTCATTCCCTAACGTATCTTTCAAGTCGTGCATATTGAAAACAAAACTGCGAAGCATGAACACTCTAGTTAGACATAGTATTAAGGAATACAATACGAGGTTTGTTGCTTAACCATTAAACTTTGTAGATAAGACATCGACATAATCGTTTAAATGCTATTGTGATTATGTATGGGTATGAGGTGAGGATTTCATCCTAGGAAACAATGTTTTACATGTGTCTCAAGGAAGTAAATTCATGCACTTGTTTTGTGAATCGAAAAGGAAATCGCCAGTAGTTATTGGTATTGTTATTCATTGAATATCTTGTGAACAACCAATATGTGTGATTAGTATAACCGCTCATGACTTTTTTATATTCTTGGTAAAACTATTCACAAAGGCTTGACTTTTGTATTGGTATGACTTTTATTAGTGAAACCGATCTTAAGTAATCACCTGAGATGGTATGATCGAGTTTGTGATTTTGTGTATAACCGACTCTAGGTAAAGGGGAACCGATCCTAGTAAGTGGTACAATACATCACAAAGGGGAATCGATCATTGTATGAGGTGCAACAAGTTTTTAGCAGAAAGGGGAACCGATCCTATGGACATGTGCAACACGTTTTTAGGCAAAGGGGAACCGATTCTATGGACATGTGCAACACGTTTTTAGGCAAAGAAGAACCGATGCTATGGACATGTGGAACAAGTACAAGTTAGATACCATATATATGTGGGGAACCGATCCTAGTACCTAGTCGACCGAATTTTTGGAAAGCTAGTGTGACTATGCATAGTACTCACATGGAGGTAGAATCGAAACTTGTTTTGGTAGAACCGTGAAACCCATGATTTGTGATTGAGTGTTCTTGGTCAATCACATAGTTCTTGAATGTCAGATGAACCAATTCTAAACTTGTTTGGAAGTGTGGAAAATCGGTTTCAAGGTTGGTAGTATGAAAGAGGACTTACAAAGTAAGGATGTCGACATGCATTGAACATGTGCAATAACGCTTATCTTTAATTTTTCAAAGTTATTCCTTAATAGCTAAAGGAAGAAAATCCAGGATCGAAACATAAATAAGTTAATAATCTTTTATTTAAGGTTTTTAATTTTATTTTAGGAAAATGAGAATTAATAATGTGCATTTACTAGTTGGAGATTTTCCAAAGAGATTTTCGATCAATACTTTGGACAGACATTTCCAAGAATTATGGAAACCGAATTTGGAATATATTGCATATCTTGAGAATATTTTCGGTTTTGGAAATTCTTTGGTGTCCAAACTTCCTTGGTCTATAAATATGAAAGTTTGCATTTCGAGCAGACTAATCCTTCGTGACAGCAAACTTCCTCGGTTGTATTGTTACTGGTGAAGCCGCCTATTCGGAGAGGAGAGTAACCTAATTAGGCGAAATCTCTTACGGCCTCTTAGTTTGAAGTCTTCTTTAGGATTGAGAAGCTCTATTAGTACCGTTGGTGGGAAACTAGATAATTTCGGTTTATGTTTTGTTTTCGATTGATTTGATTGACTAACGGTGGTTGAACTTTGATTGCACCTAGTTTTTTAATGCTTGGGAATCTTCTTTTCTGATATAAGATTCACTCAAACTAGATCGAAATTTCGACAGGGATCTTTAGACTGTTTGTAGATCTAAAGACGTCTTGTGATAATCCGTTGTTAACATACTCCATTTTGTGCGTGATTGACCACAAGAGATTCAAGTTGTTGTGTGCAGGTGTTTATTGAAGATCTAAGAAGATTTGAAGACAAAGAATATATTGAAGATTTCTGATTTGGGGTTCATAATCTTTGTTGTGCACAATACTTGTTTCGGTATAGAGGATCCAACTATAATCGGTTTATCCTTGTGGTATATTAGATTGATTAGTTGTGTAGATCGGCATCAATACAATTCTTTGTGATTAAAAGTATTGATTGCAAAATCTTAACAATTACCTTTGGTAGTTGATCATAAGATATATCTAAGAACCCGACGAAGGAGTTTATTGAGATAAACAGAAGAGCCTTTGTCGAACTCACATCACTTGGTTGAAAAGAGTTTCTACCAAACAGATTTGTTGTTCCTTTACTGTTTGGAATACGAACCAAAGAAATTGTTCCAAGTACGTGACTTATTCATAAGTTGGAGGCGTGGGAATACAGACGGAACTAGGTGAACTATAGGTTTAGTTGCTTGGTCTCAACTATACGAAGTTGGTTTGATTTTGTATAGCGAATTAATCCTGAGAGTATTCAATTCTGGACAAGGTCCCGGGGTTTTTCTAGCTTTTGCAGTTTCCTCGTTAACAAAATCTTGTGGTGTCTTTTACTTTTCTATTTCCGCAATTATAATTGTTTTTATTATAATTAGAAGTAAAATACACAAACGTTAATTCTTATTTACTTGATAAGTAATCCTATTGTTTTTGGTTAAGTCTGAACCTTTTTATCAAGTAAACATACTTTGTTGTTGTATTGTCTCGATCTCGTATCCATGGACGATCACACGAAATGTGAACCGATTAGTTGTATTTCTCGACTCAGTCCATAGACAATCAGTTTCGGAGAAAGTACTTATAGGTAAGAAAAGTTTTAGATTGAGGTATATTTGGGTACCCTCGTCTTTTCATCAACTACACATTTGATCCTAATCCGATACATAGCTATAAGTAGACTAGAAATCAAGACTTTTAGTTTTGACAACTAAACTTGACAAACAAGCTTGAGATAGCAACACTTGCGAGTTCGACCGAGCAGTGCTCTAACAATCTCCCCGTTTGTCAATTTTAGTGACAAAACTATCTATACATATGGATTACAAAATAAATAAACTTTTTAGCTTCTCATCCAGATGTTTGATTTTCTTGGTTTTTTAACATTACTCGAAATCTTCGTCACTTCCGATTACTCCAGTGATTCTGAACGTGTTCAACTTAGCATCATAGTTTCTGAAGATCCGTAGCCATAACAATATATAAAAACAAGATGTTTTCGTATTGTTATAAAGTGTTATGGTATTATTACACATCATCCAAGTTCAATTATATCACAACTTTGACAATAATACTACGGTGATATGTATCACTCCCCCTTAGTCAATACTTCATCTCACAATGAAAACCAATCCCCCTTAGTCAATACTTCATCTCACAATGAAAACCACTCCCCCATACATTATGATCCGTTAACCATATGTATTTGTAGTGTGAACTACACAATAATTCTCCTTTTTTTGTCAATATAAATTGGCAAAGGTACAAAAACTAGCGGGATCATAATGAAATTCTCATAGAGATACTTTATGACTAAAAGAGAACATATCAACTTTGTTTCGATGATTTCACATAGTCGAACTTAGTGTATTCATCAAGGAGTTTATAAAGATACAAGAAAACTCCTACAATATTCCACAGCCGCACTCCCCACAAAAATTTGGAAATTAAGCACAAGTTCAATTAATAACTCTCCCCCATAAAATGTCATTCTCGAAAGAACAAAAAGAGCGACCTTACTTTTACAAGAAAAGAAGGATTTATTTGGACATTAACAAATCACATGAAACATGAATTTATATCCAGAAAACTCAATTAAATTAACTACAAAGGAACCTCAATGATTAATTTAATCGGAAATACTCAACATAAGAAAATTCGCACGGTACTTTCACATAGAAGTGGATTGGGTAAAGATCAATACTGCGGAATATTCAAAGATTCATTATATTTTTCATCAATATTTGCATAATGGTACCATAGACTTAATCTTTGCAATTCAAAAGTTCATTCTATTTTTCATCAATACTTGCATAATGACACAATAGACTTAACTTTTGATATATATGGTACAATCATAGTTCACGGACGTAAACACTCATATCCCATAACATTATTTGCAATATATAAAACCAATAAAGATTAATACTGCAAAATCATCTTCCAAATAAACTTTAGAATTTAAATAAATAAATCTAAAAACATTGTAAGGTGAAATTCGTTGGCAATAGCTATGTGTAATCACAATATATGCTATTCCAAACCCTAGTTATCCTTCTTAAAACACAAGAATAAATTCTCATAAGAAGTTACCTAGACATAAGAAAACCAACAAACTAAAAACAAAAAGACTACTAAACCATCAAAACCGATCATGGACTGAAATCAAAGAGCTTTTCCGGAAGCCTCACGAGTCTTGAGACCTTTGAGCTTGTGATTGACAGCATTCATTGCTTATTCAGAGAAGATATCCTCATTGAAAAGATCTTTAACATGTATCTTCATGAGAAGAAGGTCATAGTCAACCTTTTTCAACTCAGTTCTTAACACATCGACGCCCTTCATAGTATCAACGAGTTGCAGTTTTTCTTCCTCAAAGTATTTAAGAAAATCGTGAACCACTTCGGCCGAAACCATCTCATCATTCTCAACATCTTGATGAGTATAAGCATAGTAGCATGAGACATCGGAATAATCCTTAGGATTTTGGTATTTGATATCATCAACATCTACTAGGGTTATTTTCTTCTTCCCTTTGGACCCGAAACCAATACCTTTGTCAAGAAAACCTTTTGCAAAATCACAGGTGCGAGAAGGAGATGAAATTCTTGACACAGAGGAATAACCTAGAGTACACATACATGACTCAATAGGATAGGTATTTAAATGGTTTCTTAGGTAATAACTTTAGGGTTTATAAATTTTGGTTTGTGACAAGTCAAATGGATACCCGTACGAAGCCAATATGGTTCCCAAAAAAAAACTGTAAAATACCCCTTTTGAAGGAAAAAGAACACAACAAAATCTTGCTACATGAAAAAAATCTTTCCAAATTTTTTGGCTCAAATTTTTTTATATTCTGATAAGAAAAAATTAGAGCATAAAAGTAGCATAAAAATCAAAAATATTATTGAAGATTAAAAAGTAAACACTCCAACCAAATTGGGAATCTTCCTTGAGTTTCGCCTCGAGTAAGATTCAGGAGGAACTAACTACAGTATATTCCTCACGAAGAACCTTTAATTGGGAATCATGATCTTTTACCATACCAACCATTGTATTGACTTTGTGTTTTAGCCTATTGATTTCAACTGTCTGGATTCTAATAAGTTTTAGAATCACTGCACTCTCTTGGGCTTCTTCCCTTTCTTCTTCAGAATCAGATTCGTCAGTCAGATAATCAGTGTAACACATATTAATACAAGTCTGTTTCGTAGGAACAGAATATTCGTCTATATGTGAGATTGACAAGTCTTTCTCTTTAATAGATTTCATAGAAAAAGAACTTTTGTCTCTGGTGATGCGTTTTTCATAGATAACGTTTCTGTATAGAGTCAGTTTGCTACAAACATGGACTTGTAAGGTCTTAAACGTGTTTGAGTGCTCTGATAGCAATTGTAAAAGCAGGGGTCTACAACGACACCCAATATTTCGTTTAGACAATATGTATGGACTAAAATTCCAAGAGAATCAACTAGACAGTCAAACTCAATCTAGGAAAATATATCCAAGAGTTATATCTCAATTTCTCAAATCTATCTGCAATCAAACAGATAGAAATATGTGAGCCGGATTAATAAGAAAAATAACTTGGATGGTACCAAAGACCAATATCCAAGCGTCAATCAATTTCAATCAACAACCAAAGGTTGGATTCACTAATTGATTGAACTACGCACAAGCTGTGATATTTCAATTATATAAAAATATAATGCGGAAAAGAAATAACACAGACACCAGTTAACGAGGAAACCGAAAATGCAAAAAAAACCCGGGACCTGGTCCAGATTTAAACACCACACTATATTAAGCCGCTAAAGTCTCTATCCTACTACAAGTTAACTTTGGGATGGAATGTAGTTGATCCCTAACCAATCTCCCACTGATTAAGGTACAGTCGCGTTCCTTACGACTCTGAATCCCAGCAGGACTCTACGCACTTGATTCCCTTAGCTTATCTCACCCACAACCAAGAGTTTCTACGACCCAAAGTCGAAGACTTGATAAAAAAATCTGTCTCACACAGAAAAGTCTATTGAATAGATAAATCTGTCTGCCACAGAAATACCTACGAGTTTTTGTTCCGTCTTTTGATAAATCAAGGTGAATAGGAACCAATTGATACGTCCCGACTTGTATTCTCGAAGAACCAATTGATACACCGGACTTTAAAGCTTTTAATTTTATTTTAGGAAAATGAGAATTAGTAATGTGCATTTACTAGTTGGAGATTTTTTAAAAGATTTTTGATTAATATATTGGACAGAACATTTCCAGGAATTATGGAAACCGAATTTGGAATATATTGCATATCTTGAGAATATTTTTGGTTTTGGAAATTCCTTGGTGTCCAAACTTCCTTGATCTATAAATATGAAAGTTTGCATTTCGAGCAGATTAATCCTTCGTGACAGCAAACTTCCTCGGTTGTATTGTTACTGGTGAAGCCACCTATTCGGAGAGGAGAGTAACCTAATTAGGCGAAATCTCTTACGACCTCTCAGTTTGAAGTCTTCTTTAGGATTTAGAAGATCTATTAGTACCGTTGGTGGGAAATTAGATAATTGCGGTTTATGTTTTTTTCGATTGATTTGATTGACTAACGGTGGTTGAAATTTGATTGCACTTAGTTGGTTAATGCTTGAGAATCTTCTTTTCTGATATAAGATTCACTCAAACTAGATTGAAGCTTCGACAGGGATCTTTAGACTGTTTGTAGATCTAAAGACGTCTTGTGATAATTCGTTGTTAACAGACTCCGTTCTGCGCGTGATTGATTACAAGAGATTCAAGTTGTTGTGTGCAGGTGTTTATTGAATATCTAAGAAGATTTGAAGGAAAAGAAGATATTGAAGATTTCTGATTTTGGGTTCATAATCTTTGGTGTGCACAATACTTGTTTCGGTATAGAGGATCCAACTATAATAGGTTTATCCTTGTGGTAGATTAGATTGATTAGTTGTGTAGATCGGCATCAATACAATTCTTTGTGATGAAAAGTATTGATTGCAAAATCTTAACAATTACCTTTGGTAGTTGATCATAAGAAAGATCTAAGAACCTGACGAAGGAGTTTATTGAGATAAACAGAAGAGCCTTTGTCGAACTCACATCACTTGGTTGAAAAGAGTTTCTACCAAAAATATTTGTTGTTCCTTTACTATTTGGAATACGAACCAAAGGAATTGTTCCAAGTACGTGACTTATTCATAAGTTGGAGGCTTGGGAATACAGACGGAACTAGGTGAACTATAGGTTTAGTTTCTTGGTATCAACTATACGAAGTTGGTTTGATTTTGTATAGCGGATTAATCCTGAGAGAATTCAATTCTGGATAAGGTCCCGGGGTTTTTCTGCATTTGCGGTTTCCTCGTTAACAAAATCTTGCTGTGTCTTTTACTTTTCTATTTCCGTAATTATAATTATTTTTATTATAATTAGAAGTAAAATACACAAACGTTAATTCCTATTTACTTGATAAGTAATCCTATTTTGTTTGGTTAAGTCCGAACCTTTTTATCAAGTAAACATACTTCGTTGTTGTATTATCTCGATCTTGTATCCATAGACGATCACACGACGTATGAACCAATTAGTTGTATTGTCTCGACTCAGTCCATAAACAATCACTTTCGGAGAAAAGACTTATAGGTAGGAAAAGTTTAAGATTGAGGTATTATTTGGGTACCCTCGTCTTTTCAATTGGTATCAGAGCAGACAAACACGAAAAGATATAATAATATGTGTTTGGTGCGATCCAACCTATAAGAATAAATTCGATTTCTCATGAATCGACTTCAATTGACGTACCGCCAAGATTTGACGGAACAAACTATCTATGGTGGAAATCTGCTATGAGATCTTTTATTCAATCACAAGAATTTAATACTTGGCTATTAGTCGTCGATGGTTATATTCGTCCAAAGATAGAAAATTCAGAAATTGAGTTTAAACGCTTAGTAAATTTTTCAAACAAAGAAAAGGCGCTTGCAAAGCAGAATTCAGATGGTTTCAATGCTATAATACATGCTGTAAGTCGTGATCTACAACATCATGTATCAACATGTCAAACTTCGAAAGAAGCTTAGGATATTCTTCTGATCGTATTCGAAGGAAACACTTCAGAGAAAGAAGCTAGACTTCAAACTCTTACGTCCGATTGGGAAAACCTTCGAATGGATGACAACGACACTTTTGAAGAGTTTCATCTTAAACTCTCGGATATAATTAAACCTCTTTCTATCTTGGAAAGACTATCTCTGAAAAAGATATAGTGTGCAAAATTCTCAGATCTTTGCCACCTAGATACGATTCTAAGAAGCATGCAATTATATAAGCAAATGATCTCTCAACTCTCTCACGAAGCACACTCGTTGGAAAGTTAAAGATCTTTGACCATGAATCACAGTGTATTCTAAATAAAGGAATCGCTTTTAAAGCTAAAAAAATTCTGAAAGCTCCAATAGAGAGGAATAGACAGGTGTATGATTCAGATGAACATATTGCAGAAAATTCTGATGATGAAATTGAATAGTCATTATCATTGATTATTAGACAGTTTCGAGATCTCTTGAAGAAGCGAAATAAGAGATTCATTAAGGATGTTAGAGCATTGCTCGGTCGAAATCGCATGCGTTTCTATCTCAAGCATGTTTGTTAATATTAGTGATCAAAACTGTAAGTCTTGATTTCTAGTCTACTATAGCTAAGGTCTCGGACTAGGATAGAAAGTGTAGTTGAGATCAAGAACTCCATGTCAATCATCATACAAGACGAAGGACTACTCAAGGAACTGGTGGATCTTCATCGACTAAAAGGTATGTGGAGACTTGAACTTATCTATCACTCAAAAGTCTATTTATCTCCTATCTTGAGACAAAAGTCGTTTTTCTATATAGACTTAGATTATACACATTTGGTATTTCGAGCCGAGTTTATCTTGCCTATCCATTTCTCGAAATATGTGTTGGTAAGCTTTCGCTTTAGCCAAGTTCATCTTTACCTAGTGACGACAGTCATGTTATGTTTCAATCACTTTGAAAATTGCTCTGACGAAAAATGGTTTGTGAATAACAACTATATAACGTCCTCTGAGAATGTTTCAATGATTGAAATGAGAGTTTAGATTATATAACCATTGGAGGATATAAGCATTGTTGTGGAAACACATATATGTATAAAACCTTATTCCTTGAACCGAAGTTTGCGAACTTTGTTGTTCAAGTGAATCGGAGTAGTGCGTGAGCTAAGACCGCGAACCCAGTTCGCGAACTGGCGAAGTTCTCAAACCCGAGAATTTCTCCTGGAGTTTGTAAACTCCATACGGGAACTTAAGTCCGCGAACCCAGTCCGCGAACTTGAGCAGGTTATATCTAAAAGCGATATTTGTGAACTTATTCATATTAACTAAGGAATGCAATTGAAAACCGTGGCTATATAGTTCATGAACCGGTTCAAGTGAATCACATCGTTTTTCTTCAATTGTGTCTTGTGTAGTACATAAGATTTCCTTGCAATTGAACAACTCTCTAACTAGTTCATTTAAGTCATTTGAACTAGTTATGGTGAAGAAGAATATGGTTGATATGAAAGTGATCATCTGGCTAACCATTTGGTTAACTATTGTTGAACCAACTAATGTACAAGTTTGGGTACGGTTACACAAGCCTAGAAACATGCATTTCATTTGTGTATAACAAGCTATGTTTTCGATCTAACGGTTGATAAATATTAGCTTGAATCTAATCAGGTTTTCATCTAACTTTGAATATTGAATGCTTTGTTACCAAGCTAACATTGATTGCAAACCCTGATTTGAAAGACTATATAAGGGATAAATCTAGCAACTGGGAAACCTAATCCCCAGACATTCTGTGTGATACTAGTTGTGCTAATCTAGAGTCGATTCTCTTTTAACCTTTGGTTTATTCTTCTAAACCAGGTTAAAGACTTCATTGGGATTGTGAAGCCAGACCGATACTACTTTCTTGTAGTTGTGTGATCTGATCTTGTTGTTTCCATCGTACAAGTACAATTGTAATAATTGGCTTGGGATTTCTATCTCCGATAGGAAAGATAAAAAGTAATCACAAACATCTTCGTATCATCGTTTGTGATTCCACAATATCTTTTTTCGCTGCGTCGATTAAGATTATTTGTGAGGTGATTGATAATACTAGGCTGTTCTTCGGGAATATAAGTCCGGATATCAATTGGTTCCTATTCACCTTGATTTATAAAAAGACGGAACAAAACTCGTAGGTATATTCGTGGGATACGGATTTATTTATTACTGTAGACTTTTCTATGTGATACAGATTTGTTTATTAAAGTCTTCGACTTCGGGTCATAGCAACTCTTGGTTGTGGGTGAGATCAGCTAAGGGAATCAAGTACGTAGTATCCTGCTGGGATCAGAGACGTAGGAGCATAACTACCTTGGATCAGCGTGAGATTGGTTGGGGTTCAACTACAGTCCAGACCGAAGTTAGTTTGGAGTAAGCTAGTGTCCGTAGCGGCTTAATACAATGTGTGTTCTATCTGGACTAGGTCCCTGGGTTTTTCTGCATTTGCGGTTTCCTCGTTAAAAAATTTTGGTGTCTGTGTTTTTTCTTTTCCGCATTATATTTTGTTATATAATTGAAATATCACAGGTTGTGCGTTGTTCAATCAATTAGAATATCTGACCTTTTGGTTGTTGATTTAAATTGATTGACACTTGGATATTGGTCTTTGGTACCATCCAAGTTATCTGTCTTTGATAAAGACTCGCAGATTTCTATTTGCTTGAGTATAGATCAAATCGAGAGATTGATATACAAAACTCTTTGATGTACTTTTATCTAGATTGAATCTGACTGTCTAGTTGATTCTATAAAAAGTATATTGGAGTTTATCCATACAGATTGCTAAGCGAAAGATTGGGTGTGGTTGTTAGACCCCCGTTTTTTCAATTGGTATCAGAGCAGGCAAACACGTTTAAGACCTTACAAGTCCGTGTTTGTAGGGATCTGACTCTATGGACAGAGGTGCTATCTCAATAAACGTATCACCAGTCTTCGATGGCTCTAATTACTTATGGTGGAAAATTGTTAAAAGAGATTTTCTTCAAGCGCGTGATTTCAATCATGGGTATATGTAGTTAATAGTTATAATGCTCCCGTTGTGGAAGTTGGAGATGTAAACGTTCCCAAGGACATTGGTGAATACACCCCTGCGGAGATAAATGCTGCAAAGCAAAATTCCGACGGTTTGAATGCCATTACCCCAAATCTTCAGCACCATGTGTCTAATTGCACAAAGTCTAAAGAAGCTTGGATATCTTAGAAACCGTTTTCGAAGGAAATTCCAGTTAAAAGGAAGCTAGGCTTCAAAACCTTAATTCCGATTGGCAAAACCTTCGTGTGGCAGATGAAGAAACATTTGATGAGTTTAATCACAAAGTGTATGAAATTGTTAATGCGTCTTTTGCATTGGGTAAGACTATTCCTGAAAAGGACATTGTGATGAAAATTCTCAGATCGCTTCCATCAAGATACGATTCTAAGAAGAATGTCATCGTTGAGGTAAATAACCTTGATAATCTCTCCAGAAATACGCTGGTTGGGAAGCTTAAGATCTTTGATCACGAACGTTCATCAAAATCTAAGGATGTTGCGTTCAAAGCACTAGAGGACACTAAAATACTTGATAAAAGTAAAAAAAAGTGATCTTTGAAGATGATCAATCTGAGACAAATTCATCAGATGAAGATCTTGACAAATCAGTCTCGATGATCACAAGACAGTTTAGGGATCTTTTGCTGAAGAGAAGTAAACGGTTCTCCAGAAATAAGCTTAAGGCATCAGTCAAACTGCATAATCGTGTTCCTCCTAAAAATAGGGATATTGATGAAACTGATGACGAGGATATGCCTCAATGCTTTAAGTGTAAAGGATTTGGTCATTTTGCAAACGAGTGTCCAAATCGTAGAAAATACACCGGGAACAAAGGTCTTGCTGCAACTCTTGATGAAATGTCTGACAATTATGAGTCTAATGAAGACGAGAAATCAAGTGTTGCACTTATCGGTGAAAATATTGATTTTGATATTTGTAGCAATACATACATCAATCTTGATATTCTTTCAGAAGATAATCCAATTAATCTGGAAGATAAATTTGACCCTTTCTTTGGAAACTATATTTGTAATGTTTCAGGTTCCACTATGTGCCTAGCTGCATGCACATCTCAAAATCCTGACTTTTATCCTAGCTTGACGTGTTCGTATTGTTATTTAAAGGGCCATGAACTTTCAAGGTGTTACAAATACAAACACCAACGAAAGCAGGTCAACAAGCTTCAACGAAGCTTAAACTTGCTCAGAAGACCGCTGAGGTATGTAGGATTTTATCTTCGTCTAAGAAGTTAGTTTCCAAGGATAAACCATTATCATTAGAGAAGAAAGTATGGTCAAGTCTTTTTGATAGACAGAGGTCTGTGGATTCCTCTCAAGAGGGAAATGGTGGACAAATTGTTGTTCACCACAACGCAACTTGATTGTGTTGTCTTTGAAATCTAGTCTCATGTGCCTGATCAAAAGAGACAATGATTTTGTACCTCTCAGGCTTTAGGAAAAGTTTTTTTCTCTTTATCCTTTTAGGAATTCTCGTCTATCAATAAAGAAGGGTTATTATCGACAATTCTACTCTTCATAGGGTTGTGAGTTGGTCGTGTACAAACCTGTTTAAAGGTTTCGAAACCCTACATTCTTTTTTCCGTTTCTGTAACCTCTTTTTATCTCAAGATTACTTGTTGAGCAAATTGTGATTTCCTCTCACAAACCCATACATTTATGGATACTCCAAGCATGATGTCTTCTGATGGAAAAGATGTTAATATGATTGTTAAGCCATCAATCATGAAGGGAAAAGAAAAATCTCCATTATCTCCAACATTGAAAAGGAAAAGAAGGAATGTGAGGAAGCCAAGAGCCGTTGTTAGACCATTGCTCGGTCAAACTCGCATGCGTTGCTATCTCGAGCATGTTTATCAATGTTAGTGATCAAAATTATAAGTCTTGATTTCTCGTCTATTATAGCTAAGTCTCGGACTAGGATAGAAAGTGTAGTTAAGCTCAAGGACTCCATGAAGATTCATCATACAAGAAGAAGAACTACTCAAGGAACCGGTGGAACTTATCGACAAAAAGGTATGTGAAGACTTGAACTTATCTGTCACTCAAAAGTCTATCTATCCCATATCTCCTACTCTTTGAGACAAGAAGTCGTATGCTATATATATAGACTTGGATTATACACATTTGGTATTTCAATCCGAGTATACCTCGCCTATCTATATCTCGAAATATGTGTTGGTAAGCTTTTCGCTTCGATCAAGTTTATATTTACCTAGTGACGAAAGTCATTATATGTTTCAATCACTTTGAAAATTGCTTTGACGAGAAATAGTGTAACAACTATATAACATCCTCTAAGAATGTTTCAATGATTGAAATGAGAGTTTAGATTACATAACCAATGGTGGACATAAGCATTGTTGTGGAAACACATTTATGTATAAGTCATATTCCTCGAACCAAAGTTTGCGAACTTTGTTGATCAAGAGAACCGGAAGAATGGCGTGAGCCAATTCCACGAACTCAGTCCGCGAACTGCTGAAGTTCTCAAACCCGAGAATTTCTGCTGGAGTTGACAAACTAATTGTGTGAAGTGAAGTCCGAGAAATCAGTCCGCGAACCCAGTACGTGAACCGGCGAAGTTCTCAAATCCAAGAATTTCTGCTGGAGTTTGTAAACTCTGCCCGGTAACTTAAGTCCGCGAACCTAGTCTGCGAACTTGAGAAGGTTATATATCTGAAGATGATTTCTGAACTTAAACTTAAAAATACTAAGGAATGCAGTTTGCAAACGTGGATATAAAAGTTCATGAACCGATTCAAGTGAATCAAATCATCTTTGCTTCAAATGTGTCTTGTGTAGTACATGAGATTTTCTTGCAATTGAACAATTCTCTAACTAGTTCGTTTGAAGTCATTTGAACTAGTTATGGTGAAGAAGAACATGGTTGATATGAAATGCTCATATGGATAACCTTTTGGTTAACTATTGTTGAACCAACAAGTGCATACGTTTGGGTATGGTTAACAAACCTAGAAGCGTGCATTGTCAAGTGTGTGTAACAAGCTAAGTTTTCGATCTAACGATTGAAAAATATTAACTTGAATATAAATCAGGTTTTCATCTAACGGTGAATATTGAACGCTTTGTTACTAAGCTAACATTGATTGCAAACCCTGATTTAAAAGACTATATAAAGGAGACATCTAGTATTATGCAAAACTAATCCCCACACCTTACGTGTGATACTAGTTTTCGTGCTAGAGTCGATTCTCCTTTAACCTTTGGTTTTCTTCTTCTAAAACCAGGTTAATGACTTAAAGACTTCATTGGGATTGTGAAGCCAGATCGATACTACTTTTATCATAGTTGTGTGATCTGATCTTGCATCTTCTATCGTACAAGTACAATCAGATTGATTGGCTTGAGATTGATATCTCCGATAGGCAAGATATAAAAAGTAATCACAAACATCTTCGTCTAATTGTTTGTGATTCTGAAACATCTTATTTCGCTACCATACGATTACGATTGTTGTGAGGTGATTGATAACTCTAGGCTGTTCTTCGGGAATATAAGACCGGATTATCGATTGGTTCCTGTTTACCTTGATTATTATCAAAAGACGAAACAAAACCTTTAGGTTTTATCTATGGAAGACAGATTGATCCTTTGATAGACTTGTCTGTGGGAGACAGATTTGTTTATTGTCAAAGCCTGCGATTTTGGGTCGTAGCAACTCTTAGTTGTGGGTGAGATCAGCTAAGGGAATCAAGTGCGCAGTATCCTGTTGGGATCAGGGGCGTAGGAGCATAACTGTACCTTGGGTCAGTGGGAGATTGATTGGGGTTCAACTAAAGTCCAGTCCGAAGTTAGCTTGGAGTAGGCTAGTGTATGTAGCGGCTTAATACAATGTGTGTTCAATCTGGACTAGGTTCCGGGGTTTTTCTGCATTTGCGGTTTCCTCGTTAACAAAATTTCTGGTGTCTGTGTTATTTCAATTTACGCATTATATTGTTTTATCTTTATAATTGAAATAATACAGGTTATGCATTAGATCATCAATTAGAGTAATCCAACCTTTGGTTGTTGATTGTCATTGATTGATCCTTGGATATTGGTCTTTGGTACCATCCAAGTTATTCCTTGTATTTGATTAGAACTCGCAGTTCTTACTTGAGTAAATCAAATCAAGAAGAGAGATATAAAATCGTTGATATACTTTTAATTGATTGAGTCTTGTTGATTCTTTTAAAAGTATATTCGAGTTTGTCCATACAGATTGCTAAGCGAAATATTGGGTGGTGTTGTTAGACCCCCGCTTTTTCAATTGGTATCAGAGCAGGTAAACACATTCAAGACCTTACAAGTCTGTGTTTGTAGAGATCTGACTCTATGGACGATAAAATCTCTATGAGTGCCTCACCAGGAATAAAACACAATTTCATGGAATGTTCTAAAACCCCTATTCTTTTTAAACGGAATATTGATAAAACTATGAGAGATCCCTTATAGGAAAATGCAATGCATGAAGAGTTAACTCAGTTCCAAGGACAAAAAGTATGGAATCTTGTATCTTGTCCTCCAAATGAAAAGGTAAAAATTCTTGATCATAATTCTATTCAAACCTTTGCATTCAATGTTGTTTCCGACACAAGTGAAACTTCTAGCTTGTCTTGGGCTGATGAATCTTGCTCTAATGGTGATTGGTTTGACAAACCATTAATGACAGAAAGAATCAAAGAATTTGTGAAAAGAAGCCTTAGATGTGACATACATCTTTCGTCAGCATTTACCGCTAATGATTCTGTAAAGGAAAAATCTTTAAGTGTCAACGAGTTGAATGCGTCTGATGGATGTGATGAACCCCCACCTCTTGCAATCGAAACATCCTCATGCTCGAGTCCTGATTCAGAATTTGAGTCTGACACAAAGATTTCTGAATTCTTGAATATAGAGGTTCTTCAAGAAAATCTTCAATTAAAAGCTTCATTGAAGAAACTAGAATCATTAATCCAAGTGAAAACTCTTGAGATATATCATCTCAATGATGAACTCACTAGAACCATTGCTCTAAAGGAAAAAGAGATTAACACTCTTAAAGATGTTCTACAAAGATTGTTTGGAAGCTCTGACAAAATTTCAGCAATGCTATTTGGTCAGAAGTCCTTTGGAAACACAAATGGTTTAGGATTTAAAGAAAAAACTGTTGGCATTGTCAACCCTATTGCTTCTATTAATCATGGATTAAAGTTTGACAGTTGTGATAAACATAAGGTTCTTCGACAAGACAAAGGATATCTGATGTGTTTGTTTTGTGGAAGTGCAAATCATGTTCAAAGCATGTGCTGGAGATTCAAAAAGAGCAATAAGAAAATCACCAAATTGCAGAAGAACATGGAAAAGATGAATATGGATAATCAACAGGGAACTCATAAAACCAGTGCTTCCAGATTCAGAAGAGGTAGGAAATCTGTTTACACAACAAACCTTGGTAAACCACTATGTGGAAAACAATGGGAGCGTTTTGCGCATAACGTCTCTGTCTAGTTCCAGAGACGTTCGCATCCCCATCTTTAACTTGAGAAAATGGGGTGTTGCGTCTTTTTGGCTCAAGTATTGTATTTATTTTTGTTAAGAAAAATTTTCTTCTAGCAATATAGATAATGGATCACTAAACTACAAAAGACTTGTTCTTTTAGGGTTTAGACGTTCATAAGTCTGTCTTTATTCTTTTGTAGACCTTCTTCTTCCTAAAAATACAGTTTCATGGCTCCTGTAACTAGAGGTACTACAAGCAGGGATGCAGTCGAGGCAGCAAAAGCGTATTTGTGTAAAAGAATTTCCTCCTCAAGGGTGAAGAAAGTGAGGGATACAAATATTGGAGAAGGTTCTTCCTCTAACTGTCTCTTATCTATTTGTCATTCTGATAATGATGTTAGAGGCATGGTGAAACTTTTTATCAACAAGAGAAATAATTTAAAATCTCAAATTGTTTCCTCTTTGGAAAAAATAACTCACCGTGAACAAGTGTTGTCTCTAACCAAGAACACCTTGTGTGATCTTGATGTAATTTGTAGAAAGTGGTAAAAAGAGTGTCGTTTCTCAGACTTGTGAAGGATTTTTTTAGGCTTAAATTCAAAACTAAAATAGAAAACACAATAAAAATTATAGCAGACTCAAACAAAGATGATATCAATATTAAAAGAAACACTGAGGCTAAGATTCCACTATTTTCCAAGTTCAAAGTGATTAAATCAATACTTATATTTATGCAATTTTCTCGTTTAATTTGATTCTACAATATTGCAACAAGTAGATTTTCAAAAGTAGTAATTGTAAATACCAAGTATGAAGCATCAAAAGTATTAAAACTAAGCATACTCCATCAAAATAGATCACAATCACTCAAATAAAAATCATATTCAATAATAGTTCAAAGCAAATAATCATATAATTATTGTAAATAAAAAGATAAAATAGAATATACCACTTCTTGTTGGAAAAATAACTTCCTCTATTGCCTCAGCAATGGGGTTTAGCTCCTCATATTAATCATGGTCTCAAAATATGTGTTTGTTGCTCAAAAGATGATTAAAATAGTGAAAAGTAATAACACAGACTGTTTGCAACAGTGTATCGGAGTTACAAAACAGCTGTTACAATGGAACTGTTACAGAAAACTGTTACAGAAAACTGTTGCTTTGTCGCTGATTTTAAGACCCCAGAAACGACTGACTTCAATGGCCTTTTGTTCTTCGTTTTCTTCCTTGTGCACCAGCAGAAACGATTTCCTGCAACTCTTGATTTCGTTCTCTGTTCTTCTCTAAACTTCCCCCAACTCTCGATTACCCTTGCTCGACCTCCCAACAACCTATATATGCACAACAAATCAATAAAATCCCGGGAAAATCTTCACAATCTTTTTCTTCAACCAAAAGTCTCGACTTTTCCTTTCTTTCCAAACACGGGATTTGTTTCCCTCTTTATCTTTTCTACGCGTCCCTAACAGAGAGTCCCTTCTCACCAAAACTCTTTCCAAATATAAACTCAATCCAACAGGGATGATATTATCCCTTTATCTCACGTAAATTCCCTTATTTCAATTCCAGCAAATCCCGAGTATCTCCTTATGTTTTCGAATCCACAAGCCTTACCAATCCTGTTTGGCTTAAACAGGCCCGAACCAAGTCAATTTGACGAGAAAATCCAACAAAATTTGCCCAGAAAATCATCGATATAAACCCGAGAAAAATACCTTTCCCTGATTAACTAAAACTCAGTATCCAGCCAAAGTTCTCTCATTCCATCACCTATACCGACATTGGATTGCCAAAACAGGCTTAGCCCATGAGAATCAACGTTTGAATCTCTTTGAAACTGGTCCAAATCACAACCCCTAAATCTTCCAGAAACTGCACCTACTTTCCCGCCATTTTTGAATTTCAAACGGAGAAGATGGTGAAGGGGCGCCCCCTATCCAGAGTAGGGGTGCCTTTAGCAGCTGCCTTAAGGGGTGTCCCTTATCCAAACCGGGGGTCCGAATAGCAAGTGTCCTCCTGGTGCTTTCCGACAACTTTTCGAGCCAATTTTTTCCAAAAATGTTTATTGGCCAAAAATACCTACAAATAAATAAAACACCATAATAAGTACAAAAATGAGCCCTAACAATATATAGAATCGAGACAAATCGGACACAAAAATGTGTCTATCAAATACCGCCAAACCTATTATTTGCTAGTCCTCGAGCAAAAATAAAATAGAAATAAAATTCTAACTCACTGTCGCAGGCATCGTCGATTGCATTTAGCATATGCAATAAGCCTTTAAACCCCTAGGTGTCTCTAGTGGCGGAGTGTTGTCTCCGGAGGGCTTACCAGAGGTATATCCACAAAACCTTTATACTCCAGACCTTAGCTATCTACACAGAACCTTGGAAGGCACTAAAGAATCTCCTTTGTTGGCATACTTATTGACTACAGGAGGAAGTTACCCTGATGCGAAATTCCAATTGTTGTACACGAGTTTGCACTCAAGCATACTAAAATTCATATATAAGTGACAGAGCTCTACTCAGATAGTTCCACTATGGACATCAATATCCGGAGTCGAAACTAATGACATGGATAGATCAAGAAGATGGATATAGAGAAAAACATAGATGGTTTTGATGTTTACTAGGTGAACGGTGTTTCTCATATCTGTCTGGAGGCCTCCGCCAAAATGAACCTATCCTAATGGACTGAGATACTAGTCTGACTAATATCAACACACTAGCATATACAAGGGAACTAGTGATTGATAATCCTAACTCTAGGTCAACACAACTGGCATATACAAGGGTTCCAGTGGTCGACTTTATTGAATTTATTCCAGCTGGTCTGATGGTCTGGTCTCAGTTTCTCTCTTCTTTTTTTTTTTTTTTTTTTTTGTATCTCAATCACCTAATTCACCCTAGCATTGGTAACAACTTGAATCGTGAGCCCCACCTAATCACTTAGAGAAACATAGTTTAAAAACACAACAAAATAAAAACAAAGTGAAAAGGACTCAACGAGATATGGTGAAACTATCATGTTATTTCTAACACCTGAGCTCTGTGCTTTTATGAATAGACTCTTTAGATGTTGCCATCTAGTCAGATTGGTTCCTCAACTCCTACAACCAAAATGCTTCCATCCACTTAGATTGGGTGCCATCCTTAATAGGCATAAATTTCTAGGCTCTGGAGTTTATTTATTGCAACGAAAAGGTAAAAAAAGTTCTACCCCACCCCCAAACTTAAATCTAACATTTCCTCAATGTTTCTAATTAAAGAACAGTACCAAAATATAAGTAACATGAGGAAATAGTAAAGAGAGAAGTCGGAAAGATAGTACCTGGGTGAAGTGTAACCAAAAACCTACAAAAATATTATACAACATACAAAATCGCCTCGATGGTCAATCAAGGTAAACAGGGTCCTCCAGAGGGAGCTCCTCAACATCACCTGTAGGAAAAGGCTCTAAAAAGGGCTTGAATCGCTGACCATTAACTTCGAAGAACTACTACCATCTGGTGTCTCAATCTCAACAGCGCCATGAGGAAAAACAATACGGACCACAAAAGGACCGGTCCACCGAGAGCGCAACTTCCCGGGGAATAGATGCAAACGAGTGTCATACAGAAGAAATTTTTGACCTGGAGAAAATGACTTTCGTAAAATAATCCTATCATGCACAAGTTTCATTTTGTTCTTATACTCCTTAGCACTATCGTATGCATCTCTACGAATCTCGTCCAACTCATTGAGCTGGAGCTTTCTTTGAGCTCCTGCCTTGTCAAGTGAAAAGTTTAAGTTCTTAATAGCCCAATAGGCTCGATGCTCTAACTCAACAGGAAGGTGACATGCCTTGCCAAACACTAAACGATAAGGTGACATTCCAATGGGTGTCTTAAACGCAGTACGGTAAGCCCATAAGGCATCAGTAAGCCTCGACGACCAGTCTTTCCTATTTGGATTAACTGTTTTCTCTAGAATACGTTTAATTTCCCTATTGGAAACCTCTACCTGACCACTAGTCTGAGGGTGATATGGGGTTGCTACTTTATGGGTAATACCGTATTGTTTCATTAAAAGAGCAAACGGTCTATTACAAAAGTGTGAACCTCCATCACTAATTATAGCTCGCGGCGTACCAAAACGTGTAAGTATATTCTCTTTCAAAAACTGGACTACGACCCTGTGGTCATTCGTTTTACACGGAACCGCCTCAACCCACTTAGACACATAGTCTACAACGACAAGTATGTAAAGATAACCAAACGAAATAGGAAATGGACCCATAAAATCAATGCCCCACACATCAAAGACCTCAATCACTAAAATAGGGTTCAAAGGCATCATATTTCTACGGGAAATGTTCCTAACTTCTGGCAACGCTCACATGAAACACAATGACTATGGGAATCTTTAAAAACGAAGGCCAGTAAAATCCACACTGCAAAATCTTAGCAGCAGTCTTCTTAGCACTAAAATGACCCCCACATGCATGTTCATGACAAAAGGAGATAATACTAGACTGGTCACTCTCAGATACACATCTCCTAATAATCTGGTCCGGACAATACTTAAACAGATAAGGATCGTCCCAAAAGAAATGCTTAACCTCGGCTAAAAACCTAGAACGATCTTGCTTACCCCAATGTTGAGGCATTCGACCAGTAACAAGATAATTCACTATATTTGCATACCAAGGTGATTGGGAAACAGAGAACAATTGTTCATCAGGAAAACTGTCCCTTATAGGAAGGGAATTATTAGGGGAACTAACAACTAGCCTAGACAAGTGGTCTGCTACTACATTCTCTGCACCCTTTTGTCTCTAATGTCTGGACAAAATTCTTGTAACAAAAGGATCCATCTAATCAATCTAGGTTTGGTATCCTTCTTAGACAAAGGTATTTCAAAGCAGCATGATCTGTATAGATTATGATCTTAGAACCTAATATAGGACCTAAACTTATCCAAGGCAAACACGATGGCTAAAGTTCCTTCTCGGTAGTTGTAGTTCATTTGGGCATCATTCAGAGTTTTGCTAGCATAATAAATCACATGAAGTAATTTTTTTCTCGTTGTCCTAAAACGCCTATAGCATAATCTGAAGAATCACACATAATTCAAAGGGTAGGTTCCAGTTAGGTGCCTGGACTATCGGGGCAGTAGTGAGTAAAGTTTTAAGCTTCTCAAAAGCCTCTAAACAAGCATCATCAAAGACAAACTTAACATCTTTTGCAAGCAAATTGCAAAGAGGTCTAGAAATCAAGCTAAAATCCTTAATGAATCGACGGTAAAAACCTGCATGCCCTAGGAATGACCTAATATCTTTTACGGTTTTTGGGACCTGTAAAGTCTTAATAAGGTCAACTTTGGCTTTGTCTACCTCTATACCCTTTGAAGAGACGATGTGCCCTAAACAATTCCTGATTTAACCATGAAATGGCATTTTTCCCAATTAAGCACTAAATTTTTTCCTTACACCTAGTCAACACTAATGTCAAATGATGCAAGCACTCATCGAAAGATGAACCAAACACTGAAAAATCATCCATAAAGACCTCTAAGAACCGTTCTACCATATCAGAAAATATGCTCATCATACAACGGAAAAGTTGCAGGGGCATTACATAGCCCGAAAGGCATGCGTCTATACGCAAAGGTACCAAAGGGACAGGTAAAAGTGGTTTTCTCTTGGTCTTCTGGGGCAATAACGATCTGATTATAACCGGAGTAGCCATCTAAGAAGCAATAGTGACTATGTCCAGCTAATCGCTCTAGCATTTGGTCGATAAAAGGAAGGGGAAAGTGATCCTTCCTTGTGACCTTGTTCAATTTCCTATAGTCAATACACACACGCCATCCCGTGGTCACTCGGGTTGGGATTAATTCATTATTATCATTCTGGACTACAGTGATACCTGATTTCTTGGGGACAACCTGAACAGGGCTGACCCACTTACTGTCTGAAATTGGGTAAATAATACCCGCATCTAACAACTTAAGCACCTCTTTTCGACTACTACCTCTTTCATGTTAGGGTTCAGTCGACGTTGCATCTCCCTAGAAGGTTTGGAGTCTTCCTCTAAATGAATCTGATGCATACACACAGTAGGACTTATACCCTTAATGTCTGCTATAGTCCACCCTAAAGCTTCCTTATTGTCTTGAAGTACATTTACTAGCCTACTTTCCTGATCACTATCCAAATGGAAGCTACAATCACAGGTAAAGTCTCAGATGGGCCTAAAAACACATACTTTAGAGTATCGGGTAGTGGTTTAAGGTCCAACTTTGGGGGCTCTTCTAAAGAAGGAATTAGGGTAGTCTCAGAAACTGGTAACGGTTCGAACCTAGCTTTCCATCTATCAGTGTCTAACACAGGGGTAGAATCTAATAGAGCATTCACCTGTTCAATAGTGCTATCGTCGTCAAAATCTAAACCAAAATGGGATAGACAACTTTCTAATGGGTCTTCAGACAAATGTTTGGTAATGACTCCTGAACTAAGGCTTCTATCATGTTCACCTCTCAACACATGTCATCTAGCTCATGAGGTTGCTTACTGACATTAAAAATGTTCATCTCCATAGTCATATTACCAAAAGATAAACTCATCACACCATTTCGACAGTTAATGATCGCATTAGACGTAGCTAAAAATGGGCGACCTAAAATCACAGGTATCTGGTTCTCTGGGTCAGGGACAGGTTGGGTATCTAGGACCACGAAATCCACTGGATAAATAAACTTGTCGACCTCAATAAGAACATCCTCGATAACACCTCGAGGGATTTTAACAGACCTATCAGCTAACTGCAGTGTCATCTGAGTAGGTTTCATTTCACCAAGTCCTAGCTGTAAGTATACATGGAATGGCAGTAAGTTCACACTGGCTCCTAAGTCAAGTAAATTTTTCTACCCGGAAGTTACCTATTGTGCAAGCAATGGTAGGAGAACCTGGGTCTTTACTTTGGAGTTGTGGTGTTCTGAATGATTGAACTTACGTGACTAGCTAAAAAGGCTTTCTTATGGACGCTAAGTTTTCGCTTTCGCGTACACATATCCTTAAGGAACTTGGCATAAGCAGGAATTTCCTAATTGCATCTAATAAGGAAGGTTTATGGTAACTTGCTTAAAAACCTCCACTATGTCATTAAAGTTCGATTCCTTCTTTGTTGGTACTAATAGCTGAGGAAATGGGGCTCTAGGCCTAAAATCAGACCTTTCAGGAACCGAATTCACATCATCAGAAACTTTATCAGTCTCTTCAGCTACTGGTCCTGAGAGGTGAGATCCTGGGGTGAACTACAGTATGTTCACTATCGGGCATGGTTACCTTATTGTCTACAACTCTACCACTTCTAAGGGTTCTAACAACATTCAATTGATTCGATGGTTTTGCACCTAATTCATGAACTCCTCTAGGGTTGGGTTGTGTTTGACTAGGAAACTTACCTTTTTCTCTCAAAGAATCACTTATCAGACCAACCTGGGTTTTTAACTCGGAAATAGCCTGACTATTTTCTTGTCCTATCCTGTTACTAGCTTGTAGACTCTGTTCTACGGATAACTGAATTTTGCAGTTTGCTGAGTTAACAAGGCGAGAGATTCCTCTAAACTTAGGATTTTCTTATCTGACTGATTCTGAAACTGAGCTAGTCCTGAAGGATTCTTAGTATAGCCAAAACCTGGGGAGCATTAGAATTACTAAACTGACCTTGACTTTGGCCCTTAGACCACGAAAGGTTCGGATGGTTTCTCCAACCAGGATTATAGGTTTCTGAATAGGGTCAATCTTTTGACGGTTATCAAATCTAGTGTTATTATAAAGAGCATTGGCTTGCTCTTCAATATTCTGGCCTTCCCAAAAAGGCTCCACTCTACCACTAGTCTGGCCCACTTCTAAGGCTTCTAACCTTTTTGCTATAGCACAATTTTGGCATCTGATTCATAGCCTCCTTCTACCCTATTAACGTTTCCTCTACTTAAAAGAATTGTTTTCTGGGGTGCCCTACTATTTTCCCATTGCTGGGTTTTTTCGGCGATTTCATTAAAAAATTCCATCGCCGCATCAACAGTTTGGTTTTCAAATCCACCAGTGCATAGAGACTCAACCATGGTCGTTGTGGAATAATCTAAACCCTCATAAAGGATCTGAACTAGCCTAACCTTTTCTAAACCATGATGAGGACACTGGGATAATAAATCATTGAACCTTTCCAAATACCTATATAAAGATTCTCCCTCTTGTTGTGAAAATGTGCATATTTGCGTCCTAATAGACGATGTTTTGTGCCTAGGGAAAAACTTATTGAAAAAGGCAGATGTAAGTTGTTCATATGTCTCAATTGACTCGGAGTCCAAACTATATAGCCACGACTTGGCCTTATCTTTCAGGGAAAATGGGAATAACCTAAGTTTCAAAGCATCATCTAAGCCTCTAATTCTTAGAGTACTACAAATTTCCTCAAAATCCCTAACATGGTAATAAGGGTTTTCATTTTCTTTCCCTAAAAAGATTGGGAGCATCTGTAAGGTCCCAGGTTTCAGTTCATAGGGTGCCTCCGTTTCAGCTAACTTAATACACGAAGGACGGTAGTCCTAGTTGGATTCAACAAAGCTTTCAAAGTTGCCATTTCTGGCGCTATCGGAGCAACAGGGATTCTCTCCTCAGTCAAAGACGTTCAAAAACAGACTCTTCAAAAGTCGGACTTTCTAGATTAAGGTAATCGAGACGCTTCGAACTACTAGGTTTCTCTTTAACAAATCTACCTAGTGCGTCTCTTTTACGTTCAGGCATACAATAGAATTTTCTAAATTGGAAGGGTAAGCAAAACAGATCAAGGCCGACTCAACCAAATCAAACCTATTGATTTCTAGCAAACAAAAAGCATGATGGCTCCACTTAGATTGTTTCTAGACCAGCTTCTAATCCTTCGAACGGGAATTCGTTACAATTTAAGCAAACCCCTCTGGAATCAATCCGAGTTAACGTAAGTTGAATAGAGGCGAGGGAAGCTCGGTGGAGCTTTGATACCCAAGGCCTCACCGGTATTACAAGGCGGCGCAGTCACGCATTCAACTTACAGAAACCGTCAAGAACTTCGAAGTATGCTTAAAAGAGTAACCAATATTTTTCGAATGACTTTCCTGTTAAGCTCGTTACCCTATCGGTCTCGTTCTAGTCAAAATTTTAGGCTTAGGTTCGCGTAGGTTACGTGTTCCTAAAGCGGGCAAGAAGAGAACGGTGATGAAATCCGAACCCTTATCTTGTATGGCCAGGCCTTGCCCTTTACTAGAAAAATAAATGTCCGTATTCAGTCCTCAACATATATGCATACGAAGGAGTCCAGTAACTCGCTGACAGGGGATTCGCGAGTGTTTAGAATCTTACCTCCCGTTCCAGACGGGGGATGAATCGGTTGTAGTCGACTCGGGCCACTGACTCCGATGTCTAGTGTACGAACCCAAGGTGCAGAGACAATATCGTAATTGTCCTCCTTCTCTGCAAACATTTATATTTAAAGTACCCTTCCGTAGGGTAATAAAAAAAATAATGTCCCAAAGTCCAAAAGTCCAAAAATAAAGAAAAATTAAAAAATAATAAACCCTAATACAGTTTTTTTTTTAAAAAAAATAAACAAACCCTAAACTAAAATTGTCTAAAATAAAATTGTCTTCTTTTCTGTTCTTTTTGCTTTAATCTTTAGCTCCAAGTCTTTATGAAATCACCAAACTCTTGGCTCAATTTTCTTTATGATCCAGAACCTGTAGACACAAGATAAATACCCAAAAACATAAAAAAGACAAAAATAATAAAAAATAAAAATAAATAAAATCTAATAAAAACAAAAAAAGTCCGCGTCGGCGGCGCCAAAAATTGATGTGATTTGTAGATAGTGGTAAAAGTGGTTCGATTCTCAGACTTGTGAAGGATTTTTAGACTTAAATTCAAAATAAAATAGAAAACTCACTAAAAATTATAGCAACTCAATCAAAGATGATATCAATATTAAAAGAAACACTGAGGCTAAGATTCCACTATTTTCCAAGTTCAAAGTGATTAAACCAATACTTATATTTATGCAATTTTCTCGTTTAATTTGATTCTAAATATTGCAACAAGTAGATTTTCAAAAGTAGTAATTGTAAATACCAAGTATGAAGCATCAAAAGTCTTAAAACTAAGCATACTCCATCAAAATAGATCACAATCACTCAAATAAAAATCATATTCAATAATAGTTCAAAGCAAATAATCATATAATTATTGTAAATAAAAAGATAAAATAGAATATACCACTTTTTGTTGGAAAAATAACTTCCTCTATTGCCTCAGCAATGGGGTTTAGCTCCTCATATTAATCATGGTCTCAAAATATGTGTTTGTTGCTCAAAAGATGATTAAAAGAGTGAAAAGTAATAACACAGACTGTTTGCAACAGTGTATCGGAGTTACAAAACAGCTGTTACAATGGAACTGTTGTAAATACTGTTGATTTGTCGCTGATTTTAAGACCCCAGAAACGACTGACTTCAATGGCCTTTTGTTCTTCGTGTTCTTCCTTGTGCACCAGCAGAAACGATTTCCTGCAACTCTTGATTTCGTTCTCTGTTCTTCTCTAAACTTCCCCCAACTCTCGATTACCCTTGCTCGACCTCCCAACAGCCTATATATACACAAAAGATCAATAAAATCCCGGGAAAATCTTCACAATCTTTTTCTTCAACCAAAAGTCTCGGCTTTTCCTTTCTTTCCAAACACGGGATTTGTTTCCCTCTTTATCTTTTCTACGCGTCCCTAACAGAGAGTCCCTTCTCACCAAAACTCTTTCCAAATATAAACTCAATCCAACAGGGATGATATTATCCCTTTATCTCACGTAAAATTCCCTTATTTCAATTCCAGCAAATCCCGAGTATCTCCTTATGTTTTCGAATCCACAAGCCTTACCAATCCTGTTTGGCTTAAACAGGCCCGAACCAAGTCAATTTGACGAGAAAATCCAACAAAATCTGCCCAGAAAATCATCGATATAAACCCGAGAAAAATACCTTTCCCTGATTAACTAAAACTCAGTATCCAGCCAAAGTTCTTCCATTCCATCACCTATACCGACATTGGATTGCCAAAACAGGCTTAGCCCATGAGAATCAATGTTTGAATCTCTTTGAAACTGGTCCAAATCACAACCCCTAAATCTGCCAGAAACTGCACCTACTTTCCCGCCATTTTTGAATTTCAAACGGAGAAGATGGTGAAGGGGCGTCCCCTATCCAGAGTAGGGGTACCTTTAGCAGCTGCCTTAAGGGGTGTCCTGGGGGTGTCCCTTATCCAAACCGGGGGTCCGAATAGCAAGTGTCCTCCTGGTGCTTTCCGACAACTTTTCGAGCCAATTTTTTCCAAAAATGTTTATTGGCCAAGAATACCTACAAATAAATAAAACACCATAATAAGTACAAAAATGAGCCCTAACAATATATAGAATCGAGACAAATCAGACACAAAAATGTGTCTATCAAATACCCCCAAACCTATTATTTGCTAGTCCTCGAGCAAAAATAAAATAGAAATAAAATCCTAACTCACTGTTGCAGCATCGTCGATTGCATTTAGCATATGCAATAAGCCTTTAAACCCCTAGGTGTCTCTAGTGGCGGAGTGTTGTCTCCGGAGGGCTTACCAGAGGTATGTCCACAAAACCTTTATACTCCAGACCTTAGATATCTACACAGAACCTTGGAAGGCACTAAAGAATCTCCTTGGTTGGCATACTTATTGACTACAGGAGGAAGTACCCTGATGCGAAATTCCAATTGTTGTACACGAGTTTGCACTCAAGCATACTAAAATTCATATATAAGTGACAGAGCTCTACTCAGATAGTTGCACTATGGACATCAATATCCGGAGTCGAAACTAATCACATGGATAGATTAAGAAGATGGATATAGAGAAAAACATAGATGGTTTTGATGTTTACTAGGTGAACGGTGTTTCTCATATCTGTCTGAAGGCCTCCGCCAAAATGAACCTATCCTAATGGACTGAGATACTAGTCTGACTAATATCAACACAATGGCATATACAAGGGAACCAGTGATTGATAATCCTAACTCTAGGTCAACACAACTGCCATATACAAGGGTTCCAGTGGTCGAATTTATTGAATTTATTCCAGTTGGTCTGGTCCAGTTTCTCTTTCTTTTTTTTCTTTTTTTTTTTTTTGTATCTCAATCACTCCAATTCACCCTAGTATTGGTAACAACTTGAATCGTGAGACCCACCTAATCACTTAGAGAAACATAGTTTAAAAACAAAACAAAATAAAAACATAAGTGAAAAGGACTCAACAAGATATGGTGAAACTATCATGTTATTTCTAACACTTGAGCTCTGTGCTTTTATGAATACTATAACACTGTATAACAATGATCGAAACCGATGCTTTCTAATTGTTATAGCTACGGATCTTCAACACCGGTGATGCTAAACTTACAACCTTTGGGATCATTGGAGTACTTGGAAGTGACGAAGATTTCAAGGAATGTTGAAGATTAGACATGTGGAATAGGAGCTACTAAAGTTTCTTTATCTTTTTTGTATTCCATATGTATTGATAGTTTTGTCACTAAAATTGACAAAGGGGGAGATTGTTAGAGCATTGCTCGGTCGAACTCGCATGCGTTGCTATCTCAAGCATGTTTGTCAATGTTAGTGATCAAAACTATAAGTCTTGATTTCTAGTCTATTATAGCTAAGTCTCAGACTAGGATAGAAAGTGTAGTTGAGCTCAAGGACTCCATGGAGATTCATCATACAAGAAGAAGAAATACTCAAGGAACCGGTGGAACTTCTCGACAAAAAGGTATGTGAAGACTTGAACTTATCTGTCACTCAAAAGTCTATCTACTCTATCTCATATTCTTTGAGACAAGAAGTCGTATGCTATATATATAGACTTGGGATCCGAGTATACCTCTCCTATCTATATCTCGAAATACGTGTTAGTAAGATTTTCACTTCGATCAAGTTTATCTTTACCTAGTGACGAAAGTCACGATATGTTTCAATCACTTTGAAAATTTCTTTTACGAGAAATAGTGTAACAACTATATAACGTCCTCTAAGAATGTTTCAATGATTAAAATGAGAGTTTAGATTACATAACCAATGGTGGACATAACCATTGTTGTGGAAATACATTTATGTATAAGTCCTATTCCTTGAACCAAAGTTTGCGAACTTTATTGATCAAGAGAACCGGAAGAATGGCGTGAGCCAAGTCTGCGAACTTCCGATGTTCTCAAACCCGAGAATTTCTGCTGGAGTTGACAAACTACTTGCGTGAAACTAAGTCTGTGAACTCAGTCCGCGAACCCAGTTCGCGAACCGGCGAAGTTCTCAAACCCGAGAATTTCTGTTGGAGTTTGTAAAATCTGCCCGGTAACTTAAGTCCGCGAACCTAGTCTGCGAACTTGAGAAGGTTATATATCTGAAGATGATTTCTGAACTTAAACTTAAAAAGACTAAGGAATGCAGTTTGCAAACCGTGGCTATAAAAGTTCATGAACCGATCCAAGTGAATCAAATCATCTTTGCTTCAATTGTGTCTTGTGTAGTACATGAGATTTCCTAGCAATTGAACAACTCTCTAACTAGTTCATTTGAAGTCATTTGAAATAGTTATGGTGAAGAAGAACATGGTTGATATGAAATGCTCATATGGCTAACCTTTTGGTTAACTATTGTTGAACCAACAAGTGCATACGTTTGGGTACGGTTAACAAACCTAGAAGCGTGCATCTTCAAGTGTGTGTAACAAGCTAAGTTTTCGATCTAACGGTTGAGAAATATTAGCTTGAATCTAAATCAGGTTTTCATCTAACGGTGAATATTGAATGCTTTGTTACTAAGCTAACATTGATTGTAAACCTTGATTTGAAAGACTATATAAAGGAGACATCTAGTATTGTGCAAAACTAATCCCCACACCTTAAGTGTGATACTAGTTTGCGTGCTAGAGTCGATTCTCCTTTAACCTTTGTTTTTTTTTCTTCTAAAACCAGGTTAACGACTTAAAGACTTCATTGGGATTGTGAAGCTAGACAGATACTACTTTTATCGTAGTTGTGTGATCTGATCTTGCATCTTCTATCGTACGAGTACAATCAGATTGATTGGCTTGAGATTGATATCTCCGATAGGCAAGATATAAAAAGTAATCACAAACATCTTCGTCTCATTGTTCGTGATTCCGCAACATCTTGTTTCGCTACCATACGATTAAGATTGTTGTGAGGTGATTGATAACTCTAGGCTGTTCTTCGGGAATATAAGACCGGATTATCGATTGGTTCCTATTCACTTTGATTATTATCAAAAGACGGAACAAAACCTTTAGGGTTTATCTGTGGGATACAGATTGATCCTTTGATAGACTTGTCTGTGGTAGACATATTTGTTTATTGGGTCGTAGCAACTCTTAGTTGTGGGTTAGATCAGCTAAGGGAATCAAGTGCGAAGTATCCCGCTGGGATCAGAGGCGTAGGAGCATAACTATACCTTGGATCAGTGGGAGATTGATTGGGTTTCAACTACAGTCCAGTCCGAAGTTAGCTTGGAGTAGGCTAGTGTCTGTAGCAGCTTAATACAGTGTGTGTTCAATCTGGAATAGGTCCCGGGGTTTTTCTGCATTTGCGGTTTCCTCGTTAACAAAATTTCTGGTGTCTGTGTTATTTCAATTTCCGCATTATATTGTTTTATCTTTATAATTAAAATAATACAGGTTGTGCATTAGATCATCAATTAGAGTAATTCAACCTTTGGTTGTTGATTTTCATTGATTGATCCTTGGATATTGGTCTTTGGTACCATCCAAGTTATTCCTTGTATTTGATTCGAACTCATAGTTCTTGCTTGAGTAAATCAAATCAAGAAGAGAGATATAAACTTGTTGATATGCTTTTAATTGATTGAGTCTTGTTGATTCTCTTAAAAGTATGTTCGAGTTTGTCCATACAGATTGCTAAGCGAAATATTGGGTGGTGTTGTTAGACCCCCGCTTTTTCAGCCGTTCCTTCAAATTCTCAGTAGTTTTATGATGTTCTTGAAGTGTTGAAGGAGATGCGAAAGGAGATTCAACAAATAAAGGCTTTTGTGTATCAGACCATGAGATTCGTAAGGCCCTGGTTCGACAACATCAGCCAAGAAGGTTTATTGATATAAACTCCTACCTTAATGAACCTAATGTTCCAATGGGTGTTGACGACAAGGAGTTCGGGGACGATAAAGAATTCTTCAAAGGTCTTATTGCCTGGTAAATCTTATATTTTCCTTGTTTTGTTTAGAAGAATAACTAGAGTTTAGAATAGCCATTATTGTGACTACACATAGCTATGTCCAACGTTTTCATCTTCATGTTTTTAGATATATTGGTTTAATTCTAAAATTGTTTGGAAGATGATTTTTGAAGTATTAATCTTTATGGTTTTATATATTGCAATATTGTTATGGGATATGTATGTTTGCATCAAAAGTAAAGTCGTTCATGAATTGATATGCATGTATTAATAAAAGAATGAATGGACTTTTGACAAATACAAAAGTTAAGCCTATCATGTCAATTATTGATGGAAGATAGGTTAGAATCTCTTGTTTACAAGGATTATGTCTATTGAATGTCGTTATGCAAATAGTGATGGAAAATAGAATGAATCCTTGTGTATTCCGTAGTATTGATCTTCCCTCATCCATATTTTTGTACATACTGTGTTGTTCCATAAGGTGTCTTATGTTGAGCTCTATCGACTGAGTCATTGTCTTCGCATAGTTGTTGTTCCATGAGATACTTTGTGTCGAGCATGACCAATTAAATTGATTACTTTTGTGATTATTTTATTTGTGTATTTTGATTAGATTAATTATGGGATTTCTTGTGATTAATCTAATTAAGTGTTTTTAAGTCTCCATAAGTTTACTTATGTGAGCATGTTTGATTAAATTAATCATGGGTTCTCTTATGGTTAATTTAATTTGAATATTTTGGATTCAAATTCATACTTGTATGTGATTTGTTATGTCCAAAGAAATCCTTATTTTCTTTTTTGAAATTAAGGTCGCTCTTGTTGTTCTTTCGGGAGTGACATTTTATAGGGGAGATTTCTTAATTGAACTTGTGCTTAATTTCCAAATCTTTGTGGGGAGTGCGGCTGTGGAATATTATAGAGGTTATCTTGTATCTTTATAGACTCCTTGATGAATGCATTTAGATTCGGCTTTATGATTGCATCTAAATAAGATGATATATGCTTTCTTTTGGTCATGAAATGTCTCTTTCGGAAATTTCATTAGGATCCGTTCTTGTACCTTTGCCAATTTTATTGATAAAAAGGGAGAGAATTAATATGTAGTTCACACTACAAATACATATGGTTTTCAGATCATTATGTAATGGGGAGTGGTTTCCATGTGAGATGAAGTATTGACTAAGGGGGAGTGACATATCACCATAGTATTGTTATTAAAGTTGTGATACAATTGAACTTTGACTCTGTGTAATGATTGAGAACTCTTATTTTCTCGTTGTTATAGCTACGGATTTTCAACAACGATGATGCTAAACTTACAACCTTTGGGATCATTTGAATACTTGGAAGTGACGAAGATTTCAAGTAATGTTGAAGATTAGGCATGTGGAATAGGAGCTACAAAAGTTTATTTATACATTTTTTGTATTCCATATGTATTGATAGTTTTGTCACTAAAATTGACAAAGGGGGAGATTGTTAGAGCATTGCTTGGTCGAACTCGCATGCGTTGCTATCTCAAGCATGTTTGTAAATATTAGTGATCAAAACTATAAGTCTTGATTTCTAGTCTACTATAGCTAAGGTCTCGGACTAGGATAGAAAATGTAGTTGATCTCAAGAAATCCATGGAAATCATCATACAAGACGAAGGACTACTCAAGGAACTGGTGGATCTTCATCGACTAAAAGGTATGTGGAGACTTGAACTTATCTATCACTCAAAAGTCTATTTATCTCCTATATTGAGACAAAAGTCGTTTTGCTATATAAATTTAGATTATACACATTTGGTATTTCGAGCCGATTTTATCTCGCCTATCTATTTCTCGAAATATGTGTTGGTAAGCTTTCACTTTAGCCAAGTTCATCTTTACCTAGTGACGAAAGTCATGTTATTTTTCAATCACTTTGAAAATTGCTCTGACGAAAAATGGTTTGTGAATAACAACTATATAACGTCCTCTGAGAATGTTTGATTGAAATGAGAGTTTAGATTATATAACTATTGGAGGATATAAAAATTGTTGTGGAAACACATATGTATAAGTCCTTATTCCTTGAACCGAAGTTTGCAAACTTTGTTGATCAAGTGAATCGGAGTAGTACGTGAGCTAAGTCCGCGAGCTGGCGAAGTTCTCAAACCCGAGAATTTCTGCTAGAGTTTGTAAACTCCATCCGGGAACTTGATTCCGCGAACCCAGTCCACGAACTTGAGTAGGTTATATCTAAAAGCGATATTTGTGAACTTATTCATATTAACTAAGGAATGCAATTCCAAACCGTGGCTATATAGTTCATGAACCGATTCAAGTGAATCACATTGTTTTTGCTTCAATTGTGCCTTGTGTAGTACACACGATTTCCTTGCAATTGAACAACTCTTTAACTAGTTCATTTGAGTCATTTGAACTAGTTATGGTGAAGAAGAATATGGCTGATATGAAAGTGATCATATGGCTAACCATTTGGTTAACTATTGTTGAACCAACTAATGTACAAGTTTGGGTACGGTTATACAAGACTAGAAACGTGCATTTCGTTTGTGTATAGCAAGCTATGTTTTCGATCTAACGGTTGATAAATATTAGCTTGAATCTAATCAGGTTTTCATCTAACGGTGAATATTGAATGCTTTGTTACCAAGCTAACATTGATTGCAAACCTTGATTCGAAAGACTATATAAGGGAGAACTCTAGCAACTGGGAAACCTAATCCCTACACATTCTGTGTGATACTAGTTGTGCTAAGCTAGAGTCGATTCTCCTTTAACCTTTGGTTTCTTCTTCTAAACCAGGTTACGACTTAAAAACTTCATTGGGATTGTGAAGCCAGACCGATACTACTTTCTTGTAGTTGTGTGATTTGATCTTGATGTTTCTATCGTACGAGTACAATTGTAATAATTGGATTGAGATTTCTATCTCCGATAGGCAAGATAAAAAGTAATCACAAACATCTTCGTCTCATCGTTTGTGGTTCCAAAATATCTTTTTTCGCTGCGTCGATTAAGACTATTGTGAGGTGATTGATAATACAAGGCTGTTCTTCGGGAATATAAGTCTGAATTATCAATTGGTTCATGTTCACCTTGATTTATCAAAATACGGAAAAAAACTCATAGGTATGTTCGTGGGATACAGATTTATCTATTACTGTAGACTTTTCTGTGTGATACAGATTTGTTTATTAAAGTCTTCGACTTTGGGTCGTAACAACTCTTGGTTGTGGGTGAGATCATCTAAGGGAATCAAGTACGTAGTATCCTGCTGGGATCAGAGACGTATGAGCATAACTGTACCTTGGATCAGTGGGAGATTGGTTGGGGTTCAACTACAGTCTAGACCGAAGTTAGTTTGGAGTGGGATAGTGTCTTTAGCGGCTTAATACAGTGTGTGTTCAATCTGGACTAGGTCCCGGGGTTTTTATGCATTTGCGGTTTCCTCGTTAACAAAATTCTAGTGTCTGTGTTATTTCTTTTCCGCATTATATTTTGTTATATAATTGAAATATCACAGGTTGTGCGTTGTTCAATTAATTAGAATATCCGACCTTTTGGTTGTTGATTTAAATTGATTGACACTTGGATATTGGTCTTTGGTACCATCCAAGTTATCTCCCTTTGATAAAGACTCGCAGATTTCTGTTTGCTTGAGTATAGATCAAATCGAGAGATTGAGATATAAAACTCTTTGATGTACTTTTATCTAGATTGAGTCTGAGTGTCTAGTTGATTCTCTAGAAAGTATATTGGAGTTTGTCCATACAGATTGCTAAGCGAAAGATTGGGTGTGGTTGTAAGACCCCCGTTTTTTCAAAGGATACTCATCGATCTTCTCTCCCACATGATCGAGTTACTGTCAAAAAGGATCATGAAGAAGATGATGAATATCATCCGCAGTGCTTTAAGTGTAAAGGGTTTGGTCATATTGCTAGAGACTGTCCCAATCTTATGAAATACACTGGAAGCAAGGCTCAGGCTGTAACTCTAGATGAGAGATCTGATTCATATGATTCTGAAGAAGAGGAAACAGCTAACATTGCATTAGTTGTCAATCTTATTTCTTCCTCCTCCATTAATGATTTACCTATTTTAAAGATGGACATGTCTTCCGGTGTTATTAAATCAATTAATGGAAAAGGGAAAATAAGACAAGATGCAAAAACTGTCTCAAAAACAGAATTGCTAAAAGTTGCATTGGCAAACCAAGTCAATCTCAAGATACTTCGCTAGTTCGAGGTAACAAGAGGAGAATTTCTCATACGATGCTAGATCAAGAACACTCTGTGTATTCAAATTCCCATAATGAGAGAAAATCTCATACTAATACCACCTGATCGGTATTAGAATTCTTCCCTCACCATGTGTGCCAATTTTTGAGTGAGGAAGAAGAAAAATCAAGGCACTTATGTGTAGATTATGGGAGTAAAATCTAGTAATTGAAAATATTTGATATATTCGTATTTTTAGGAAATTATATTTTCGGAAGTATGGAAATTATAAAAAGATCTTTCTCCTTCTTTGGTCATTCCCTGTCCGAACCATGAGTCTGGATCCAACATCTTCTCTTGGAAAGATGCTAGATCAGAAAGATCAACTTAAGATTAAGTATGGATCTTCTGCAGATATTAAGGGTGAAAAGCGGGGGTCTAATAACCACACCCAATATTTCGCTTAGCAATCTGTATGGACTAACTCCAATATACTTTTAAGAGAATCAACTAGACAGTCAGAATCAATCTTAATAAAAGTATATCAAAGAGTTATATCTCACTTTCTCGATTTAATACTCACTCAAGCAAATAGAAATCTGCGAGTCTAATTGAATACAAGAGAAACTACTTGAACGGTACCAAAGACCAATGTTCAAGGATCAATCAATTTCAATCAACAACCAAAGGTTGGATTTCCCAATTGATCGATTCAACGCACAACCTGTGATATTTCAATTATATAACAAAATATAATGCGGAAAAGAAATAACACAGACACCGGAAGTTTTGTTAACGAGGAAACCGCAAATGCAGAAAAACCCCGGGACCTAGTCCAGATTGAACACACACTGTATTAAGCCGCTAAAGACACTAGCCCACTCCAAACTAACTTCTATCTGGACTGTAGTTGAACCTCAATCAATCTCACACTGATCCAAGGTACAGTTGCGCTCCTGACGTCTCTGATCCCAGCAGGATACTACTCACTTGATTCCCTTAGCTGATCTCACCCACAACTAAGAATTGCTACGACCCAAAGTCGAAGACTTTAATAAAAAAATCTGTATCACACAGAAAACTCTACGGTAATAGATAAATATGTCTCCCACAGAAATACCTACGAGTTTTTTGTTTCGTCTTTTGATAAATCAAGGTGAACAGGAACCAATTGATAACGCAGACTTATATTCCCGAAGAACAGCCTAGAATTATCAATCACCTCACAATAATATTTAATCGACTAGCGAAATAAGATATTGTGGAATCACAAAACTATGAGACGAAGGTATTTGTGACTTCTTTTATATCTTGCCTATCATAGAAATCAATCTCAAGCCAATCTTACGATTGTACTCAAATACGATAGAAACAACAAGATCAGATCACACAACTACAAAGAGAATAGTTGGGTCTGGATTCACAATCCCAATGAAGTCTTCAAGTCGTTAACCTACAGGGTTTCGAGAAGAAACCTAAGGTTAAAGGAGAATCGACTCTAGCTAATACAACTAGTATCACACAGAAGGTGTGGGGATTAGGTTTCCCAGTTGCTAGAGTTCTACTTTATATAGACTTTCAAATCAGGGTTTGCAATCAATGTTAGCTTAGTAACAAAGCATTCAATATTCACCGTTAAATGAAAACCTGATTAGATTCAAGCTAATATCTTTCAACTGTTAGATCGAACTTAGCTTGTTACACACAAATGAAATGCACGTTTATTTAGGTTTATGTAACCGTACCCAAACATGTACACTTAGTTGGTTCAACAGTAGTTAACCAAATGGTTAGCCATATGAGCACTTTCATATCAACCATATTCTTCTTTACCACAACTAGTTCAAATGACTTAAATGAACTAGTTAGAGAGTTGTTCAATTGCTTAGATCTTATAGAAGTATACAAGACACAATCGAAGCAAAAACGATTTGATTCACTCGAATCAATTCATGAACTTTATAGCCACGGTTTGCAAGTATACATTCCTTAGTTTATTTAAGTTTAAGTTCACGAATAACCGTTTTTAGAAAATAATCAACTTAAGTACGAGTACTGGTACGCGGACTTAAGTACCCGGAATAAGTTTGTTTTCAGTTCACAAAATCCAGCAGAAATTCTCGGGACGTGAACTTCCGACGATGTGCGTACTGGTATGCGGAATTTAGTTCCGGTTTTCCTGAGCAGCAAAGTACGCATACTTTGGTTCAAGGAATAAGGAATTACACACGTATGTGTTACCACACAATGTTTATATCCTTCCAAGGTTATATATTCTAAACTCTCATTTCAATCATTGAAACATTCTTATAGGACGTTATATATTTGTTGTTCACAAGATATTTTTCGTCAAAGCGATTTTCAAATAATTGAAACTAATATGACTTTCGTCACTAGTAAAGATGAACTTGGCCAAAGCGAAAGCTTACCAACACATATTTCGAGAAATAGATAAGCGAGATAAACTCGGCTCGAAATAGCAAATGTGTATAATCAAAGTCTATATAGCAATACGACTTTTGTCTCAAGATAGGAGATAGAGTAGATAGACTTTTGAGCGATAGATAAGTTCAAGTCTCCACATAAGTTTTAGTCGATGAAATTCCACCAGTTCCTTGAGTAGTTATTCGTCTTTGTATGATGATCACCATGGAGTCTTGAACTCAACTATACTTTCTATCCTAGTCCGAAACTTAGCTATAAGTAGACTAGAAATCAAGACTTATGTTTTGATCACTAACGTTGACAAACATACTTGAGATAGCAACGCATGCGAGTTCGACAGCAGTGCTCTAACAAAGGGTAAAATCAAAAAGGGAGATTGGCTTAGCAAGAAGGAAAGAGAGAATACCCTGAGGAAAGATCTGTGTATTGAAGCATTGACACACTTTTGTGTTCAATAAAAGACAGAATTACATGCTCTTGCAGAATCCTTTACGAAAATTTCTCACGTGCAAGAAGTTCTGGTCAAGCAACAAGGTTTTCTACTTGAAGAAATTCATAAGCTGAAGACTGAAAGTAGTAATCCGCCTTCATTTAACACTGATATGAAGGACTGAGTTGTAAAAGGAAATAGACATCAATTTTTGATTTCTTTCAATGATTGTATTAGGTTTATTATGAATAAAATTATTTTATTTATAATTTTTCTTGTATTAGTTTTTGATTTACGTAGCCTATGTTTGAATGCTTTGTTATTGCTATGTATGTTTATGGGATGTTTATTTTCGGTTTTACTACCTTGATATTCGATCTCATAATGTTGTGAACCCTTATGGTTTGGGTGACTTTTTGATTTAGCAGGATTAAGTTCTATCCCATGTTGGTAGGCTTTATCAAAGGATCATGAGGGGTTCTGATAGAAATAATATGTGAAAAAGTCACAATATGTTGAATCGGTTTTGGTTTAGCATAAAAGCATATGTATTTCTGTTAGAGCATAGCTCGGTTGAACCCACCAAGCGTTGGTATGTCAAGTTTGGTTGTCATATTTTAGTGAATCAAAACTCATGTTAAGAGTCGCTTGATTATGTACTAGAGTCAACTTTGTATAGGTTAGCTTGAAAGTATTAGGATTTGAGACTTTATAAGTATTGCGAAGACTTGAAGATGTGAAGAGTCAAGGAGCTATAACGACAAAAATCATCCTTCCACTTGAGGTTAGTGATATTTGACTTGAACTGTTTTATCCCCTAACGTATCTTTCAAGTCGTGCATATTGAAAACAAAACTGCGAAGCATATTTGAACTCTAGATAGACATAGTATTAAGGAATACAATACGAGGTTTATTGCTTAACCATTAAACTTTGTAGATAAGACATCGCCATAATCATTTGAATGTTATTATGATTATGTATGGGTAAAAGGTGAGGATTTCATCCTAGGGAAAAATATTTTACATGTGTTCTAAGGAAGTAAGTTCATAAACTTGTTTGTGAATCGAAAAGGAAATCGCTAGGCGTTATTGGTTTTGTTATTCATTGCATATCTTATGAACAACCAATATGCGTGATTGAGTATAACCGTTTACGACTTGTTGTGTTCTTGGTAGAGCTATTCACAAAGGCCTGACTTATGTATTGGTATGACTTTTATTAGTGACGATCTTAAGTAATCACCTGAGATGGTATGATCGGGTTTGTGATTTCTTGTCTGACCAAATATGGGAAAGGGGAACCGATCCTAGTAAGAGGTGCAGTACATCACAAAGGGGAACCAATCCTTGTATGAGGTGCATGAAGGTTTATAGCAGAAAGGGGAACCGGTCCTATGGACATGTGCGACACGTTTTTAGGCAAAGGGGAACCGATCCTATGGACATGTGCAACACATATAAGTTAGATACCATATATATGTGGGGAACCGATCCTAGTACCTAGTCAACCGAATTTTGGAAAGCTAGTGTGACTATGCACAGTACTCACATGGAAGGTAGAACCGAAACTTGTTTTGGTAGAACCGTTAAACCCATGATTGTGATTGAATGTTATTTGATCAATCGCATAGTTCTTGAAAGTCAGATGAACCAATTCTAAACTTGTTTGGAAGTGTGGCAATTCGGTTTCAAGGTTGTAAGTGTGAAAGAGAACTTACAAAGTTAAGATGTCGACATACTTTGAACACGTGCTATGAATGTTTATTTCTGTAATTGTTCAAAGTTATTCCTTAATAGCTAAGGGAAGAGAATCCCAGGATCGAAAAATAAATAAGTTAAGAATTTTTTAATTAAGGTAATTAACTTCATTTTGTAGGGAAATAAGAATTAGTAATATGCATTTACTAATTAGAGATTTTCCGAGATTTTCCGATCATTATTTTTGGACAGAGCAATTCCAGGAATTACGGAAACCGAATTTGCGCTTTAATGAATATCTTGAGAATATTTTCGGTTTTGGAAATTCCTTGGTGTCCAAACTTCCTTGTCTATAAATACTTGAAGTTTGCCTTTCTTGCAAAATAATCCTTCGTAACAATATAGTTCCTCTTTGTTGTGTTGTTACTGGTGTAGCCGCCTATTCGGAGAGGAGAGTAACCTAATTAGGCGAAATCTCTTACGGCCGCTCAGTTTAAAGTCTTCTTTGGGATTGAGAAGCTCTAGCGTGTACCGTTGGTGGGAAACTAGATAATTGTGATTTATCTTTTGTTTTCATTGTTTTGATTGACTAACGGTGGTTCAACTTTGATTGTACCTAGTTTGTTTATGCTTGAGAATCTTATCTTCTGATATAAGATCCACTCAAACTAGTTCAGAGTTTCGACAGGGATATTTAGACTGTTGTTAGTTCTAAAGACGATCTTGTGATAATCCATTGTTAACAGACTCCGTTCTGTGCGTGATTGATCACAAGAGATTCAAGTGATTATGTCCAGGTGTTTATTGAAGATCTAAGAATATTTGAAGACGAAGAAGATATTGAAGATTTCTGATTTGTGGGTTCATAATCTTTGGTGTGCACAATACTTGTTTCGGTAAAAGAGGATCCAATTAATAATCGGTTTATCTTTGTGATAGATTGGATTGATTAATTGAGTAGATCGGCATCAACACAATTCTTTGGATTAATAGTGTTGTTGGCTTAATCTTAAACGATTACTTCGGTAATTGAACATAATATAGATCTAAGGACCTGACGAAAGAGTTTATGTTAAGATAAACAGAAGAGCCTTTGTCCGACTCATATCACTTGGTTGAATAGAGTTGACACCAAACAGATTTGTTGTTCCTTTACTGTTTGGAATACGAACCAAAGAAATTGTTCCAAGTATGTGACTTATTCATAGGTCGGAGGCGTGGGAATACAGACGGAACTAGGTGCACTATAGGTTTAGTTGCTTGGTCTCATATACGAAGTTAGGTGTGATTTTGTATAGCGGCTTAATCCTGAGAGTATTCAATTCTGGACAAGGTCCTGGGGTTTTTCTGCATTTGCGGTTTCGTCATTAACAAAATCTTGCTATGTCATTTACTTTATATTTCCGCATTATAATTGTTTTATTATAATTAAAGTAAATCACACAAACGTTAATTCCTATTTACTTGATACATGAATCCTATTGTGTTTGGTTAAGTACGAACCTTTTTATCAAGTAACATACTTCGTTGTTGTATTGTCTCGATCTCGTATCCATAGACAATCACACGAAGTGTGGACCGTTTAGTTGTATTGTCTCGACTCAGTCCATAGACAATTACTTTCGGAGAAAGGACTTATAGGTAAGAAAAGTTTTAGCCTGAGGTATATTTGGGTACCCTCGCCTTTTCAATTGGTATCAGAGCAGGAAAACACGAAAAGATCTAACAATCTGTGTTTGATGCGATCCAACCTATAAGACATGAGTCAAAGTAAAGTTAAGCGAGAGCGAAAACTAAAGAAAGACTCAGTTAACGTATCACAAGAAGTTGAAAGTTTTGATTTTTAGAAATGCTTAAAAGGAGCTTCTTGATCAAGTTCTACTTGCTCTTCTGAGAATAAGTCTGAATGTTCTCTAGACGAAACTAAGTTAAGCCCTGTATTCGAAATAAATGATTCAGACTCTGAAAAATGTCTTTTTGATAACGAGAATTTTTTGAGTTCTATGCTTGAGATTTCTGATGAAAGATCAAGTGCAAAAACATCTGAACTAATGGAATTGAGCAAACAATTTCTTATTTGTTCTAATGAACTTATTTCAGCACTTAAAAGAGAACGAGATTTAACCTTAAAGTTTCAAAATCTCGATGAAGAGCATAACTAGCTGAAAGAAAAAATTTCACAACAAATACAGAGTCTTGAAGAAAAATCCAGTGCTAGTCTCTCTCAAACAAAATTGTTAGAGAAAGAGCGTGATGTTGCTCTTAAAAAAAATTCACTTGTTGGAAGAGAAACTTATTGAATCTGATGCAAGGATTAACTCTCAACAAAAGAGTTTTAAAGAGAAACAAGGTGTATATCTCTCACGAGAAAAACACCTTGAGGCTGATCTAGCTGGTGCTCTTGATAAAATCAAGACGTTGGAAGAAGAAAATTTGAACTTGAAAAAGTTCAATGATAGCACAGACAATTTAACATCAATGTTAGAAGCAAGTAGAAATCATCGTGATACACGAGGATTGGGCTATAAGGGAATAAATGCTTCAAATATTAGCAAAGAGGTAAAATTTGTTAAAGCTACAAATTCTTTTAAACCAGAGGCTTCCAGTGATGACAAAGATGCTCATATTTCTTGTAAAGAAGAAAAGTCTGTCAAGCCTAAGAATAGTGTTCAACCAGCAGTAATCAAAGAAGGAATTTCTGCTAATGTCAAGAAAGCAACAACGCTGAACAAAGACAAGAAGAAGAAGAAGAAAACTCGTCGAGCTCCAATGCAAGAGGATCCACAAAAAAGTAACATCAAAACTCATACTTCGTATATTTATACTAAGCATTGTTATTATTGTGGTAATAAAGGACACTTGCAATGGGGATGCAAAGTTCGTAAGATGCAAGATGCACTTTCTTTTGTATCAAACGAACTGGCTAAGTTTTCTCCTCATAAGAACTCAGATCGTTATTGTCCTAAGTTTAGGCAAAAGAATTATTATAATGATAGTTCAAACTTTGCATATCGCTCGACAAGGTCATCTCATAAAAGACCCGAATATAAAAAGAGAGATAACTTTGTAAATGCAAAGACAAGAACTGATGTTCCAAATTGGAGAAAGGGTGTTTCGCAAAATATTCAAAAGGACAATGATCCTAATGATATGAAGGAGAAAACTGCTCCTGGGAAACCCAACTCTAAATGGATCCCGAAGTCCTTTATAGACAAGAAAGGACCAAAAGTTAGTCACAAGAATGACTCTCAGCTGTTAATTGTTGGTGACAATAATTATAAGAGTTTTCTTGAAAGACTAAAGAAAGACATCATGTTTGAAACCTCTTGTACTAGTGGATGTTGTGATAATGACACTCTTCATCACAAGTCAAATAAGAAAAAAAAGAGATGGAACAAGAGAAAACAAACCAAGCAAGAGGTCAAGAATGATGAGTCTGTCTTAGTCACTCATGACGAACAAGACAAGGCTCAACTTAACACAACCTAGTTGTGTTAGAATGTGCATACTTACCTTAGTTCTCAATCTTTTTAAAGGTGAGAAATCACATGAAAAAACCGAGCACATGATCTCTCTATTATTTTATGACTAATTAACATCTTTAGGGAGATATATCTTTCTATACTCGTACCATCTCTATCTATTTTTGATCTTTTGATAGAAACGGTAATTTTGAGTTGATGATGTTGATATCTACTGATCATATATGTGTAGCTCTTGTTTTTACGGTTAAAACGAGCCAAAAATCACTGAATTCGGACATCATATGCAAAAATTATGTCAAAAACAGTTTAGTGTTGTGATCCGTCACAAGTAACACTTGGGGTACCGATCCTAGTGACAGGTGCAATGGGGGGGGAACCGATCCTAGTGAGAGGTCCCCATATGAAGAAGTGTAAAACTGTTTTTCCCATAACTTCTTCGTCCAAACTCGGAATGACCTCATTCTTTTTGTGTTGGTTTCGCAATTTAATTTCCTACAAGATAGAGGTAATTGCAATACTTGATTTCATGTTGAATTTTTACGGTGTATTGCAAATTGATTTATGAGATGTATGTTTTCGGTTTTCTGACCTTAATATTCGATCTCATATGTTGTGAACCCTTGTGGTTTAGATGACTTTTTGATTTAGCAAGATTAAGTTCTAGCCCATATTGGTAGTTTTTATCAAAGAATCATGAGGGGTTCTCGTAGAAACAATATGTGAAAAAGTCACAATATGTTGAATCGGTTTTGGTTTAGCATAAAAGCATATCTGTTTCGACGGTTCAACTTTTGCTTGCAATTGTTAAAATTGATTTTAAACCTTTCTCTGGTAAAGGTTGGTTGTTGTTATTCTTTTGTTTTTGCATGAGGATGACAACATGATGATATTTCGATATTAATTCTCCCTGGAAGAAGATGCAATCATATTGGAGAAGTGGGTGCGAAATTTGAGGTAACAATCTTGTTAGTTAATTGTTTTCATGTTTAAGAAAAGCCTGAGTTTATTTCATATATATTTATTGCTTTTGCTTAACGAAATTTCGGTTCAATTGATTTTTATTCCATTATGTGTGCATGGATGTATGTGTGATTCAATTGATTCCGGTTAAGAAAAACTATTGTTATCTTGCTTTATTGTGTGGTATCAATTGTTTAGTCTTACAAAATTTCGGTGCAATTGCGGTGCTTTTTAATGTCTATGTTGTTTCAATTGCTTCTGGTTGAGGTGAATTATTATGCAACTTGATTTATGTTGGTTTACATGAATTATTTATGGATTAACGAAATAAAAGGTGTACGGGATGAGTTGTTTAGTCCAATTCGATTCCGGATAAGAGAAACTAAGTTAATTCTGATCCTAGTTAGACTTATCGAAGTGAGGTTTCGGTTATTCAAGTTTAATTGAATGCCTTAACAAGAAATGCTAGTTAACTAACCTAGTATTTGTCTTGTTTAAAATTGAAAGGTCTAAGTTTATGGATAATTAGAACCTGATAAGAAAAATAGAGTTATCTTTATTTTGGTCTTATCGAATTAAGCGATTGTTTTTTTACAATCGGTTTAGCAAAGGGACTAAGGTGCTTAGTTTTTTTTGGTTTGCTAAACTAAAATAGAAAAATGGTTTCAGACAGTTGTTTCCTTGGTAACATATCAAAATAAAACTACTTGTAGTTTCGGTTTTGATATTGGTTATCAGAACATGATGTGTGGAACCCTCGTGCCTAACTCTACAGGTTGCAAGTCTTTTGAGATTTGTAAGATTCTTTTCGTGTTGTCCTTTATTTTTCCGTTTCTTTGTCATTTTGTGACAAAAAGGGGGAGAAATATATGGAGTAAACAATTGATAATGGCATTGATTTTATATTGATTGGTATCGCTAAGGAAAAGAACATTGGTGCTTAAACGTTTTATCTAAACGAAAGAGTGAAAGCACAGCTAAGGGGGAGTAACATATCATATGAATTGGTATAACAAAGACGTGCGATTGTATTTGTACAATCGGTTTAGCAAAGGAACTAAGGTGCTTAGTTGATTTTTGGTTTGATAAACTATTAGGGAAAATTGCTTCGGCCAATTGTTTCCTTGGTAACATATCAAAACAAAATTACTTTGTAGTTTCGGTTTTGATATTGGTTATCAAAAATGGTGTGTGGAACCCTCGTGCTTAACTCTATAGGTTGCAAGTCTATTTTGAGATTTGTAAGATCCTTTTCGGTTTGTCCTTTACTTTTTCGTTTCTTTGTCATTTTGTGACAAAAAGGGGGAGAAATATATGGAGTAAACAAGTGATGTTGGAATTGATTTATATTGATTGGTATCACTAAGAAAAAGTACATTGGTGCTTAACCGTTTATTTAACGAAAGAGTAAAAGCATAGACTAAGGGGGAGTAACATATCATTACAAAGGGAATAACAGGACTGCGAAGCATGAACACTCTAGTTAGACATAGTATTAAGGAATACAATACGAGGTTTATTGTTTAACCATTAAACTTTGTAGATAAGACATCGACATAACCGTTTAAATTCTATTGTGATTATGTATGGGTATGAGGTGAGGATTTCATCATATGAATCGAAAAGGAAACCGCCAGGCGTTATTGGGATTGTTATTCATTGCATATCTTGTGAACATCCAATATGTGTGATTTAGTATAACCGCTCACGACTTGTTTGTGTTCTTGGTAAAACTATTCACAAAGGCCTGACTTTTATTAGTGAAATCGATCTTAAGTAATCACCTGAGATGGTATGATCGAGTTTGTGATTTTGTGTATGACCGACTCTGGGTAAAGGGGAACCGATCCTAGTAAGAGGTGCAACACATCACAAAGGGGAATCGATCTTTGTACGAGGTGCATCTAGTTTTTAGCAGAAATGGGAACCGGTTCTATGGACATGTGCAACACGTTTTTAGGCAAAGGGGAAATGATCCTATGGACATGTGCAGCAAGTACAAGTTAGATACCATATATATGTGGGAAACCGATCCTAGTACCTAGTCAACCGAATTTTTGGAAAGCTAGTGTGACTATGCACAGTACTCACATGGAGGTAGAACCGAAACTTGTTTTGGTAGAACCGTGAAACCCATGATTTGTGATTGAGTGTTTTTGATCAATCACATAGTTTTTGAAAGTCAGATGAACCAATTCTAGGCTTGTTTGGAAGTGTGGCGTATTGGTTTCAAGGTTGTAAGTATGAAAGAGGACTTACAAAGTAAGGATGTCGACATACTTTGAACATGTGCGGTAACGCTAATCTTTAATTGTTAAAAGTTATTCTTTAATATCTAAAAGAAGAAAATCCCAGGATCGAAACATAAATAAGTTAAGAATCTTTTATTTAAGGTTTTTAATTTTATTTTAGGAAAATGAGAATTAGTAATGTGCATTTACTAGTTGGAGATTTTCCAAAGAGATTTTCGGTCAATATTTTGGACAGAGCATTTCCATGAATTATGGAAACCGAATTTGGAATATATTGCATATCTTGAGAATATTTCGGTTTTGGAAATTCCTTGGTGTCCAAACTTCCCTGGTCTATAAATATCAAAGTTTGCATTTCGAGCAGACTAATCCTTCGTGACAGCAAACTTCCTCAGTTGTGTTTTTACTGGTGAAGCCGCCTATTCGGAGAAGAGAGTATCCTAATTAGGCGAAATCTCTTACGGCCGCTCAGTTTGAAGTCTTCTTTAGGATTGAGAAGCTCTATTAGTACCGTTGGTGGAAAACTAGATAATTGTGGTTTATCTTTTGTTTTAGATTGATTTGATTGACTAACGGTGGTTGAACTTTAATTGCACCTAGTTTGTTTATGCTTGAGAATCTTCTCTTCTGATATAAGATTCACTCAAACTAGATCAAAGTTTCGACGGGGATCCTTAGACTGTTTGTAGATCTAAAGACGTCTTGTGATAATCCGTTGTTAACAGACTACCATCTGTGCGTGATTTATCACAAGAGATTCAAGTTGTTGTGTGCAGGTATGTTGATGGTGGTTTTTAGCTTAGGGTTAAAATCGTAAAGCCTTAGTCAAACTGTGACATCACACTTGAGTAATAATATCGCCACTAGCACATTTATTGAACCATTCAACATGATTGCGTAAAATTACCGGGGTACCTTTTTTATGTATATGCCATGCTCCACGGCAGAGCCCTCGGTACTGACTGGAATCATCTCTACACATGCCAGCCACGCATTCTAGCCACGGTGCCAATGGCATACCATGCCAGCCACATCTCTGCGCTAAGGCATGCCAACCATGCCAGCCGCACCACGGTGCCAACGACATACCATGCCAGCCACATCTCCGCGCCAAGGCATGCCAACCATGCCAGCCACACCACGGTGCCAATGGCATAGCATGCCATCCAAATCTCCGCGCCAAGGCATGCCAATCATGCCAACCGCACCACGGTGCCAATGGCATGCCATGCCAGCCATATCTCCGCGCCAAGGCATGCCAACCATGCCAGCCGCACCACAGTGCCAATGGCATGCCATGCCAGCCACATCTCCGCACCAAGGCATGCCAACCATGCCAGCCGCACCATAGTGCCAATGGAATGCCATGCCAGCCGCACAAATGTGCCAAAGCCATGCGGCCCTACCACCATGCCGCTGGCTACCAAACGAAGGGTTGCAACAATCAACGGCTACCTTTCCATCTGAGATGCAGATCTCAGCCGTACAGGTTCTCCACCTAACGCATGACAACTTCCGGCCCAAGGCCAAACATCACGGTTTATGCCAAAACCCTAATTTTGGCCGCGCCTAAAACATGCCAAAGCCATGCGGCCCTACCACCATGCCGCTGGCTGCCAAGCGAAGGGTTGCAACAATCAACGACTACCCTTCCATCTGAGATGCAGGTCTCAACCGTCCAAGTTCGCCACCTAACGCATGACAACTTCCGGCCCAAGGCCAAACATCACGGTTTATGCCAAAACCCTAATTTTGGCCGCGCCTAAAGCATGCCAAAGCCATGCGGCCCTACCACCATGCCGCTGGCTGCCAAACGAAGGGTTGCAACAATCAACGGATACCCTTCCATCTGAGATGCAGATCTCATCCGCACAAGTTCTCCAACTAACGCATAGAAACTTCCGTCCCAAGGCCAAACATCACGGTTTATGCCAAAACCCTAATTTTGGTCGCGCCTAAAACATGCCAAAGCCATGCGTCCCTACACCATGTCGCTGGATTCCAAACGAAGAGTTGCAACAATCAACGGCTACCTTTCCATCTGAGATGCAGATCTCAGCCGTCCAAGTTCGCCGCCTAACACATGGCAACTTCCGGCCCAAGGCCAAACATCACAGTTTATGCCAAAACCCTAATTTTGGCCGCGCCTAAAACATGCCAAAGCTATTCGGCCCTACCACCATGTCGCTGGCTGCCAAACGAAGGGTTGCAACAATCAACGACCGCCTTTCCTCCTGAGATTCAAATCTCAGCCGTACAAGCTTTCCATCAAATGCATGGCCACTTTTGGCCCAATGCCAAGCACTAATTTGGCCGCACCTAAACTATGCCAAAACCCTAGATCGGCCGCGCCTAAACAACGCCAAAATCCTAGATCGGCCGCGCCTAAATTATGTCACTGGATGCAAACGAAGGGTTGCAACAATCAACGACCACCCTTCCTCCTGAGATTCGAATCTCAGCCATACAAACTTGCCACCAAACGATTTATGGTAATCTCTTGCCCACGGCGCTAATTCTTGTCCACGATGCCAAAACCCTAATTTGGCCGTGCCAAGAGCATGCAAGCGCTGCAACCATACCGCTGGTTGCCAAACGAAGGGTTGCAACAATCTACGGCTACCCTTCCTCCTGAGATGCAGATCTCATCCGTACAAACCTGCCACTAAAGGACTCGTGACAATGTCTTGCCTGCAATGCTAACTCTTGGTCATGACACCAACTTGGCTGCGATGTTAACTCTCTGGTCACGACACCAACCTGGCTACGATGCCTATTCTTTGGTTACGGCACCAACTTTTCTACAAACTCCAAATCCTTTGGCCACGCCACACTTAGCAACATGCTACACGTTTTCCACAAAAACACTCGAGACATCAAAACATCTCATAAACTGGAGGATGCTCATCAGAGTATTGGTCTGGCGGTTTACAGCGTGCGCCGTACACTACGCATGTCACAGGAAAGTGTCATAAGGGTGAGGCGGTTAGTAAATACAAGAAGTAATGGTGAAACATTTCCTTCATTATGGAAACATCAATTCCAGGCGTTACCCGTTACCATTTTCTTCCATTTACTCAACCGTTTCCACTTCTTACGAGACCAGGGTACGTTTCGTTGCGACTTGTATAAATAGGTCTGACATATTTCCACCAAACACAAGGTCAGGAGAATAAAACACTCAGAAATCACCTGTTAGCTTTCCACATTGCTAGCGTTTCACTTCCTGATACAAGTCGTAAAACAACCACTCTTCCAGAATCAACTATTCTGGTCTCAACACTCTCTTCGCTTCCCTCCCCAAGACCAACCCTTCTCCTTCACTTTGTGACCTAAGCAAGTCTGGGACGACCATTTCTTGGTTTAGGACGGATTTGTACAGATTGATCTCTCGAATCTAAAGTACTCCCGTGCAGTAAATTGTTTAGGGTTTAGACTCATTTCTCACCCATACAAGAAATTACCAAAATCAGCAGAAACCGTTTTCACCCTCAAACAATTGGCGACCACAGTGGGAGATTAATCTCTCGGTTGCAATACCAATTTGATAACGCTTTTTAACTCCAACTCAGGAAGATGGTCGGTTTTGGGACTGGATAGTGCCCCCAAGTTCCACTCATGTGAATGGAAATGTTTCCCATCCCAACGCAACATCCAACAACGCAATCGACGAAGAAGTTCCAAAGCTGGTTGATTTGGCACGGGTTCAGGAGATCCACACCAAGAATATGGAGCTGATGAAAGAGGCGATTAACAACATACTCGACTTCCTTATCAGCTTAACAACAGAGTTGAGTAACCCACCTATCCCGGAAACTCCGGGACTGGGGGTCCCAGACGATCATTCCCAAGTCAACAGTTTCACTACCCATCAGAAACCAGTAGGCCAGGAAGCGGCCTCATTGGTGGAAAGTTTATGTGAACTCCTACATCTTTCAAAGGATCAACGTATGGAGACGTTCATTTCCATCAATCGAATAGCGTTAAACGCATCTCTGGTTCCTTCGCGTCTGGAAACGTCAAGAATGCCGGAGATGTCCATCAATAATGTCACGTTTATCGACGATGACATGATGGCAGAATAAGGACATAATCGGGCCCTACACGTCACATCCCGTATCAAGGATGTGGAATTCAAAAAGGCCCTCATCGACACAGGAGCGTCCTCCAATATCGTTACCCTCAGAACAGCCAGGGTGCGGCCAAGCGAAGTCGTGCGACAACCCACTATGATGACCGATTTCGAAGGCAACCAAACCATCACGTATGGATACATCAACCTAAATCTGTCAGTAGGACCGACCCAGTAAAAGGTGAGGTTCGAAGTAATCGAAAAGGAGCCATATTACCATATGATACTGTGAAGGCCATGGCTCCACGACAACAGAATCATTCCTTCAACATATCACCAGTGCCTGAAAACCATGCTAAACGGAGAAGTCATCCGCATCTCTGCATCGTTATCTCCCTATGCGCCGATATGTGGCATGGAGATGTTTGAGCCAAAGAAAGGCCCACGGGGCGCAGACAACAAAACTCACCACAATCCACTGCCAAAGTGGACGTCAATCAAAGAAAGCGATGGGCTTTCATAATTTCACAGAGAAACCTGGTCTCACACCACCTCTTCGGAAGAGAAGCGCTCCAGCCTCCACCCGCCAAACCAGAGTTTGGCTCGCTCCCGTACCAAGCGAGAACGGGATTTTATCATAAGTCATGATGAAAAAGGGAAAACCGTATATCAGCGCCGTTGTTAGCAATTAACAGGGGAGACTACCATACAGTCTCTCCGTCTAGCAGAATGCAAACACAGTGACGATCCGTGAGAGGAAGTACCGGATGCACCACGACAGCTACAGGACGGAACCAACTCTATCATGAACGAACTTGAGGTTGTCAATGTCGGGAGTGAGGAATCTCCGCGACCCGTCTCAATCAACTCGACTCTGTGCGCAGAGGAACGCGCAAAGATGGTACACCTTCTCAAAGAATATCAAGATGTATTCGCATGGACATACGGGGAAATGCCTGGCTTGGACGAGAAGCTGGTCACTCATCATCTATACATAATGCCCGGATCCAAACCGGTCAAACAAACCCCGAGACAGTTCAGGCACGATGTGGAAGAACAGATCAAGATGGAGATTCAAAAGCTACTGGCTGCTGGTTTCATCAAACCCATTCACCATCCTACCTGCTTGGCCAACGTAGTTCCGGTAAAAAAGAAGAACGGCCAAATCAGGTGTTGTGTCGATTTTAGGGATCTGAACAATGTTGCCCCAAATATGATTTTCCACTTCCTAACATTGACATGCTGGTAAACGCCACCAGTGGACACGGTATGTTCTCTTTCATGGATGGATAAAACGGCTACAATCAAATAAAGATGTACGAACATGAGGCAAGTAAGACGGCTTTTCGAACTCCTCTCGGAAACTTTTACTATACTGTGATGCCCTTCGGTTTGAAAAATGCTGGCGCCACCTACCAACGCGCCATGAATACCATTTTTCACGACATGAGCACAAGTAAGTCGAAGATTATGTAGATGACATAGTGGTTAAATCAAAAACTCGGGCGGCCCATGCGGAGATTTTGCGGCAGGTGTTTGGAAGGTGTCGCGAGTACAAACTGAAGATGAATCCATTGAAGTGTGATTTTGGTGTCTCTTCGGGCAATTTCCTAGGTTTCCAGGTAACCGCTTAGGGAATTAAAGTCGACCCGGTCAAAACCCAAGCCATCCTCACAATGCCACCACCGCGAACTGTGAAAGAACTCCAGAGTTTCATGGGTAAAATAAACTACATTCGCCGCTTTATACCGGGGTTGGATCAACTTATTGCTTAGCTTACCCCCTTGCTGAAGAAAGAAGCGAGCTTTGTCTGGAACATGCTACAACATGAGGCGTTTCGGAAGATTCATCAAATATTGTCTTCCCCAGCCATCATGAAGTCTCCCGTACAAGGAAGACCGTTGTGCCTCTATACTGCTTTTATCGACACTGCCGTCGGAGCTCTCCTCGCCCAAGAAGATGACAAATGGATTGAACATCCCATATACTACTTCAGTCGAAATTTAAAAAATGCCGAACTTAGATATCCCAAAGCAGAAAAGGCGTGCTTGGCCCTGATTCACTCCATCCAGAAATTCAGACATTACCTGCTTTCCAACAAAGTGGTACTAATATCTAAGTCCGATCCTGTGAAGTTCCTCCTCTCAAAACCGGCCCTGATAGGAAGGCCAGCCAAATGGCTCCTCCAAATGTCAGAATTTGACATAACATGCGCTTCCCCGAGAGCTATCAAAGGGCAAGCAATTGCGGATTTGCTACAACGTTCCCAGGAGAGAATACCATAAAACTACACGAGGACCTTCCTGGAGATTTTCCGGAAATATCTTTCATCAAGGAAGAAACGTGTATAACAAAAAGTAACGGAGGAGCAAGTGTGGTTCTAGTATCCCCGGCCGGTGAAGTCTCCTCGCACTCCTTCAAGCTAGAATTCCCTTGTACCAACAATTCAGCAGAATATGAAGCATTTCTCATCGGACTGTCATTGGCTAAACAAGCTGGAGCCACGCGCCTGGAAATAAAAGGGGATTCTAAATTACTCGTCAACCAGGTAAATGGAGTATATGCACTGAAGGAAGTAACATTGGCCCCGTATAGAGCAAAGGCACAAAAGCTACTAAATTACTTCGTCGATGCGACCATAACGCATGCTGACCGCAGCGACAAAAAACATGCTGATTGTCTAGCCACACTAGCATCAAAACTGCAATTCGAAGGTTCTGAGGAAACCCTGACAGTGAAGAAACGAACCATGGCTTCAACATGGCTCTCGCAACCCGAGGAGGCTGAAGCCGGCGACTGGAGAACACCAATTGTCCAAGAGCTTAACAGCTCGCTTTCCTAAGGAAAGGTCAGTCTCAAAACTTTATAAAAATTTCTTCATGCTCCGAGGGGTGCTGTACCATCGGAACCCATACGGTTCATTGTCAAGATGCCTCGGAGAGGAAGAGGCGCAACAATAACTCAACCGCGTCCACGGTGAAGTTTGCGGGCTAACACTAGTGGTAACTCTCTATCCCCGTTTGCAACGCCTTGGCTACTACTGGCCAGAAATGGAGGCTCAATCTCGGCTGCTTCAAAGAACCTGTTCCAATTATCAAGCGCCACCACATCAATTGGAAGTCTTCAATATTGGCCACGCCGGGGACTGGCAGGAGACATACATCAGTTACCTTCGTGACGACGTACTCCCCACCAACAAGAAGGATGCAGCCATGATAAAATAAAGGTCCAAGAGATTCATATTACACGAAGGAATCTTATATCATAAAAGCTTTGGAGGAAGTTTGATACGGTGTTTGAACGAGTCAGAAATCCCGATATGCTGAAAGAAATTCAAGAAGGCGAACACCAAGGAAAACGAAAGTTATTCCTTCAGATACACGAGAAATACTACTGGACAACCATGGAGGATGATGCAGATGTTTTTGTTCAGAGATACCAAAAATATCAAATCCACGGAAACCTTATCCATGTACCGTCAACTCATCTGCACTCAATAAGCAGTCTGTGGCCCTCTTATAGCTGGGGACTCGACATCATTGGAAAGATAAACCCGCCGTCTTCAAAACAGCACAAGTACATAATAACGGCAACCGAGTATTTCACCAAATGGGTCGAAGCCATACCTTTACGAGGAACTACTGGATCCACAACCGCGACATTCATTAAGGAGTACATCATTTACCGATTTGGTGTGCGTAAACATATCATCACCGACAACGACACTCCTTTCGCCAACAAGCAAGTACGGTAATTACTTGAGGAATATGTAATTAAGCAAGTTTTCTCCATCGTGTACTATCCCCAAGGAAACAGACAGGCTGAAAGCACTAGCAAAACTTTGATCTGAATCCTCAGTTGTACAATGCACGATAATCCTTGGACATGGCACGAACAATTGCCAATGGAACTTTGGGCGTATCATACATCACCAAGAAGTTCCACTGGCGCCTCTCCCTACTCCCTCGTCTACGGCGCAGACGCCATCCTCCCAGCAGAAGCTAAAATCCCATCAGCTAGGATTTCCGAAGCAAGCGGAGTTCGATGGAATGAAGCTGAAGCATTGAACGCCAGGGTAGCAGAGTTGGACACTATGGATTCCAGAAGATCCAGAGCGGAAGAACACGCACAAACGTACAAAAGTAGGGTTTCCGGAGCATATAACAAAGCCGTGAAGCCTCGAGTTTTTCAAGTGGGAGATTTGGTACTGAAGACTGCCAAACACATCCAGCAAGACGCATCCGCACCAAAATTCTCCCCAAAATGGGAAGGGCCTTATATAGTCACGAAAGCATACAACAGTGGATACTACAAGGTTATTAAGGAAGACGGAGGAAAACTGGAAGCGGTCATGAACGAAAAATGGCTCAAGGTATACTACGCCTGACCGTCGCCTCACACCTCGCCGTATCATAGCACGTCTAGCCAGGCATCTTTCCGCTTCCTTTCACATCTCAGTTATCAAGTTTCTTTTCTTTTGTTAATTGGAGCAAATCAATAAAATTTTCTTATTTCTTCAAAAAAAAAAAACGGATATACAAAAAAAAAAAGAGAAAAATACGCGCTCGAGACCCAGAAAGAAACCAAACACCTCGCAACTACATAACTTAGAAAATCCCATCCAACAAATTGTAGTTTCTCGAAAGCATCATCTTCAACCAGTTTGATACCTTTCAGTCATGCTCTTCAAGTTCTGTATTGACTCTTCCACCTTATGTGACTCCATGTCCAGAGCCTTCTCCTCTTCCAAAATAGCCTTTGCAGCAGGAACGACATCATCAAGAATACCGGCTTTATCGACCTTCACGATGTCAAGACGATGCCGCAACCAACTCACGTTGAACTTCAGGGATTCACAGTAGACACCACGTTCTCCCACTTTTGAATAGTTGGTTCCACGACGGCACATATGGATATACTTTCTATTTCAGCGACCATAGGCAAGAGACAATTCACCGTGGAAACCAAAGAAGAAGAGCAATGTTGCACCACACTCCTGGTAGCGATGTGGCCGTATCTTTTCCATATCTTAGTGTAAAGAGTCGCGAATTCCTTCCGCACCAGAAAACCACCAACGTTCTGGTAGTTAGAAGATAAACACTTCATGCGGATCTCGAACGACAAAACTGCATTGGGGATACTCATGACAAGAAATGCCTAAATCGGCATTTTCCAGATCTACATCGGTTGGCAGGATCGAACTCGAAGGAAGGGGGGAAACCAAGTCATCCTCATCAATGATAGTCACGCATGCTTCCACAGGGTATCTCTGCACATGAGAAAATCTTTTGTCATCGTCAACAAATAATGAAACATCTATTGATCAATGAAAGCATACCTGTATAATCTTCTTGACTCGGACGAACCGGGTAGGAGAATTGTTACGAGAGTCAGATCCCACGCGCTTGAATGAAAAATCTGGCTGGTTCGAGGATGATCCACTTCTGATTGACATGATAAAGATGAACTCGGCAAGAAGAAACCTTTGCACTGAAAAGAGGGAGATGATATAATTTCACCGGCATATATACCGCGAAAACCCTAAAGAGAAAGAGAAATGGATGCCGAGCAGACAAGATGGGCCTACATTACAGCCAAAAACTCAGCCTCAGTGAAATCTCCCGTCAAAACACTAATCAAGAGTAAAGAAAAATGAAGATACGTACTGGGAACATGCTTACCAACGTTATTTCTACCACTCCACTGCCAGCACCGAGACTCGGAAGCAAAACCAGCGATATGACATGAGGAGGAAGAATCACGTCCCCTTTTGTAGCCGCAACACTTTTGGAATTTAAATAAGGAAGGGATTTCCTATTTGGAGCCACGCTTGGAAAGAGGAAACCATGCTCGCAATAGCAGGTTACACGGTGCCAACAGTCCGCGCCACGCTGTGTCAAGCCAATAGTACGCGCCACTCCAAATCTAAGACGATCCTATGCTAACTTCTCATTCCAAGCCAATCCAATGCTAGCGGCTCCACTTAGCGCCGAGTCTATGCTGACGGCTCTGTCCTGCATTCTCAAGTCCAACCCGGATGGTGCACAACCATTCCAAGCCGATGTCAGCATTCCAGGACGATGCCAACATTCTACATCTCAACCAACAACCACCTTTACCACTCCGCGGCCTAGCTAGCAGTATCACGAGCAGAATCTACGCGAAGCCACCAACACAAGAATCACGAATTCTCCTTACCTCCCGAAAAAGGTTAGACGGATCTTCCTGACCATCTCTTCATGACTTGCCGTTTAGATTTTGTCCTTGTCTGTCACCATCTTATGCTTACCTCGCAACAAGGCCCCTGTTCCGAGCTAAGCAGGGGACTTAATGTTGATGGTGGTTTTTAGCTTAGGGTTAAAATCGTAAAACCTTAGTCAAACAGTGACATCAAACTTGAGTAATAATGTCACCACTAGCACATTTATTAAACCATTCGACATGACTGCGTAAAATTACCGGGGTACCATTTTTATGTATATGCCATGCTCCACGACAGAGCCCTCGGTACTGACTGGCATCATCTCTACACATGCTAGCCACGCATGCTAGCCACGGTGCCATGGCATACCATGCCAGCCACATCTTCGCACCAAGGCATGCCAACCATGCCAGCCGCACCACGGTGCCAATGGCATACCATGCCAACCACATCTCCGCGCCAAGGCATGCCAACCATGCCAGCCGCACCACGGTGCCAATGGCATGCCATGCCAGCCACATCACCGCGCCAAGGCATGCCAACCATGCCATCCGCACCACGGTGCCAATGGCATGCCATGCCAGCCACATCTCCGCGCCAAGGCATGCCAACCGCACCACGGTGCCAATGGCATACCATGCCAGCCACATCTCCGCGCCAAGGCATGCCAGCCGCACCACGGTGCCAATGGCATACCATGCCAACCACATCGCCGCGCCAAGGCATGCCAACCATGCCAGCCGCACCACGGTTCCAATGGAATGCCATGCCAGCCACATCTCCGCGCCAAGGCATGCCAACCATGCCAGCCGCACCACGGTGCCAATGGCATGCCATGCCAGCCACATCTCCGCACCAAGGCATGCCAACCATGTCAGCCACATCTCCGCGCCGAGGCATGCCAGCCATGCCAACCGCACCACAGTGCCAATGGCATGCCATGCCAGCCACATCTCCGTGCCAAGGCATGCCAACCATGCCAGCCACATCTCCGCGCCAAGGAATGCCAACCATGCCAGTCGCACCACTGTGCCAAAGCCATGCGGCCATACCACCATGCCGCTGGCTGCCAAACGAAGGGTTGCAACAATCAACGGCTACCCTTCCATCTGAGATGCAGATCTCTGCCGTACAAGTTCGCCACCTAACGCATGGCAACTTCCGGACAAAGGCCAAACATCACGGTTTATGCCAGAACCCTAATTTTGGCCGCGCCTAAACCATGCCAAAACCATGCGGCCCTACCACCATGTCGCTGGATGCCAAACGAAGGGTTTCAACAATCAACGGCTACCCTCCCATCTGAGATGCAGATCTCAGCCGTCCAAGTTCGCTACCTAACGCATGGCAACTTCCGGCCTAAGGCCAAACATCAAGGTTTATGCCAAAACCCTAATTTTGGCCGCGCCTAAAACATGCCAAAGCCATGCGCCCTACCACCATGACGCTGGCTTCCAGACGAAGGATTGCAACAATCAACGGGTACCTTTCCATCTGAGATGCAGATCTCAGCCGCACAAGTTCGCCAACTAACGCATGGCAACTTCCAGCCCAAGGCCAAACATCACGTTTTATGCCAAAACCCTAATTTTGGTCGCGCCTAAAACATGCCAAAGCCATGCGGCCCTACCAACATGTCGCTGGCTGCCAAACAAAGGGTTACAACAATCAACGGCTACCCTTCCATCTGAGATGCAGATCTCAGCCGTCCAAGTTCGCCGCCTAACACATGGCAACTTCCGGCCCAAGGCCAAACATCACGGTTTATGCCAAAACCCTAATTTTGGCCGCGCCTAAAATATGCCAAAGCTATTCGGCCCTACCACCATGCCACTGGCTGTCAAACGAAGGGTTGCAACAATCAACGACCGCGTTTCCTCCTGATATTCAAATTTCAGCCGTACAAGCTTGCCATCAAAAGCATGGCCACTTTTGGCCCAATGCCAAGCACTAATTTTGGCCGCACCTAAACTATGCCAAAACCCTAGTTTTGGCCGCGCCTAAACAATACCAAAATCCTAGCTCGACCGCGCCTAAACCATGCCACTGGATGCAAACGAAGGGTTGCAACAATCAACGGCCACCCTTCCTCCTGAGATACGAATTTCAGCCATATAAACTTGCCACAAAATGATTTATGGAAATCTCTTGGCCACGACGCCAAAACACTAATTTGTTCGTGCCAAGAGCATGCAAGCGCTGCAACCATACCGCTGGTTGCCAAACAAAGGGTTGAAACAATCTACGGCTATCCTTCCTCCTGAGATGCAAATCTCATCCGTACAAACCTGCCATCAAACGACTCGTGGAAATGTCTTGGATGCGATGCTAACTCTTGGTCACGGCACCAACTTGGAAGCGATGCTAACTCTCTGGTCACGGCACCAACCTGGATACAATGCCTATTCTTTGGTCACGACACCAACTTGGCTACAAACGCCAAATCCTTTGGCCACGCCACACGTAGAAACATGCTACACGTTTTCCACGAAAACACTCGAGACATCAAAACATGTCATAAACTGGGGGATGCTCATCAGGGTATTGGTGTGGCGGTTTACAGCATGCAGCGTACACTACGCACGTTACAAGAAAGTGTCATAAGGTTGAGGCGGTTAGTAAATACAAAAAGTAATGGTGAAAAGTTTCCTTCATTATGGAAACATCAATTCCAGGCGTTACCCGTTACCATTTTCTTCCATTTACTCAACCGTTTCCATTTTTTACGATACCAGGGTACGTTTCGTTGCGACTTGTATAAATAGGTCTCACCTATTTCCACCAAACACAAGTTTTTGGTCAGGAGAATACAACACTCAAAAATCACCTGTTAGCTTTCCACATTGCTAGCGTTTTACTTTCTGATACAAGTCGTAAAACAACCACTATTCCAGAATCAACTATTTTGGTCTCAACACTCTCTTCGCTTCCCTCCCCAAGACCAACCCTTCTCCTTCACTTTGTGACCGAAGCAAGTCTGGAATGGCCATTTCTTGGTTTAAGACGATTTGTACAGATTGATCTCTCGAATTTAAAGTACTCCCGTGCAGTACATTGTTTAGGGTTTAGACTCGTTTCTCACCCATACACGAAATTACCAAAATCAGCAGAAACCGTTTTCACCCTCAAACAAGGTGTTTATTGAAGATCTAAGAATATTTGAAGACAAAGAAGATATTGAATATTTATGATTTGGGGTTCATAATCTTTGGTGTGCACAATACTTGTTTCGGTATAGAGGATCTAACTATAATCGGTTTATCTTTGTGGAAGATTAGATTAATTAGTTGTGTAGATCGGCATCAATACAATTCTTTGTAATTAAAATTATTGATTGCAAAATATTAACAATTACCTTTGGTAGTTGATCATAAGATAGATCTAAGAACCCGACGAAGGAGTTTATTGAGATAAACAGAAGAGCGTTTATCAAACTCACATCACTTGGTTGAAAAGAGTTGCTACCAAACAGATTTGTTGTTCCTTTACTGTTTGTAATATGAACCAAAGGAATTGTTCCAAGTACGTGACTTATTCATAAGTTGGAGGCGTGGGAATACAGAGGGAACTAGGTGAACTATAGGTTTAGTTGCTTGGTCTCAACTATACTAAGTTGGTTTGATTTTGTATAACGTCTTAATCCTGAGAGTATTCAATTTTAGACAAGGTCTCGGGGTTTTTATGCATTTGTGGTTTCCTCGTTAACAAAATCAGGTTGTGTCTTTTACTTTTCTATTTCCGCAATTATAATTGTTTTTATTATAATTAGAAGTAAAATACACAAAATTCCTATTTACTTGATAAGTAATCCTATTGTGTTTGGTTAAGTCCGAACTTTTTTTATCAAGTAAACATACTTCGTTGTTGTATTTTCTAGATCTCGTATCCATAGACGACCGCACAAAGTGTGAACCGATTAGTTGTATTGTCTCGACTCGGTCCATAGACAATCACTTTCGGAGAAAGAACTTATAGGTAGGAAAAGTTTAAGATTGAGGCATATTTGGGTACCCTCGTCTTTTCATCAACTACACATTCTATCCTAATCCGAGACATAGCTATAAGTAGACTAGAAATCAAGACTTATAGTTTTGACAACTAAACTTGACAAACAAGCTTGAGATAGCAACGTTTGCGAGTTCGACCGAGCAATGCTCTAATAATCTCCCCCTTTGTCAATTTTAGTGATAAAACTATCTATACATATGGATTACAAAATAAATAAACTTTGTAGATTCTCATCCAAATGTTTGATTTCCTTGGTTTTTTAACATTACTCGAAATCTTCGTCACTTCCAAGTACTCCAGTGATTCTGAACGTGTTCAACAAGCATCATAGTTGCTGAAGATCCATAGCCATAACAATATATAGAAACAAGATGTTTTCGTATTGTTATAAAGTGTTATAATATTATTACACATCATCAAAGTTCAATTGTATCACAACTTTGACAGTAATACTACGGTGATATGTATCACTCCCCCTTAGTCAATACTTCATCTCACAATCAAAAACACCCCCCTTACATTATGATCCATTAACCATATGTATTTTTAGTGTGAACTACACAATAATTCTCCTCCTTTTTGTCAATATAAATTGGCAAAGGTACGAAAACTAGCGGGATCATAATGAAATTCTCATAGAGATACTTTATGACTAAAAGAGAATATATCAACTTTGTTTCGATGATTTCACATAGTCGAAACTTAGTGTATTCATCAAGGAGTTTATAATCACAAGTTCAATTAATATTCCACAGCCGCACTCCCCACAAAGATTTGGAAATTAAGCACAAGTTCAATTAATAGCTCTCCCCCATAAAATGTCATTCCCGAAAGAACAACAAGAGCGACCTTACTTTTACAAGAAAAGAAGGATTTATTTGGACGTTAACAAATCACATGAAACATGAATTTGTATCCAGAAAACTCAACTAAATTAACCACAAGGGAACCTCAATGATTAATTTAATCGGAAATGCTAAATATAAGAAAACTTACGGAGTCACACAGTACTTTCACATAGAAGTGGATCGGGGAAAGATCAATATTGTGGAATATTCAAAGATTCATTCTATTTTTCATTAATATTTGCATAATGATATCATAGACTTAATCTTTTCAATTCAAAAGTTCATTCTATTTTCCATCAATATTTGCATAATGACATAATAGACTTAACTTTTGACATATATGGGACAATCATAGTTCACGGACGTAAACACTCGTATCCCATAACATTATTTGCAATATATAAAACCAATAAAGATTAATACTGCAAAATCATCTTCCAAATAAACTTTAGAATTTAAATAAGTAAATCTAAAAACATTGCAAGATGAAAATCGTGGGCAATAGCTATGTGTAATCACAATATATGTTATTCCAAACCCTAGTTATCCTTCTTAAAATACAAGAATAAATTCTCATAAGAAGTTACCTAAACATAAGAAAAACAACAAACTAAAAACAAAAAGACTACTAAACCATCAAAACCGGTCATGAAATGAAATCAAAGAGCTTTTCCGGAACCCTCACGAGTCTTGAGACCTTTGAGCTTGTGATTGACAGCATCCACTGCTTCTTCAGAGAAGATATCCTCCTTGAGAAGATCTTTAACATTTATCTTCATGAGAACAAGGTCAGAGTTAACCTTTTTCAACTCAGTTCTTAACACATCGAGACCCTTCATAGTATCAACGAGTTGCAGTTTTGCTCCCTCAAAGTATTTAAGAAAATCGTGAACCACTTCGGCCGAAACCATCTCATCATTCTCAACATCTTGATGAGTATAAGCATAGTATCATGAGACATCAGAATAATCCTTAAGATTTTGGTATTTGATATCATCAACATCTACTAGGGTTCTTTTCTTCTTCCCTTTGGACCCGAAACCAAGACCTTTGTCAAGAAAATATTTTGCAAAATCACAGGTGCGAGGAGGAGATGACATTCTTGACACAAAGGAATAACCTAGAGTACGTACGTGACTCAATAGGATAGGTATTTAAATGGTTTCTTAGGGAATAACTTTAGGTTTTCTAAATTTTGGTTCGTGACAAGTTAAATAGATACCCGTACGAAGCCAATATGGTTCCCAAAACAAAAACTGTGAAATACCCCTTTTAAAGGAAAAAGAACACATCAAAATCTTGCTACATGAAAAATTACTTTCCAAATTTTTTGGCTCAAAATTTTTTATATTCTCATAAGAAAAAATTAAAGAATAAAAGTAGCAAAAAAATCAAAAATACTATTCAAAATTAAAAAGTAAACACTCCAACCAAAACAATAGATAAATTACTCAGAAGTCGTTATATTTCAAGGGCATCTTCCTTGAGTTTAGACTCGAGTAAGATTCAGGAGGAACTAACTACAGTATATTCCTCACGAAGAACCCTTAATTTGGAATCACGATCTTTTACCATACCAACCATTGTACTGAATTTGTGTTTTAGACTATTGATTTCAACTGTCTGGATTCTAATCAGTTTTAGAATCACTGCACTCTCTTGGTCTGCTTCCCTTTCTACTTCAGAATCAGATTCGTCAGTAAGATAATCAGGGTAACACATATCAATACAAGTCCGTTTTGTAGGAACAGAATATTCGTCTATATGTGAGATTGACAAGTCTTTCTATTTAATAGATTTCATAGAAAAGGAACTTTTGTCTCTGGTGATGCGTTTTTCAGAGATATCGTTTCTGTATAGAGTCAGTTTGCTACAAACACGAACTTATAAGGTCTTAAACGTGTTTGAATGCTCTGATAGCAATTGTAAAAGCGGGGGTCTAACAACGACACCCAATATTTCGTTTCGGAAATATGTATGGACTAACTCTAATATAATTCCAAGAGAATCAACTAGACAATCAGACTCAATCTAGGAAAATACATGCAAGAGTTATATCTCAATTCTCAAATCAATCTGCAATCAAACAAATAGAAATATGTGAGCCGGATTAATAAGAGAAATAACTTGGATGGTACCAAAGACCAATATCCAAGCGTCAATCAATTTCAATCAACAACCAAAGGTTGCATTCACTAATTGATTGAACTACGCACAACCTGTGATATTTCAAGAATATATAAATATAATGCGGAAAAGAAATAACACAGACACCAGTTAACGAGGAAACCGCAAATGCAGAAAACCCCCGGGACCTAGTCCAGATTTGAATACCACACTGTATTAAGCCGCTAAAGACTCTATCCTACTACAAGTTAACTTCGGGATGGAATGTAGTTGAGACCTAACCAATCTTCCATTGATTAAGGTACAGTCGCATTCCTTACGACTCTGAATCCCAGCAGGATTCTACGCATTTGATTCCCTTAGCTGATCTCACCCACAACCAAGAGTTGCTACGACCCAAAGTCGAAGACTTGATAAACAAATCTGTCTCACACAGAAAAGTCTATTGAATAGATAAATCTGTCTCCCACATAAATACGTACGAGTTTTTGTTCCGTCTTTTGATAAATCAAGGTGAACAAGAACCAATTGATACACCAGACTTATTGATGAGTGCCAAATATTGTATATATTTATCCCTTTTTGTTGGCATTTAACTCATCTTTTGTGCATTAATTCTACATTTTATCCCATATTCTGCATTTTCATTGTTTTCAAGAATAAATATTTTTATTAATTAATTTTGCATTTTTAGGTAATAAATAAAGTCGGATGACTTGCGGAGCAGAAAAGAGCAGAAAAGTAGTGAAAAGCCGGAAGAAATTACGCAAGGAAGCCGCAAAGAATGGTGCGCACACGTCCAAAAAGCTAGGAATGGGCTCAAGAACGAAGAATTGTGCTTAAAGAAGATATGGGCTTGGCATACCCAAGGCCCAAAACCCTTACCCAAACCCATTTTCTATATCCATACCCGCCTCCATTCTCAGCCGTTAGATTGGATCCATCTCATAATCCAATGGTCGCTTCATTAATGTGCATCAAAATCCGAGGTTCTTGTCAAACACCATAGTGCTTAAATTCCAAGCCTTCAGATTAGATTGCATTTGAATCCTACGGTCTCTCCTTTTCCTGCGCATCAAATCCCGATGATTCCGCTCAACACTACAACACCTAACCTAATCTTGCACCGTTAATTTCGTTGTATTCTACATCCAACGGTCGCTACATGCTCTGTTCCATCTCACCGTTGGATCTACCTACCAGGTTCGCATCCAGCGGCTTCATCTCGCTGGAAATCAAAAATTGATGAACTCGCCTCACACCAAAACAACCCTAGGATATATTAGCCAAAAATTGAAGAAACCCTAATCTTTTCTTCTATCCTCCTTCTCTTTCCTCCCTCACCCGTACCACCACTTTCTCCATCAACAACTCCACCTTCTCTACCACCAACTCCTCTGTCTCAATCATCATCATCCCCTACTCTCTAGCCATCTATTACATCAGCCCATCACGCCCCTTTTCTCGTTGGAACCCTAGGCGTGAAGAGTTGATGAAATAGATGAGGCTATAGATCACAATTGGAGGCGGAGAAGGACCGAGAGAGAAGAAAAGAAGCATGGGCTCGGATTGTCCAATCGAATTAGGTAAAATAGAAAACCTAATTTCACTGTTTTTTTTTGGATTTTTTTGGGAATTTTGGATGAACCCTAATTTAGGGTATAAATACTGGGGTTTGTAGAACGTGTGGGGGGTGTTCTTGGGCTAGCCGAGATTCCCCCAAAATTGGGTTAGTTTAGGTTTAATTTCAGTTCTTAAATTTCAGTTAAATTTCAATTTAGGGTTTCAATTTTAATTCCCTGTTATGTTTCAATTTTAATTTCCTGTTAGTGTTAAATGTTAATTCCATGTTAATGTCTACTCTTAATTTCTTTTGATTTTCAATTTCACTGTCTTTATCAATTTCACTGTCTAGGTTTGTTCATTTTAGGTTAATTTTCAAATGTTATGTTAGTATCCATGTTATGTTAGTATCCTGTTTAATTTTCACTGATTTTCAAATGTTATGTTAGTATCCTGTTTAGGTTGATTTTGTTCATTGTTAATGTTTGTCACATGTTAATGATAATTCTGTTAATGTATCTGTTGCTTCTACTCACTGTTAAGTAATGGAATGTTAGATTAAAACTTTGATGCATTGTGTTGATTGAGTAGTGGGGAGAAACTAGTGCTCACTAGTGACAATGAGCAAGCTAGTTCTCTTCCCACTCTAGATGAATGCCTTAGTTTTGCTCCATTTCAGTTTCACTATCATCCTTGCCCTTGGCCTTAGGCCTTGGTTCACTTGCTTTGTTCTTTGTTTTTGCCCTGTGTTGCCCTGTGTTGCTTCCATGTTTATTTTGTTTGCTATTTTCTTTACTGCATTCCCTGCCTTGGTCTTTCCCTTTGCTATATTGCCTTGTTCTGCAGCTGTTGCTGCCACTCCACTTCTCTTGCAGCTGTCTGCTACCACTGCTTGTGCTGTTGCTTTTGCCCTGTTGATTGCATCTCTTGCACTGCATCTCTTTTTTCTCCTAGTTGCTGCAGCTGCCTTTTCCTGCTACTACTTGCACTGCTTGTGCAGCTACTGTGCAGTATTGCTGCTGCCTCCCTTTCTCTACTTGTGCTGCTGCTGCACTGCCTTCCTTTCTCTTGCTGCTGCTGCTGCTTTCTTTGCACTGCTGCTGCTGCTTCCTCTCCAAAGCCCAGCTTTCAAAGCTCAAGTTCAGTCCAGTTCAAGGCCTAGTTCTCAGTTCACTACCAAGCCCAGTTCACAAGTGAACTATTAAGGCCCAACCACAGTTTAGGTTAAGGTAAGCCCAAAGGCCTAGCTAAATCAAAACTGAAGTTCAGTTCCTCAAAGGCCCAAAGGCCCAGATCCTTGACTGAATCCAAAGCCCAGTTCACATCAAAAGATACTGAGCCCAATTCACAAGTGAACTGTTGAGCCCAAGTTCAGTTCACTGTTAGCCCAAAGCCCAGTGCAACTCTAAAGACCAAAAGCCCATAAGTTCACAGTTAATCCAAACAAACCAACTAAGCCCAAAGCAAATTTAGAGCCCAATAGCAACTAGAACCCAAAATAGCTAAACACTCCATAACACACCCGATCTCTGTGGATCGACCCGTACTTGCACGAGTTACAACTGACGACCGTGCACTTGCGGTATTACTGTAGGCCCGCGTTTTCATTGCGCTTCATTTTATACACATCTCCGGGCCCACCAAGTTTTTGGCCGGGGATAATTTTTAGGACCTTTTAGAAGCCTACCAAGTTTTTGGCGCCGCTGCCGGGGATTGTTGCTGTGTTTTTCTTGTTGTTTTATTAGCTATTTTTGCATTTCACTGCATAGCATTTGCATCTGCATCTGCTTCACTTCATTTGCTGTTGGACCTGCTGTTCTGAACCTGTTTTTCCTCTGCTGGGACGCCACCAAGGAAAAGAACCAAAACCCAACTGGGTTTTTGCAACAATATCAGAGCAGCTGGGCTGTGCTAAAAAGGTAAGCCTAAACCCATTCCATTGAGAGAACCCAACCTGTGGGCTTCCAAATTTCTTTAATTGTGGGCTTGTAATAATTAACCCAATTTTTTTGGGCTTTTTATTTTTCTATTTTGGGTTTGTAATTAATTATTTTTGGGCTTGTTGTTTAATTTGTGGGCTTGTATTTATTTTGTGTGGGCTTGTTTAAATTCTTCCATTGGACTTGTATTTTGTATTCTGGGTTTAAACCCAGCTGAGCTTATAACTGATTGTGGACTTGTATTCCACTCAAAAGTGGACCTCGAAACCAAAGTTTTAAAACAAACGTCGGGCCTTAACCAACGGGGCCAAACCGAATTTTAAACTTTCAAAAAAAAAAAACAAAAAAAAATTAAAACTTGGATTTTCGTAGGCCGCAGCCTTCATTCCATTAGAGGACCAACAGTGGGCTTGCTCCCAATTTTAAAAACCAAATTTTCATCTTGCTCCCATTCAAAAACCAAATTTTATTTTCTTTAAAAAAAAAAAATAAAAAAAATTCTTTTGCTCCCAATTTTTAAACCAAAATTTTTACTTTGCTCCCATTTTTAAACAAAATTTTCTTTTTCCAATATATCCCATCATAACCAAATTTTTGAAAACCCATTAAAACCAAATAGTGGGCTTTGTGTCTTTTCAAAATGGGCCAACCTCATGCTCTCCATGAATACATGTATCCATCAATACAAATTCCATTATCATGTATTGTATTACCTAAAACCAATAACCCTTTTAAAATAAATGCAAACATGATACAAATACTTCCTATATTTCGAGGGTTCGATTCTGAGAACCCCTATACTCATGTAAGAGAGTTTGAACAAATTTGTCGGACTATGCAACCTGATCATTTGTCCGAAGACTCTCTGAAATTGCGTTTGTTTACATTTTCTTTAAAGGAAAGGGCCAAAACATGGTTTTACGGTTTGAGACCACAATCAATCACCACTTGGGAACAACTCACTAATCAATTTTTCCAAAGATTTTTTCCACATCATAGGACCATCGCTATTCGTCAAAATATCAATTGTTTTGTCCAATTGGATGAGGAAACTATTTTTCACTATTTGAACGTTTTAATGATTTGTTGAGTGAATGTCCGCACCATGGAATTGAGAAGTGGAGACTTGTCGTCATCCTCTATGAGGGACTAGACTTTAAATCTCGAACCATGGTTGAGTCTATGTGTAATGGTGAGTTTATTGATAAATCTGTGGATGATGCATGTAATTTTTTAGCCGAGATTGCAGAGAAAACCCATCAATGGGAATCCGTTAGGGAAACAGAAACAACACCACATGATATGAATCACCCCCATGAATTAGAGTTTTATTCTTGTAATAGCTCCGACCTTAGGATTGAAAATTATCCTAGATTGCAAAATCCCTATCATGATGATGATGATGATTATGATGTTATGTTAGAAGAACATGTCTATACTGAAAATGTTATGGAACCTTTGGGTTCAAATACATTAAGCTTATCTGCCCCGACCTTAATGCATGATATTTCTTCTAGTATTCCATGTGATGTTTCCCCTGATTTGCCGATGCATGAAAATCAATCTGTTGATGATGTTGATAATTCTTATTGTGATCTTGCCAATGTGATTGATGATTGTGAGCATGATGTGACATGTGTAGATGAGTTAGGAGATTTTGATTTGATTGATAATGATATGCCTATTCTTCTACCTAAGTCACAATCTGATGGCCTTCCACCCAACCTAGATTTGGTTTGTAACAAAAATTTTAAACCAACTTTTCTGAAAATTCCTAATCTAGAATTGGAACTGTGTGCCTCCCAAGTCCTCTTGGACTATTTTGCTTCAAAATATAACACTTTTAAAGAGCCACAGTTGGAAATTACATGTTTGCCCATCCCGAAAACAGTCCATTATGAGTTAGACCTTTTGAATCCTGAACCCTTAAAATTAAAAGATTTTGTGCTTAAAAGTAAACCTGTTGAAAAATTTTGGTTTAGGGGTGATTCATTCGGTTTTTCACTCTCATTCCCATTTAAGTCCAATTTTAGTGTTTTGAAACTTTCTATGTCTCTACACTTTTTCTTTTGGGTTGATCCTCAACTCTTTAGATTGTTAGTGTATGGTGAATTTTTGTATATAATCCAGTAGATAAAATTTTAAAAACCCTTTTGTTCCTTTTGTATATATTTTGCTAATCCAATATGATCTCGGCTGAAATATGTTGGATTTTTTGCCTTGAATAACGGAGTTTTAATTCTGCTTTCGCCGAAATCGGGTATTCTCTCTCCTTTTACTCTACTCAGCATGTCCCTTTCCATATGTTGCATTTTAATTCTTTCCATATTTTGAAACATTGAGGACAATGTTTAGTTTAGGTTTGGGGGTATAGAGTAGATACCATGATAATTTGCCATAATTGAAAACGAACTCCTTCTTCTTTTTGAAAAAAAATTGAAAAATTCCAAAAAAAATTGAAAAATCAAAATTCAAAAAAAAATTAAAAAATTGAAAAAAATCATAAAAATGGAGCTCATTTACCTTGAAATGTTGACTCTTGTGCAAATATGTATTTTTATTAGGAGTCTTAGTCTAGATATTTAGGCACCCTGATTCTAGCACAATTCACATAGTGATAAGAAATTTGCACGCGCACGATCTACCAATACATGTATGGCCTCGATCTTCAAGGTGTTTGATAGGAAGTTACGATTGCCAATCACTTTAGAATACTGAACGAAACTTGACTAGCTTGTTCTTTGGTTGGTTGGGATAGAAGGTGGAGGTTACATTAAGAAAGACAACCATCGAATTTAACTGGGTGCATCAAAAAGGGCTACCTCTTGCAAAGTGTCATGTAATCTTTTGTTTCCTTTTGTATGTATCAAAAGTGTTTCCTTTGCCAAAAAAAAAAAAAAAAAAAAAAAAAAAAACGATGTAATATTCAAAAAAAAAAAAAAAAAAAAAAAAATATCAGAAAAATACAAAAAAATCAAGTATTTATCAATTCCATCATCTCTTGTTCCAAAAATAAAAAGAGAATAGTCAATGTAAATAAGAGTCATGTAAATAGTCATTTTGTTGTTTCATTGTAATAAGCAAGGAGGGTGTATGCCATTGATGTACAACGCGAGTAATTGTGAAATACCTCCAACTCATTCACAATTCTCGTAAAGTCCGGACAGCTAGCTAGATTTCGACCTCAGTTCTTAGCCTGAGAAACTATCTCTTGGTGATTAGTAGTCATAACTTCAGATCTTTCTTTACACATGTGTAGATACACTTTAAACTCTTATCACATGTCTTTATTTGTTATCAGTGCTAGGATTGTGCCTTTGATAGCTAGATTGACATCTCCATTTTGCTGTGAGCTTAACTGACTTGCACATGTCACATTTGATGGAATCTGAGCTTATATTTTGACCTAGAACTTTGTAGGTACGTTCTAAGCAAACCTTCACGAGACTTCACTCGTCCACTAGGGACACTTAGTGGTTTAAAAGGCTTAGTGCATACGCTAAATGCATTCGAGAGACCAGCGACAGTGGTATAGGTAGGATTTCCTTAGTTTTGTTTTACTTGAGGACAAGTAAAATTCAGGTTTGGGGGTATTTGATGAGTGCCAAATATTGTATATATTTATCCCTTTTTGTTGGCATTTAACTCATCTTTTGTGCATTAATTCTACATTTTATCCCATATTCTGCATTTTCATTGTTTTCAAGAATAAATATTTTTATTAATTAATTTTGCATTTTTAGGTAATAAATAAAGTCGGATGACTTGCGGAGCAGAAAAGAGCAGAAAAGTAGTGAAAAGCCGGAAGAAATTACGCAAGGAAGCCGCAAAGAATGGTGCGCACACGTCCAAAAAGCTAGGAATGGGCTCAAGAACGAAGAATTGTGCTTAAAGAAGATATGGGCTTGGCATACCCAAGGCCCAAAACCCTTACCCAAACCCATTTTCTATATCCATACCCGCCTCCATTCTCAGCCGTTAGATTGGATCCATCTCATAATCCAATGGTCGCTTCATTAATGTGCATCAAAATCCGAGGTTCTTGTCAAACACCATAGTGCTTAAATTCCAAGCCTTCAGATTAGATTGCATTTGAATCCTACGGTCTCTCCTTTTCCTGCGCATCAAATCCCGATGATTCCGCTCAACACTACAACACCTAACCTAATCTTGCACCGTTAATTTCGTTGTATTCTACATCCAACGGTCGCTACATGCTCTGTTCCATCTCACCGTTGGATCTACCTACCAGGTTCGCATCCAGCGGCTTCATCTCGCTGGAAATCAAAAATTGATGAACTCGCCTCACACCAAAACAACCCTAGGATATATTAGCCAAAAATTGAAGAAACCCTAATCTTTTCTTCTATCCTCCTTCTCTTTCCTCCCTCACCCGTACCACCACTTTCTCCATCAACAACTTCACCTTCTCTACCACCAACTCCTCTGTCTCAATCATCATCATCCCCTACTCTCTAGCCATCTATTACATCAGCCCATCACGCCCCTTTTCTCGCTGGAACCCTAGGCGTGAAGATTTGATGAAATAGATGAGGCTATAGATCACAATTGGAGGCGGAGAAGGACCGAGAGAGAAGAAAAGAAGCATGGGCTCGGATTGTCCAATCGAATTAGGTAAAATAGAAAACCTAATTTCACTTTTTTTTTTTGGATTTTTTTGGGATTTTGGATGAACCCTAATTTAGGGTATAAATACTGGGGTTTGTAGAACGTGTGGGGGGTGTTCTTGGGCTAGCCGAGATTCCCCCAAAATTGGGTTAGTTTAGGTTTAATTTCAGTTCTTAAATTTCAGTTAAATTTCAATTTAGGGTTTCAATTTTAATTCCCTGTTATGTTTCAATTTTAATTTCCTGTTAGTGTTAAATGTTAATTCCATGTTAATGTCTACTCTTAATTTCTTTTGATTTTCAATTTCACTGTCTTTATCAATTTCACTGTCTAGGTTTGTTCATTTTAGGTTAATTTTCAAATGTTATGTTAGTATCCATGTTATGTTAGTATCCTGTTTAATTTTCACTGATTTTCAAATGTTATGTTAGTATCCTGTTTAGGTTGATTTTGTTCATTGTTAATGTTTGTCACATGTTAATGATAATTCTGTTAATGTATCTGTTGCTTCTACTCACTGTTAAGTAATGGAATGTTAGATTAAAACTTTGATGCATTGTGTTGATTGAGTAGTGGGGAGAAACTAGTGCTCACTAGTGACAATGAGCAAGCTAGTTCTCTTCCCACTCTAGATGAATGCCTTAGTTTTGCTCCATTTCAGTTTCACTATCATCCTTGCCCTTGGCCTTAGGCCTTGGTTCACTTGCTTTGTTCTTTGTTTTTGCCCTGTGTTGCCCTGTGTTGCTTCCATGTTTATTTTGTTTGCTATTTTCTTTACTGCATTCCCTGCCTTGGTCTTTCCCTTTGCTATATTGCCTTGTTCTGCAGCTGTTGCTGCCACTCCACTTCTCTTGCAGCTGTCTGCTACCACTGCTTGTGCTGTTGCTTTTGCCCTGTTGATTGCATCTCTTGCACTGCATCTCTTTTTTCTCCTAGTTGCTGCAGCTGCCTTTTCCTGCTACTACTTGCACTGCTTGTGCAGCTACTGTGCAGTATTGCTGCTGCCTCCCTTTCTCTACTTGTGCTGCTGCTGCACTGCCTTCCTTTCTCTTGCTGCTGCTGCTGCTTTCTTTGCACTGCTGCTGCTGCTTCCTCTCCAAAGCCCAGCTTTCAAAGCTCAAGTTCAGTCCAGTTCAAGGCCTAGTTCTCAGTTCACTACCAAGCCCAGTTCACAAGTGAACTATTAAGGCCCAACCACAGTTTAGGTTAAGGTAAGCCCAAAGGCCTAGCTAAATCAAAACTGAAGTTCAGTTCCTCAAAGGCCCAAAGGCCCAGATCCTTGACTGAATCCAAAGCCCAGTTCACATCAAAAGATACTGAGCCCAATTCACAAGTGAACTGTTGAGCCCAAGTTCAGTTCACTGTTAGCCCAAAGCCCAGTGCAACTCTAAAGACCAAAAGCCCATAAGTTCACAGTTAATCCAAACAAACCAACTAAGCCCAAAGCAAATTTAGAGCCCAATAGCAACTAGAACCCAAAATAGCTAAACACTCCATAACACACCCGATCTCTGTGGATCGACCCGTACTTGCACGAGCTACAACTGACGACCGTGCACTTGCGGTATTACTGTAGGCCCGCGTTTTCATTGCGCTTCATTTTATACACATCTCCGGGCCCACCAAGTTTTTGGCCGGGGATAATTTTTAGGACCTTTTAGAAGCCTACCACTTATATTCCTGAAGAACAGCCTAGTAATATCGATCACCTCACAATAATCTTAATCATATGGTAGCTGTTAGAGCATAGCTCGGTTGAACCCACCAAGCGTTGGTATGTCAAGTTTGGTTGTCATATTTTAGTGAATCAAAACTCATTTTAAGAGTCGCTTTATTATGTACAAGAGTCAACTTCGTATAGGTTAGCTTGAAAGTATTAGAATATGAGACATTACAAGTATTTCGAAGACTTGAAGAAGTGAATAAGTAAGAATCTACAACGACAACATCATCCTTCCACTTGAGGTTAGTGATATTTGACTTGAACTGTTTCATTCCGTAACGTATCTTTCAAGTCGTGCATATTGAAAACGAAACTGCGAAGCATGAACACTCTAGATAGACATAGTATTAAGGAATACAATATGAAGTTTATTGCTTAAGTATTAAACTTTGTAGACAAGACATCAACATAATCGTTTAAATGCTATTGTGATTATGTATGGGTATGAGGTGAGGATTTCATCCTAGGAAACAATGTTTTACATGTGTTTTAAGGAAGTAAGTTCATAAACTTGTTTCTGAATCGAAAAGGAAATCGCCAGACATTATTGGGATTGTTATTCATTGCATATCTTATGAAATCCAATATGTGTTGTTTTGTATAACCACTCACGACTTGTTTGTGTTCTTGGTAAAACTATTCACAAAAGCATGACTTATGTATTAGTATGACTTTTATTAGTAAAACCGATCTGGAGTAATCACCTGAGATGGTATGATCGAGTTTGTGATTTTTTGAACCGAATCTGGGTAAAGGGGAACTGATCCTATGAAGAGGTGCAACACATCACAAAGGGGAATCGATCCTTGTATGAGGTGTAGCAAGTATGTAGCAGAAAGGGGAACCGATCCTATGTACATGTACAACACATATGAGTTAGATACCATATATATGTGGGGAACCGATCCTAGTACTTAGTCAACCAAATTTTGGAAAGCTAGTGTGACTATGCACAGTACTCACATGGAGGTAGAACCGAAACTTGTTTTGGTAGAACCGTGAAACCCATGATTTGTGATTGAGTGTTTCTTAATCAATCGCATAGTTCTTGAAAGTCAGATGAACCAATTCTAAACTTGTTTGGAAGTGTGGAAAATAGGTTTTCAAGGTTATAAGTATGAAAGAGAACTTACAAAGTAAGGATGTCGGCATACTTTGAACACGTGCCGTAATGTTTATCTTTTATTGTTCAAAGTTATTCCTTAATAACTACAGGAAAAAAAATCCCACGATCGAAATATAAATAAGTTAAGAATCTTTTAATTAAGGTTGTTAATTTTATTTTAGGAAAAAGAGAATTAGTAATGTGCATTTACTAGTTGAGATTTTCCAAAGAGATTTTCGGTCATTATTTTGGACAGAGCATTTCCAGGAATTTGGAAACCGAATTTGGAATATATTGAATATCTTTGAGAATATTTTCAGTTATAGAAATTCCTTGGTGTCCAAACTTCCTTGTCTATAAATACTTGAAGTTTGCATTTCTAGCAAACTAATCCTTCGTGATAGCAAACTTCCTCGGTTGTGTTGTTATTGGTATAGCCACCTATTCGGAGAGGAGAGTACTGTTGGTGGGAAACTAGATAATTGTGGTTTATCTTGTGTTTTCGATTGTTTTGATTGACTAACAGTGGAACTTTGATCGCACCTAGTTTGTTTATAAGATTCACTCAAACTAGATCGAAGTTTCGACAGAGATCTATAGACTGTTGTTAGTGCTAAAGACGATCTTGTGATAATCCATTGTTAACAGACTCCGTTCTGTGCGTGATTGATCACAAGAGATTCAAGTGGTTGTGTGCAGGTTTTTATTGAAGATCTAAGAAGATTTGAAGACAAAGAAGATATTGAAGATTTATGATTTGGGGTTCATAATCTTTGGTGTGCACAATACTTGTTTCGGTATAAGAGGATCCAACTATAATCAGTTTATCCTTGTGATAGATTGTATTGATTAGTTGTGTAGATCGGCATCAATACAATTCTTTGTGATTAAAAGTATTGATTGCAAAATCTTAACAATAACCTTTGGTAGTTGAGAATAAGATAGATATAAGAACCTGACGAAGGAGTTTATGTTAAGATAAACAGAAGAGCCTTTGTCCGACTCACATCACTTGGTTGAATAGAGTTGATACGAAACACATTTGATTGTGATATGAAATAAAAAAAATGATGTGGATAAATGGAAGGGGGAGAGAAAGAGAGAAGGAGAATATCAACGATATATGATTTTGTTCCTTTACTGTTTTAAATACGAACCAAAGGAATTGTTCCAAGTACATGACTTATTCATAAGTTGGAGGCGTAAGAATACCGACGGAACTAGGTGAACTATAGGTTTAGTTGCTTGGTATCAACTATACGAAGTTAGGTTTAATTTTGTGTAGCGGCTTAATCCTGAGAGTATTCAATTCTAGACAAGCTGGTCCCGGGGTTTTTCTGCATTTGCGGTTTCCTCGTTAACAAAATCTTGCTGTGTCATTTACTTTATATTTCCGCATTATAATTGTTTTATTATAATTAAAGTAAATTACACAAATGTTAATTCCTATTTACTTGATAAGCAATCCTATTGTGTTTGGTTAAGTCCGAACCTTTTTATCAAGTAAATATACTTCGTTGTTGTATTGTCTCGATCTCGTATCCATAGACGATCACACGAAGTGTGAACCGATCAGTTGTATTGTCTCGACTCAGCCCATACACAATCACTTTCGGATAAAAGACTTATAGGTAGGAAAAGTTTTAGCTTGAGGTATATTTGGGTACCCTCGCCTTTTCAGTAGCGAAACAAGATATTGTGGAATCACAAAGAATGAGACGAAGAGCTTTGTGCCTACTTTTTATCTTACCTATCGGAGATTAAATCTCGAGAAAATCTTAGAGAAGATACTACTCAATGCGATAGAACAAAGTAAGATCACAACAAGCAACTACAGAGAAAATAGTTGGACCTGACTTCATAATCCCAATGAAGTCTTTAAATCGTTAACCTATAATGATTTTAGGAAAAACCTAGGTGTTTGAGGGTGAAAACAGTTTCTGCTGATTTTGGTAATTTCGGGTGTGTGGGTGAGAAACGAATTTAAACCCTAAATAATGTACTACAAGGGAGTACTTTAGATTCGAGAGATCAATCTGTACAAATCCGGCCTAAACCAAGAAATAGCCGTTCCAGACTTGCTTCGGTCACAAAGTGAAGGAGAAGGGTTGGTTTTGGGGAGGGAAGAGAAGAAAGTGTTGAGACCAGAATAGTTGATTCTGGAAGAGTAGTTGTTTCACGACTTGTATCAGAAAGTGGGAAGCTAACAGATGGAAAGCTGGAAAATGTTTTCTGAGTGTTGTATTCTCCTGACCTGAACTTGTTATTCGGTGGAAATAGGTAATTCCTATTTATACAAGTCGAAGTGAAACGTACTCTGGTCTCACTAAGAAATGGAAAACGGGTGAGCAAATGGGAGGAGGTGGTAACCGGTAAAGCTTGGAATTGATGTTCCATAAAAGAAAGCGTTTCACCATTACTCCCTGTATTTACTAACCGCCTCATCCTTATGAAACTTTCTTATAATGAGTGTAGTGTACGCCGCACGCTGTAAACCGCCAAACAATTACTCAAAGAGCATCCCCCAGTTTGTGAAATGTGTTGATGTCTCGAGAGTTTTCGTGGAAAACATGTAGCATGTTGTTGTTGTCTGTCAAGTTGAGATTGGGAGACTTGCTGGCTCGGTGTTGACCTTCAACGGTCGATATTTTGCATCTTAATAAGAAGGTAGCCGTTGATTATTGCAACCTTTCGTTTGGTAGCCAGTGGCATGAAAGTATGATCAGTATGGCTTTAATATGGCCCAGTTTAGGCGCGGCCAAAAGTTAGGGTTCTGGCTTTGTTTAGGCGCGACCAAACTAGGGCCAAAGGTTGCCATGTGTTAGTTGGTAACCTTGGACGTCTAAGATCTGCATCTTAGATGAAAAAGTGGTCATTGATTGTTGCAGGCCTTCGTTTTGGTAGCTGCATAGGAAAGGCCGGCATGGTATGGCGTGGCAAGGTGGTTAGCATGACATTGGCACATGTTGCATGGCATGCCTTGGCGCGGTTTGGCGTGGCCAAAACTAGGGTTTTGGGCCAAAGGTTACCATGCGTTGTTTGGCGACCTTGGACGGCTAGGATTTGCATCTAGGATGGAAGGGTGTTCGTTGATCGTCGCACGCCTTCTTTTTGGTAGCCGCATGGGGAAGGCCGACATGGTATGGCGCGGCAAGGTGGTTGGCATGCCTTGGCGTTGTTTGGCGTGGCCAAAACTAGGGTTTTGGGCCAAAGGTTACCATGCATTGTTTGGTGACCTTGGATGGCTAGGATCTGCATCCAGGATTGAAGGGTGGCCGTTGATCGTCGCACGCCTTCGTTTTGGTAGCCGCATGGGGAAGGACGTCATGGTATGGCGCGTCAAGGAGGTTGGCATGCCATGCCTTGGCGCGGTTTGGCGTGGCCAAAACTAGGGTTTCGGGCCAAAGGTTACCATGCGTTGTTTGGCGACCTTGGACGGCTAGGATTTACATCTGAGATGGAAGGGTGGCAGTTGATCGTCGCACGCCTTCGTTTTGGTAACCGCATGGGGAAGGCCGACATGGTATGACGCGGCAAGGTGGTTGGCATGCCATTGGCACATGTGGCATGGCATGCCTTGGCGTGGCCAAAACAAGGGTTTTGGGCCAATGGTTATCATGCGTTGTTTGGCGACCTTTGACGGCTAGGATTTATATCTAGGATGGAAGGGTGGCCGTTGATCGTCGCATGCCTTCGTTTTGGTATCCGCATGGGGAAGGACGGCATGGTATGGCTCGACAAGGTGGTTGGCATGCCATTGGCACATGTGGCATGGCATTCCTTGGTGCGGTTTGGCGTGGCCAAAACTAGGGTTTTGGGCCAAAGGTTACCATGCGTTGTTTGGAGACCTTGGACGACTAGGATTTGCATCCAGGATGGAAGGGTGGTCGTTGATCGTCGCACGCTTTCGTTTTGGTAGCCACATGGGGAAGGCCGGCATGGTATCGCGCGACAAGGTGGTTGGGATGCCATTGGCACCTGTGGCATGGCATGCCTTGGCGCGGTTTGGCGTGGCCAAAACTAGGGTTTTGGACCAAAGGTTACCATACGTTGTTTGGCGACCTTGGACGGCTAGGATTTGCATCTAGGATGGAAGGGTGGCAGTCGATCGTCGCATGCCTTCGTTTTGGTAACCGGATGGGGAAGGCCGACATGGTATGGCGCGACAAGGTGGTTGGCATGCCATTGACACATGTGGCATGTCATGCCTTGGCGCGGTTTGGCGTGGCCAATACTAGGGTTTGGGCCATGGTTACCATGCGTTGTTTGGCGACTTTGGACGGTTAGGATTTACATCTAGGATGGAAGGGTGGCCGTTGATCGTCGCACGCCTTCGTTTTGATATCCGCATGGGGAAGGCCGGCATGGTATGGCGCGGCAAGGTGGTTGGCATGCCGTTGGAACATGTGGCATGGCATTCCTTGGCGCGGTTTGGCGTGGCCAAAACTAGGGTTTTGGGCCAAAGGTTACCATGCGTTGTTTGGCGACCTTGGCCGACTAGGATTTGCATCCCGGATGGAAGGGTGGCCGTTGATCGTCGCACGCTTTCGTTTTGGTAGCCGCATGGGGAAGGCCGGCATGGTATGGCGCGGCAAGGTGGTTGGCATGCCATTGGCACGTGTGGCATGGCATGCCTTGGCGTGGTTTGGCGTGGCCAAAACTAGGGTTTTGGGCCAAAGGTTACCATGCGTTGTTTGGCGACCTTGGACGACTAGGATTTGCATCTAGGATTGAAGGGTGGTCGTTGATCGTTGCATGCCTTCGTTTTGGTAGCCGCATGGGGAAGGCCGGCATGGTATGGCGCGACAAGGTGGTTGGCATTCCATTGGCACATGTGGCATGGCATTCCTTGGCGCGGTTTGGCCAAAACTAGGGTTTTGGGCCAAAAGTTACCATGCGTTGTTTGGCGACCTTGGAAAGCTAGGATTTGCAACTAGGATGGAAGGGTGGCCATTGATCGTTGCACGCCTTCGTTTTGGTAGCCGCATGGGGAAGGCCGACATGGTATTGCGCGGCAAGGTGGTTGACATGCCATTGGCACATGTGGCATGGCATGCCTTGGCGCGGTTTGGCGTGGCCAAAACTAGGGTTTTAGGCCAAAGGTTACCATGCGTTGTTTGGTGACCTTGGACGACTAGGATTTGCATCCAGGATGGAAGGGTGGCCGTTGATCGTCGCACGCTTTAGTTTTGGTAGCCGCATGGGGAAGGCCGGCATGGTATGGCGCGGCAAGGTGGTTGGGATTCCATTGGCACATGTGGCATGGCATGCCTTAGCGCGGTTTGGCGTGGCCAAAACTAGGATTTTGGGCCAAAGGTTACCATGCGTTGTTTGGCGACCTTGGACGGCTAGGATTTGCATCTAGGATGGAAGGGTGGTCGTTGATCGTCGCACGCCTTCGTTTTGGTAGCCGCATGGGGAAGGCTGGCATGGTATGGCGCGGCAAGGTGGTTGGCATGCCATTGGCACATGCGGCATGGCATTCCTTGGCGCGGTTTAGCATTGCCAAAACTAGGGTTTTGGGCCAAAGGTTACGATGTGTTGTTTGGCGACCTTGGACGGATAGGATTTGCATCTAGGATGGAAGGGTGGTCGTTGATCGTCGCACGCCTTCGTTTTGGTAGCCGCATAGGGAAGGCCGGCATGGTGGGGCCAAAGCCAATGCGCGGATGGCTTGGCATAGTTGGGCCAAAGGTTTGGTACAGACGTCTTGGCATGGTGGGTCCAAGGGTTTGGCACGCCATTGGCGCATGGTGCGGCTAGCATGGTTGGGGCCAAGGCAAGGTGCAGTTGGCTTGGCATGGTGGGGCCAAGGGTTTGGCATGCCATTGGCGCATGGTGAGGCTAGCATGGTTGGCATGCCTTGGTGCGGTAGACGTGGCTGACATGGTTTGCCATTGGCACAGTGGTGCGGCTGGCATGGTTGGCATGCCTTGGCGCGAAGATGTGGCTGACATGGTTTGCCATTGGAACAGTGGTGCGGCTGGCATAGTTGGCATGCCTTGGCGCGGAGATGTGGCTGGCATGGTTTTCCATTGGCACAGTGGTGCGGCTAGCATGGTTGGCATGCATTGGCGCGGTAGCATGAGAATTAGGGTTTGGCATAGATGATGTCGGTCAATGTTAAGGGTTCTGTCGTGGAACATGACACATAAAAAAAGGTACCCTGGTAATTCTTACGTAGGCATGCTGATTGATTCAATAAATATGCTAATGGTCATAGTGACGTCATGTCAGTTGTACGGTTTTACGATTTTAACCCTAAGCTAAAAACCACCATCAACATTAAGTCCCCTGCTTAGCTCGGAACAGGAGCATTGTTCCGAGGTAAGCATAAGATGGTGACGGGAAAGGACAAAAATCGAAACGAAAAGTTGTGGAAAGATGATCAGGAAGGTCCGACTAACCTTTTTCGAAAGGTAAGGAGAGTCCATGATCCTCGTGTTTGGCGGCCTTGCGTAGATTCTATTCGTGGTGTAGACCGTGAAGTGGTGAGATGAAGATCGTCGGCTTAGTCTGGCTATGCATCACCTTGGCTGGGTTAGGGAACATCATGATGCTGGCTTGGCGAGTTTTCGGTGTTGGTACGGCAAGTCATGGCGCAGACGGCTTGGCACGGCGGGGCCAAGGCAATGACGCAGTTCGGTGAGGCAAAGCATGCACGAACGACTTGGCATGTGGGGCCAAGGCATGGTGCGGTCCTGGCGAGGCAAGCATGGCAGATGGCTTGGCGTGGTGGGGCCAAGGAAATGGCGCGAACGGTCTTGGCATGGTGATTGGTCTTCGCGGGCCCGGTTGCCTGTTTTCCTTAATTGACTCAAATAGGAAGTCCTTTCCTTATTCAAACTCCCAAGTATCACGCCTATAAAAAGAGGGCCGGCCTCTCCTTTTACTTCACACCTATTTTTTTTTATTCTGGCCGTGTGGTAACAGTAAAGCGGACGAGCGAAACCCAGGTATATCTTCCAACACTTCCTATTTAACTTGATTTTCTTGTGTTTTTTTTTTGTGTTAGTGTAAATCCTAGCTGTAGGCGTACCTTTTCATGAACTTGTATAAATGTTGTCCTTTTGCGTATGTATGAATCCTATCCGTAGGTATGCTTTGCACGAACTTGTAGTAACATTTAGGCGTGAATACCGTAGTGATGTTGGCCACCTCAATTACCGTGCAAAGTAGGCATGCATGAGCTGGTAATTGTCATTCCCTTCCCGCGAAAACCTAGCTTCTAGGGTTTAATCCTTTTTCCTGGTGTGACCGTGTGTATGCTTCCCGTGGTGCGGCGCGCCTCCTCGGCCGGGAGCAAATTTCCCGCTGCAGGGTATGGTCTTGGCATGAGGTGGTGATGCAGGGTATGTCAGTCCCCATTTCTTTGCCTATGCGCATTATGACTTTGAAACAAATTGGCTTGCGTCCAGGATGGATCTCCTGTGTCTGATAAAATAATTTCCATGCACTTTCCGTAATAATTTCTCTTCGTATTGTTCCATTGTAGTTATTTCGAAGGTGGAAGTAGCGTGAGAGAATTTTCGTTAGGATTTCATTTGAGAAAAGTTCTGCCGTACCGAAAGATGTTGGCAATTCCAAGCCAAACATAGATGATGATTTCTTTACAACATCCGCCACGATTAGGATAAATCATCCCAAGTATGTGTTGATTCTTCTGACTGGTCCGGAAAGTGAAGGAGAGGCCCGGTCGGTTCGGCCAGGAGGTGTAATAAGGTTTTGTATTCATAGGAAAGAGTATCATGCTTCTCCCATTGACTTTAAAATCTCTGTGAGTCAGTTGCTTACATTTGAGAAATGGATGCGATTCATGATGAGTCAGGAATGTGTAAAAGCCAGTTTGACCAAGGCACGGAGCATTGATGCTGTCGCGGCTTCCGCAGTGCTTCAAATTAGGAAAGATATTCCAGGCTTGGTTGTATTTATTTCCAGATGGTGTCCAGACACTCACACGGACATATGCAGGTGAGGTGAAATGACTATCTCCTTAGAAAGCATGGCCGTGTTTCTAAACCTTCCTGTAATAGGAAACCTCGATGTTAAATTATCTGCAGATGAAGAAGAAATGTGCGCCGCTCTGGTTGCGAAATAAAAATGATTCATTCGGAAAGAAAAAGAGACGGAGTGCTTTTATGGATGATGGGTGTCTCAATGGTTTACCGATGAGTTGGATCCGAATCAGAAGAATAGTACGCTTCATGTCGCGGCATTCGTGGCTCTTTAGTTATCCAGAGATATTTTCGACGACTCGGGTAAGAAGGAGATAAGACAGAAAATTATCAAGTTTGCCATAAAATTGGCAAAAGGTATCATTCTCCCTATTGGAGGCTTGTTTCTTGGTTCTCTGTACACACACTTGGATCAGCTGGTCGCAGACATGTGCGCTTCAAATGGTTACATGAAAGTGGATTCGTATATTCATGCCGCCTTTATCCAAGCGTGGTTGTGGGAGCACTTCGAAAGGTATGCTCCAAAACCGTTGGCCGTACTTCCCGAGTCTTGGGATGGCTCTAGGATACTGCGCTGGTTGAATAGGCGCCCAAAGATTGGTTCAAACCTGGTTGGATTCCTTGACAACTCGCACACGGTAAATTTTCGTCCATGGGCTCCGGTGCATGCGTTCATAACTCAGATCAGTATCTTTGATCCTACTCCGAGCATGTCTTTGTCTTCTGATAAAGAGGATATGAGTGTTGGAGAGATGGTATTCATGCGAAGCTGCACGCCCGGTTATGTGTCGTCTTTCTTTCAAGGATCTTGCAAAGCAGTCTCTTACTATATCGATAGGGCGGCTCGGCATATGGGTTTTGACCAAGGGGTCCCACTTGTTCGTCAGCCGGTTGTTCCAGAAGTCTCGTTGCCAACTATTATCGATGCTACTGTTCTTGTGTTGGGTAAAAGTATCCATTTCCTTCTTGCGGAACGAAATCCATCAACAACCTCCAAATATAACATATTTTGGCAGGATGAGTTTCTCATTTTCCATGGATTCGTGAATGATGTGGTAGAAAACCGTCGCGGTAAGCCTTCTCCTGCGGTTTTAGCGGAGCATCCACTGCTAAGGGATCCTTCTTCGCCCAAGCGAAAATCCGTTAGCCCGAATGCAGATAGTCCCCAAGTGAAGGAGCGAAGATCTAAAAGCCGTGCAGATGGTTCCCTGTCAGTTTCGACATCCCTACCGACTTTCAGTTCGTCCAATATGCGGGTACGTGTGATTTTCCTCTTGACTTTAGTTGGATCGTGTATACCCTTGTTTCTTTCCTGAGTATCCGTCTTTGTATCTTGCCTAGGGTCTCAGCAGCGTGAACGCCTTTACCAAACTTGCAAGTAGTCAGAAAACATCGCTTCTCGAGACGGAGGGTGGCGTTGCTGAGCCTATCTGTGGCGATGGGGAACCCGAGAAGGATGAAAGCTCAGAGTTCAGTGATGGCGAGAGTAGTTCTTCCGACAGCAGTGCTGATTCTTCCTCTAGCCAGTATGAAAGCGAATCAGTGAGTCACCCGCATGTTTTTTTTTCTTTCTCTTTGCAAAATATCTAATCCGTGATGTCATATGGGGAAACCGTTTCTGAAGATGGCGCTGAGATGGAGACTGGTGGTGATACAGCTTTGTCTCTAATTGTGGCAGCCACACCGGGCGACCTTGGAATAGATGTTGATCGATATGAAAACGTCGTTGTGACTCAGACAATGGAGAGTACTCCATTGGCCGCAGGTGCAATTTTCATTAGGAATCCCTTACCGGTTGCTGATGTAAACGTGGGCCTACTTTCAACCCTCCATACATGGTTCCTAATCCGGATCATGTGTTGATCGGTGGATTTAGCGTGCCAGCCAAACATGCGGCGCTATACACCAAGATACGGGAAAGCTACAGACATATCGCCACGACCAAGAAGGTTACTAGTCGATTTGCGTTGGTTAAGCGTGTAGAGGAAGCTTTGTCTTCGATTGACGACATGTGCAACGTGATCGGTAATACTGTTTCTGAGGATGTAATCTCAAGCTGGAGGTTCCATCGTGACATGTGTGTAAACTTCGATTTCAATGTTCCTTGGTTCATTGAAGGTTTCTTTGAGGTTGAAAAGTTGCTGGTCGAAACAGTCGAAGGTCCTTCTGCGGATATGGTGAAGAAGCAGGAAGCGGAAGTCGAAAAATTGTCCAGGAAGCTGAAGTTGAAGAGGGCGGATCTCCAAAGAACGAAGGAGGCTCTTGCTAAGAAGAGAAAGTCATTGTTGAAAAACTTTCCTTGAATGTATTTCTATCTTCCGAACTTCTTATTTTTAGGTTTTTTTTTTGAAAGGCAAATGAAACGCCTAGTTTATGGTTTTGATTTCCTGGATTTTTTGGGTTGATAGACAAATGTTACCTTGAGGGTTTTGGGTTATTCTTTTGGAATGAATTTTTTTGGAATGGATGGTTTTGGGAATGATGTTGTCTTGGTTACGATTGCAAGTGACGCAAACATCCCAGGAAATCCATGGAACCGTGAGCGCTGCGTGTCGGTAGATGACATCGGGTGAAACATAACATGGATATCGGTTTCATCATTCCCATGAAAACTTGAAATAGTAAACCATGTATTTTGTCTAGGTAAGACTTACTCGGTTTTTCAGGTCTCCTGATGAAAAAGGAATCTTCCGGGTGTAAGACCGAGTTTTACGGGAGGCACCGCCGTGATTGTGGAAAGTCCCCAGTTGTCTCATCTGATAATCGAGTCGTCGATCCCTGGTTGGATCGTTCTCTTTTAACCTCTAGGCAGTCCCCAGTCATCCCTCGCCGTGTCAAGACTGATAATCGGGTCGTCTAGTAACTGAGTCGTCGATACCTGAGCGGATCGCCTGCTTCTACCGCCTTGATGTCTGGATCAAAGCATGAGATCGATGGTCGAAAATTGACAATGTAACCGAAAGATCAATCTCCCACTTTGGTCGCCAATTGTTTGAGGGTGAAACAGTTTCTGCTGATTTTGGTAATTTCGGGTGTGCGGGTGAGAAACAGATTTAAACCCTAAACAATGTACTGCAAGGGAGTACTTTAGATTCGAGAGATTAATCTGTACAAATCCGGCCTAAACCAAGAAATGGCCATTCCAGACTTACTTCGGTCACAAAGTGAAGGAGAAGGGTTGATTTTGGGGAGGGAAGCGAAGAAAGTGTTGAGACCAGAATAGTTGATTCTGGAAGAGTAGTTGTTTCACGACTTGTATCAGAAAATGGGAAGCTAACAGATGGAAAGCTAGCAAATGTTTTCTGAGTGTTGTATCCTCCTGACGTGAATTTGTTGTTTGGTGGAAATAGGTAATGCCTATTTATACAAGTCGAAGTGAAATGTACTCTGGTCTCATTAAGAAATGGAAAACGGGTGAGTAAATGGGAGGAGGTGGTAACCGGTAACGCTTGGAATTGATGTTCCATAAAAGAAAGTGTTTTACCATTACTCCCTGTATTTACTAACTTCCTCATCCTTATGAAACTTTCTTATAACAAGCATAGTGTACGCCGCACTCTGTAAACCGCCAAACCAATACTCAAAGAGCATCCCCCAGTTTGTGACATGTGTTGATGTCTCGAGTGTTTTCGTGGAAAACATGTAGCATGTTGTTGTTGTCTGTCAAGTTGAGCTTGGGAGACTTGCTGGCTCGGTGTTGACCTTCAGCGGTCGATATTTTGCATCTTAATAAGAAGATAGCTGTTGATTATTGCAACCTTTTGTTTGGTAGCCAGTGGCATGAAAGTATGATCAGTATGGCTTTAATATGGCCCGGTTTAGGCGCGGCCAAAAGTTAGGGTTTTGGCTTTGTTTAGGCGCGACCAAACTAAGGCCAAAGGTTTCCATGTATTAGCTGGTAACCTTGGATGGCTAAGACTCTGCATCTTAGATGAAAAAGCGGTCGTAGATTGTTGCAGGTCTTCGTTTTGGTAGCCGCATAGGGAAGGCCGGCATGGTATGGCGCGGCAAGGTGGTTGGCATGTCATTGGCACATGTGGCATGGCATGCCTTGGCGCGGTTTGGCGTGGCCAAAACTAGGGTTTGGGGCCAAAGGTTACCATGCGTTGTTTGGCGACCTTGGACGGCTAGAATTTGCATCTAGGATGGAAGGGTGGTCGTTGATCGTCGCACGCCTTCGTTTTGGTAGCCGCATGGGGATGGCCGGCATGGTATGGCGCGGCAAGGTGGTTGGAATTCCATTGGCATATGTGGCATGGCATGCCTTGGCGCGGTTTGGCGTGTCCAAAACTAGGGTTTTGGGCCAAAGGTTACCATGCGTTGTTTGGCGACCTTGGACGGCTAGGATTTGCATCCAGAATGGAAGGGTGGCCGTTGATCGTCGCACGCCTTCGTTTTGGTAGCCGCATGGGGAAGGCCGGCATGGTATGGCGCGGAAAGGTGGTTCGCATGCCATTGGCACATGTGGCATGGCATGCCTTGGCGCGGTTTGGCGTGGCCAAAACTAGGGTTTTTGGCCAAAGGTTACCATACGTTGTTTGGCGACCTTGGACGGCTAGGATTTGCATATATGATGGAAGGGTGTCCGTTGATCGTCGCACGCCTTCGTTTTGGTAGCCGCATGGGGAAGGCCGACATGGTATGGCACGGCAAGGTGGTTGGAATGCCATTGGCACATGTGGCATGGCATGCCTTGGCGCGGTTTGGCGTGGCCAAAACTAGGGTTTTGGGCCAATGGTTACCATGCGTTGTTTGGCGACTTTGGACGGCTAGGATTTACATCTAGGATGGAAGGGTGGCCGTTGATCGTCGCACGCCTTCGTTTTGGTATCCGCATGGGGAAGGCCGGCATGGTATGGCGCGGCAAGGTGGTTGGCATCCCATTGGCACATGTGGCATGGCATTCCTTGGCGCGGTTTGGCGTGGCCAAAACTAGGGTTTTGGGCCAAAGGTTGCCATGCGTTGTTTGTCGACCTTGGACGACTAGGATTTGTATCCAGGATGGAAGGGTTGATCGTCGCACGCCTTCGTTTTGGTAGCCGCATAGGGAAGCCCGACATTGTGGGGACAAGGCCAATGACGCGGATGGCTTGGCATAGTGGGGCCAAGGGTTTGGTACGGACGGCTTGGCATGGTGGGGCCAAGGCAAGGTGCGGTCGTCTTGGCATGGTGGGGCCAAGGGTTTGGCATGCCATTGGCGCATGGTGCGGCTAGCATGGTTGGGGCCAAGGCAAGGTGTGGTTGGCTTGGCATGGTGGGGCCAAGGGTTTGGCATGCCATTGGCGCATAGTGTGGCTAGAATGGTTGTCATGCCTTGGCGCGGTAGATGTGGCTGGCATGGTTTGCCATTGGCACAGTGGTGCGGCTGGCATGGTTGGCATGCCTTGGCACGGAGATGTGGCAGGCATGGTTTTCCATTGGCACAGTGGTGCGTCTGTCATGGTTGGCATGCCTTGGCGCGGTAGCATGAGAATTAGGGTTTGGCATAGATGATGTCGGTCAATGTTAAGGGTTCTGCCGTGGAACATGACATGTAAAAAAAGGTACCGTGGTAATTCTTACGTAGGCATGCTGATCGATTCAATAAATGTGCTAATGGTCATAGTGACGTCATGTCAGTTGTATGGTTTTACGATTTTAACCCTAAGTTAAAAACCACTATCAACACTAGGTTAAAAGAGAATTGACTCTAGTCGCAATTAATATCACACAGGAGGTGTGGGGATTAGGTTTCCCAGTTGCTAGAGTTATCCGTTATATAATCTTCAAATCAGGGTTTGCGATCAATGCTACCCTGGTATAAAAGAACTCAATATTCACCATTACATGAAAACCTGATTAAATTCAAGCTAATATCTTTCAACCGTTAGATTGACTTAGCTTGTTACACACAAATGAAATGTGCCTTCATTTAGATATGGGTAACCGTACCTAAATGTGTACATTTGGTGGCTCAACAATAGCTAACCGAAGTTAGCCATATGAACACTTTCATATCAACCTTGTTCATCTTTATCACAACTAGTTCAAATGACTCAAATGAAACTAATTGTAGAGTCGTTCAATTGTTTATATTCTCATAGGAGTATACAAGATAAAATTGAAGCAAAATCGGTTTGATTCACTCGAATCAATTCATGAACGTTATAGCCACGGTTTGTAAAGATTGCATTCCTTATTATATAAATGTATTTGTTCATGAGTATGTAAACATACATAACCGATTTTCGAACTTAACCCACTCAGGTATGTAAACGGGTACGCATACCTAAGTTCCCGGACCTGGTATTGTTCGCCAGTTTGCAAACAGGTACGCATACTGTCGTTCATGACCGAACTCAGTTGAATTAGTACGCATACGGGTATGCATACTATAGTTCTCGTACTTCAACTGTTGAATCAGTACGTATACAGGTATGCATACTAAATTCCCGGACTTGGAATACACTTGCAACAGTTAGCATACAAGTACGCATACTATGTTGTATCCAATCAAAGGTTAATTGTTCTAAACTATCATTTCAATCATTGAAATGTTCTTGGAAGACGAGAATAGATGTCTCACACAAACTATTAGCTTCAAAGCAATTTTCAAGTGATCGAATGATCAACACGAAATATTCTGAGTCTACATCAAATGACTGTCTCACACAAATCATGTAAGATATTACCAGGCGATTTTCACATGATCATCCTTTGACTTTCGTCAAGAATAAAAGGTTAAAGCGAAATCTTACCAACACATATTTCGAGAAATATGTAAGCGAGTTGAACTCAGCTCGAAATATCAAATGTGTATAATGTAAAGTCTATATAGCTATACGAATTTTGTCTCAATAGGAGATAGAATAGAAATAAACTTCTGAGTGACAGATGAGTTCAAGTTTCCACATACCTTTTGTTGATGAAGTTCCACAAGCTCCCCTTAGTAGTTCTTCGTCTTCAATCGATGAACGTCGTGACGTGTAAAGCTCAACTACATATTCTATACTAATCCGAGACATATTTATAAGTAGACTATAAATCAATATTTATAGTTTTGACAACTAAACTTGACAAACAAAATTGAGATATCAAAGCTTGCGAATTCGACCAAGAAGTGTTGTAACAGAAGCTGAGACCAATGGGTGGTACCAAGGTTAAATCGCCCATCAACGGTAAGTGGTTAAAAAGTTTCCATGCGTAAGGTTACTCGATGTACAAGCACCTACTTCACATAATAAAGGTCAGTTATCAACAATGACCGATGTGCATACAGAATCACAACAAGCTCCGGGATTCCAAAGGAACCCAGTCGGCTAACAAATTTACAAAAAGCTACAGGATGCCAAAGGAACCCGGTCGGCTAAAGAATTCACAAAAGGATACGAGATACTAAAGGCACCCGATCGCTGATGAATTTACAAAAGGCTATGGGATGCTAAAGGCACCCGGTCGGCTGACGAATTTACAAAAGGCTACGGGACAATAAAGGCGCCCGGTCGGCTGATGAATTTACAAAAGGCCACGGGATGCCAAAGGCGCTCAACCGGCTGACGAATTTACAAAAGGCTACTGGATGCCAAAGGCACCCAGTTGGCTGAAGAATTTATAAAAGGCTACGGGATGCCAAAGGCACACGATCGGCTGACGAATTTACAAAAGGCTACGAGATGCTAAGAGTAACCGGTCGGCTGACAAGTTTACAAAGGGATAAAGGATGCTAAAGGCACCCACTTGGCCAAACCACAAGATGCTAAAGGAGTTCAGTCGACTAATAAACTTACAAAGGTTGCAGATACCGAAAAAGGGAGGGGAGTAGGTGCATTTTACATACGCCCCACCCATTCCCACCAAGGCAAAACATCACGCCGCGTTTCATCGAAAATAAAAAGAAGGGGGAGTATACGCGTTTTATACCCATCCCACCCCAACCCAACCTAACTCCAACATTGCATAACGATGAAATATCATGTCGTGTTTCATCGAAAATATAAAGAAGGGGGAGTAGGCGCGTTCTACGTCCATCCTATCCCAACCCAATCTCACTCCAACACCGCCAAACGACGCATCCCGATTCTTCAATCTCTTAAAAAAATATGAGGGGAGTAAGTGCGTTTAATATACGCCCCACCCATTCCCACCAAGGCAAAACATCATGTCGCGTTTCATCAAAAATAAAAAGAAGAGGGAGTAGGCGTTTTACACCATTCCAACCCAACCTAACTCCACCATTGCCAAATGGCGAAACACGCCGCGTTTCATCAAAAATAAAAACAAGAGGGGGTAGGCGCGTTCCACACCCATCCCACCCCAACCCAATCTCACTCCAACCACGCCAAATGGCGCGTTCCGATTCTTCAATCTCTTGAAAAATAATATAGGAAGGGAGTAGGCACATTTAATATACTCCCCACCCATTCTCACCAAGGCAAAACATCATGCCGCATTTCATCGAAAATAAAAAGAAGGGGGAGTAGGCGCGTTCTACACCTATCCCACCCCAACCCAACCTAACTCCAACATTGGCAAACGGCGAAACGTCATGCCGCATTTCATCAAAAATAAAAAGAAGGGGGAAGTAGGTGCGCTCGATGCCCATCCCACCCCAACCCAACCTAACTCCAACATTGCCAAACAACGTGTCTCGACTGTTCAATCTCTTGAAGAAAAAAAAAAGGAGGAGAGTAGGTGCGTGTTACACCATTCGGCATAACCACTAATTAAAAAAGGGGGTGGGGTGAGGGAGGAAAAAGTGATACCCTACCCACGCAAATGGAAAACCCTAAATTAAAGAAAAGAATATTCGCATACCAAACGAACCGCCAATATGGACTATATATACATATGAAGTAAAGACAAAGCCCCAAGAAGACAAAAAAAAAAAACAAATAACAAAAACAAAAAGAAGAAGAAATAACACTAGAACTACCTGCACATATGAAGTAAAGACAAAGCCCCCAAGAAGACAAAAAAAAAAAACAAATAACAAAAACAAACAAAGAAGAAGAAATAACACTAGAACTACCTGCACAAGTTCAACCCGCTATCAATGCACAACAATGAGCAATATCTGCATCCAAGGATTGCATCATCAAAAACGCCTTCTCACGTTGAACGGTCGCTAAGACTGTGACATGATCGGCCTCATCAACTAACTTATGAACGTCCTCCATAATCTTGTCAGAAGCCTGCGACTTCCGTGCTAATGAGAGGGTATCCTCTTGTTCATCATAGGCCTTGCGCGCTTTGTCTTCATGAATCATCCTTAGGGTCAAAAACATGCCCACCTTTTTCGTCAATACGAGCAAGCGTTTTAGTTCATCCTGCAAGTAAAACAGGCGAACGAGTACAGACACCGCTACCAGGGTCAAAGTATACCCGTGGAGCTGCGGGGTAGCCTCTTCATTTATGTAAAGACGACAGTCATATACGACACGATCTATACGAGCGGCCATTGTTATGGACTCTTTGAACAGCTGGTCAGCAGTATAGTGAGCTTCAATAGCATCATCTAACGCGCGCTGAACCTCAAATGACACGCGCCCAGACGCCTGAGCTTTTCGGGCAATCTGGTGTGTCTCGTATTTCTCGTTAAATTGAGCGCGCATAGTATTCCGTTTCGCTCCCCTTTGTTCCCGAAGTACCTCCACTTCAGCCTTCACAAGCAATAACCGCGCCAACTTCTCACGTTTGAACAAAACTGTAGCCAGCACGGCAATTGGCGCCAAGGTCAATACATAGACATGGAGGAGGCGCGCCATCTGAACATAACACATACCAAGGAGACAAACGAATGGAACGGAGGGGAAATTGGGTAAGGAATGATTATGAAACTACAAGATTCACTAAGTGTCTATATATAGGCGAAGGGGGGGGTCATAAATAACGCGATAGCCATACGGATCAGGCAATGCATGCCAAGGTATACGACCGCCTTAATGGACGGTAAAGATCTCCGCATAGTTAAGCGGGTATGACGAGAGAATCCCTTCCAGGTATTAGTGTATGATAAGAAGGGAGAGTTGGGACGAAATGAGATTTGACTATCAGGTTATTAAATAATTAACCCAATAGTCAGGTGACTAATATTGACACATGAAAATAGAAACCCCTTAGCAGATCTAGGAAGCCCCTAAAGGAAAGGAAATCCCAATGTGAAACATGGGGGACTTGGGGACTAAATCTCAAGTCCACTAGAAGGTATCCACAAGATGGAAAGGACGGGGAGGGAATTAACGGGAAAGGAGAAGGTTGATCAGAGAAGGAGTGGCATTAGTGGTAATTAAGGAGGTTTAGGGACATGTGGCATGATGTCATAAAAGGAAGGGATTTGGGGAAAGTCTATAAAAAGAGGTGTTAGAGCACTGCTCGGTCGAACTCGCAAACGTTGATATCTCAAGCTTGTTTTTCAAGTTTAGTTGTCAAAAATATACGTTTTGATTTCTAGTCTACTTATAGCTATGTCTCGGATTAAAATAAAATGTGTAGTTGAGCTTTAGACTTCACGGCGTTCATCGATTGAAGATGAAGAACTACTATGGGGAGTTTGTGGAACTTCATCAACAAAAGGTATGTGGAGACTTGAACTCATCTATCACTCAGAAGTCTATTTTATTCTATCTCCTATTGAGACAAAAGTCGTACAGCTATATAGACTTTACATTATACACATTTGATATTTCGAGCTGAATTTAACTTGCTTATATCTTTCTCGAAATATGTGTTGGAAAGCTTTTTTCTTTAACTACGTTCATCATTATTCTTGGCGAAAGTGAAAATATGATCATGTGAAAATCACCTGGTAACATATTACATGATTTGTGTGGGACAGTCATTTGATGTAGGCTCCGAATATTTCGTATTGATGATTCGATCACTTGAATTTTTTTATAAGATAATAGTTTGTGTGAGACAGCTATTGTCGTCTTCTAAGAATGTTTCAATGATTGAAATGGGAGTTAAGATCTAAAACCCATGTCTGGATACATTACGGTTTGTGTACTTAGTGTACGAACTATTTTGACGAAATTCAGGACCGGAAGTTTGCATACCCGTTCACAAACTTATTCAACTGTTTAATTCAGGATACTTAAGTTTGCATACCCGTTCGCAAACTGATTTAACTGTTGAAGTCCGGGAACCAAGTTTGGTTACCCGTTTGCAAACGGTTTCAACCGAGTTCGGTCCGGAGCTAAAGTTTGCGTACCCGTCTGCAAACTGTCGGCTTGTGACCAATGTCCGGAACTTAAGTTTGCGTACCCGTTTGCAAAGTTAAGCGGTTCAAGTTCTAAAATCGGTTAAGTATGATTTCATACTCATGAACAAATACATTTATAAATTAAGGAATGCAATCTTTACAAACTGTGGCTAAAATGTTAATGAACTGATATTTTTGAATCAATCCGATTTTGCTTCTATTTTGTCTTGTATACTTCTATGAGAATATAAACAATTGAAAAACTCTATGAGTAACACAATTAGATTCATTTGATTATAGGTGTTAAGATGAACATGGTTAAGAGAAAAGTGTTCATATGGCTAACTTAAGTTAACTGTTATTGAGCCAACTCAATATACACATTTAGGTACGGTTACCCATATCTAAATGAAGGTATATTTCATTTGTGTGTAACAAGCTAAGACTATCTAACGGTGGAAAGATATTAGCTTGAATCTTGAATGAGGTTTCATCTAACGGTGAATATTGATTGTTTTTTTCCAAAGTTATCAAACCCTGATTTGAAGACTATATAAGGGAGAACTCTAGCAACTGGGAAACCTAATCCCCACACCTCCTGTGTGATACTAGTTGCGACTAGAGTCGATTCTCCTTTAACCTAGGTTTTTCCTAAAACCATTATAGGTTAACGACTTAAAAACTGCATTGGGATTCTGAAGCCAGACCCAACTATTTTTTCTGTAGTTGCGTATTCTGATCTTACCTGTTCTAACGTTTTTAGTACTATCTTCTTTAAGATTTGCTCGAGATTTATCTCCGATAGGTAAGATATAAAAAGCAATCACAAAGATCTTCATCTAATTCTTTGCGATTCCACAATAACTTGTTATACTGCCATATAGTTAAGTTATTTTGAGGTGATTGATATTTTTAGGTTGTTCTTCGGGAATATAAGACCGGATTATCAATTGGTTCCTGTTCACCTTGATTTATCAAAAGACGGAACAAACTTCGTAGGTATTTCTGTGGGAGACAGATTTATCAATTAAAATAGACTTTTCTGTGGGAGGCATATTTGTTTATCAGATCTTCGACTTTGGGTCGTAGCAACTCTTAGTTGTGGGTGAGATCAGCTAAGGGAATCAAGTGCGTAGAATCCTGCTGGGATTCAGAGGCATAAGGAATGCGACTGTACCTTAATCAGTGTGATATCGGTTAGGTCTCAACTACATTCCAATCCGAAGTTAATTTTTAGTAGGTTAGAGTCTATAGCGGCGTAATACAGTGTGGTGTTCAAATCTGGACTAGGTCCCGGGGTTTTTCTGCATTTGCGGTTTCTTCGTGAACAAAACTTCTGGTGTCTGTGTTATTTTTTTTCCGCATTATATTTGTTTATATAATTGAAATATCACAGGTTATGCGTAGTTCAATCAATTGGTAAATCCAACCTTTGGTTGTTGATTAAAATTGATTGAGACTTGAACATTGGTCTTTGGTTCCATTCAAGTTGTTTCTCATAATAATCAGGCTCACGGATTTCTATCTGTTTGATTTACTGATTACATTGAGAAACACAGATATAACTCTTGGATATATTTTCCTTGATTGAGTCTGACTGTCTAGTTGATTCTCTTGGAATTATATTGGAGTTAGTCAATACAGATTGCCTAAACGAAATACTGGGTGTGGTTGTTAGACCCCCGTTTTTTTAGGAGGTACATATTACAATGGAAAGAAAAATCTCTCTCATACCATTCCTAGAAAAGTGTTGTCATTAGGTGTGAGTAGGATGGGTAGGACCAATATCATATTCACCCCTCAACAAACGACTCAACCTGAGACGTTTGACCTGGGGAACACCGAGTTTCGACTTAGATTGAGACGATGGTCGTCTCAGGTTGAGTCGATCGTACTTCACTGAGACGATAACAGTTACTTCCATCCAATGGTTCTAATCCCATTTTCTATAAAGTCAACTATCTTCACTTCCAAAATTATACATTTTTCATTATTACACTATAATTTACGAAAAATGACTCCACCTTATATTAGTCCTGCAGGGTTTAGCGCTGATAAGATTTATCTTTATATAGAAACTTTGTAGTATGTTATTCGGCCACGGTTGCGGAACGACGGCAAAACGTTTAGTGAGTTTGAGTTATTGGAGTATAATTTATGAAAACTGTATTGATACCCGTAACTCGAATAAGCGTAATGCAACCGGGTGGTTTGGTTATATCAATCGCCTAAACAAGTGAAAGAATTTATAGATTTAGTTCCGGTTGTCAGTTGATATCGACTTATAAGTGAAACAAACAACTGAAGTTGTCTTATAATCTAGAGAGGAATGACCAAGATGGAAAAAGAACAAATTTTACTTACGAAGCTCGTTATGCAATCCTTATAGAGTTTTTGATAATCTGTATGAGATATTAAAAAGTAAACATAATACTCGAACAAGAGGTTGATGAAGTTATTTTAAAGTTTAATTAAATGTAAATGCAATTTTAATTTTCCTTTGCTTTGCTTTGCTTTTTGAATTGATTAATATTAATTAAATTTAATGATTTATATAAATAGATCAGTTCTAACTTTAATTAAATGTTATTAAGTTTACATAAGCATAACTACTCGCTCCCATTCCAGTTCCTGTTATACGTGTTCCCCTGCATCATATTCTCAAACTCTTCATATAATCTTGCACCTTGAGATCATTCACCTTGATTTCCGAACCATTGATTTAATTCTTGAGCTGGAGAGCTTTCGAAGTCTAATGATCTTCCATAATCTTGATAACCTTGGGGATTTTGTTGATGGGATTGACGATATGGAGATGGTTGCACTGGATGATACTCTTCCCTCAGAATAATGTTGACTTGTGAGTCTGCCACTCTATCCTGGGATATTAGATTTCCATTATTGGTTAAAAAATTAGGACTGAAGCTCATGCTCTCTACCTGCATAATTCTTATATGTACATACGCGTAGTTTCCATATCTCTTAACTCCATTTAATTTAATTGTTCTACCAATTTTTAATGATGGCTGATGTTCGTGTATACGAATTAGGATGGTCGAGACCTTGTGATACAATTGGTAGTATCCGACTCTCTCCATCCACAGTAAGAGAGTTTAGCTCTCGCCTTAGGTCTGGAAAATCAGACCCAAATGATGAAGATTCTGGTTTTATAGGCGCCTATGAAGATGAAGCTCCCCCTGAAGGATAAGATGAAAGATTGAATCCCCGGAGATGGATGTGTTGGACACGGTATTTTCGGTAATGCTTTACCCACTGCGGAAAACCATAGATACGTATAACATCTTGACCAATAATCGTATGTACAACCGTTTTTCACCACTCGTCGTATTGGTCTTTGTCACAAAGAGTAAATAATGTCTCATACTTTTTCTAGACTCTTCTTTTCAATGTAGTATGTTTTGTTGCAAAGACAGTATTCATAATCGAGGATTTTTTGGCAGACAACTTTACTAACTATTTTTCTAACACATCTTTCTTCATAACAATAAAAACCACGATCCCTGACTGGATTGTAACACACAATACGCTGGAGTAAAAAATCTTTGATTTTTTGGGAAACATGATGGCTTATGTCCCCAAAATCCTCATGCGACATCCGTTTAACAGTATGTTTGCTCCTAAGCATGTGTTGGTATCTCCACACATGTACATTATTTATCTCTCCTTTGTTTTGTTTTTATGCCACTTATCGGCATTATACGTACTACACTACAATATGGGAATATTTTTCTATGTAATCTAAAAATTCTGGTACAAACCTAATGGTGCTATTCCTATAAAAACATTTAAATTGTTAATTTCATACACATCTTGGTATTGATGACATTAAAACTATAGAATGTTTAACATGCCTATTTCGAAGTCTGTAAAATGAAACGTGTGTGCAGTGCCACCAATGCTCCACCAATACAAAGACCAATTTGGGTTGTTGTTTCTTCGCATCAATAGCGTACAAAGTAGTTCAAGGAAATTTATCGCCATGAGGTAGCTTTGCATAAACTTTTTTAATTTCGTACCAACCACTTCTTGGTTTTTGAGCATCGCTGTGTCGCTCAACTTGACAGATGAACTGGAGCTTTGGCTAATTCTCGACAGGAAAGTAGATTGGCATTGTTCTCTTAATCAGATTTTGATTGTGTTTCCTACATAGGCTGATTGAGTTTATTCGGAGGTGGTTTTCTATTTCTTTTTTAGCCTGATATCTTGAGATTGAGACATTTCTATTGAAAAATTTAGAGAAATTGAATAGAAATTAGAAGAAATTTTAGTAGAGAAAAATCTAAGAAAAGAATGAGCTTTGGTGTGAGTTGAGAAGTTCAACGACTATCGTATTTAGAGGTGTTGAAAATGTGACCGTTATCATAAAAACTTGAGATGGTCGTCTTAATCTGCAACAATCCGCTATAATTCCCTTGGTAAACTCTTTCCCGACTGCCCAAAACTGAGTTTCCCGTCCACTGGACTTGCTCATAGTAGTTCTTGTTTCCTTATTAGGGTATTTATGTTTTCAGATCAAACTGTTCCATTTATTTGATCTGTTCTATTTATTGATTCCTTGTTTGCCCCTTGTATGTTTGCTCATCTGATATTTTCCTTGAATTCTTGCTAATTCAGAACATAGGAATGCCAATATTTCTTGATGAGAGCCGTGAAATAATGGCTACTGCATACCTTCTTCTTTTTCACAAGGTAATGTAAAGTAACATCATGTTTGTTTTTTTTGCTGACTCGGCATCTGGAGATGACATGCCGTTTTTTTTTCTTTTCTTTTTTGAGTCAGTCAGACCTAACCCGTGACTCGAACCCGTTCGAGTCAAGTTTTAAAAGATCCCTAACTCATGGGAAAAACAACTGACTCATTTCTTGAGTCCGATTTGACTCAAAAAAACAAACATATTGAGCCAAATCCAAATGAGTCGGGTGATTTCAATCAGACAGACAAGTCAGTTTTTTTTTTCAGTTTTTTTTTTCTTTTTTTTTTGATGTAGACAGACAAGTCAGTTGACTTAGGAGAAAACAAACAAGGTGTAAGTCTATTTCTAGACTAGACAGAAATTTGGCCAACCTGACAATTGTGCAGTCCCCTAGGAATGCCACAAAATAATTTGGCACTCCCATGAAACTCTCTGCCCCTGCAAAAGCTTCACAGCCTATAAGCAATCTCACCACACTAAGTTAACATTTTCAAAAAAACATGAAGGATGAGAACACATCATTACAAATAGACACAGAGGCAGAATTAAAACTCACCAGCAACATAAAATTTCTGGTAGATTTTAAAGTGACTAAAATTCTGGTAGATTTTAAAATTTCTAGCATTAACAAGTAGACAACACTTCTTTTTTTGAACTGTAACACTTTTTTGCTAATCTAGCAGCTCAATCTACCCATAAGACTTAGCCTAAAGAGATTTGACAAGATGGTGAAGCTATAAGTATCATCTTTTCCTTAACCCCTCACTTTCAGTTTTATGGTCCAAATCTTGAGAGAAGATGAACGAGTGTAAAAGAACACTTCTTTATGAAGATGAATCGGCTCCCCTCACTTTTAGTGCTAACAATATCCTTGCTAGAAGAAGATGAATCGGCTAACGTATCTCCGAGGAGTATTTCCTGATCCTTAACGATATTAAAACGCTTGACATAATCCCAAGAAGTGGAAGAATGTAAGAGAGTACAGGAGATTTCTTAGAACCAGAGGCAGACGCTACAGCAGCACTAGCAAGACTGCCGATGGATGTATTCTGTAAAATCATTGGCACACCTCCAACAACTGTAGGTAGCAGAAAGTCCACAAGGAACCTAACGTTTGTTGCAGCTAAGGCATAGTTTATGACATAGGAAGGGATCGGTGAGAAGCGAGCAAGAAGAACAAATTTCCAGCCGTCTCTCTCAACTCCTTTGCTGAGGATGTGGAAATACTTATTTGCATGGGCCCATTCCATTGCCGAGCTTGATCTACGAAATACAAACCTGAAACAGACCCATTAGAGAATAAACCACTGATCAAAAAGCAGATATTCCGCACACATGACTGAAGCATAAACTTAGTTTTGTAGATTAAAAGAGGAGAAAACGATTTCCCAATAAAGAGCTGTGACGTGACGATGGAAAATCGACTATATTGACTTGCACCAAAACCAAACTTATAGTTTCACAAACCTGCCGGAGCCAGTATTATATTATTTCACCATGATTTGAAGTAGTTTGCTACTCTCGCAGCCAGTATAAAATTATCATGAAATTTGGCGCTGAAACTTTCATGACATTCACTTAAATCAAGGTTGTAAAAAGAACAGAAAAAGCCTTCTCTCGGATCAGATACAGTCAAAAAATTTGGTCTATTCATTATATACCTACCCTTTCCTGGGTCTTATATGAATGAACGAACAAGATCGAATGTTTCATGTCATTTCATGACAGTGAGAATCCTTACCTAAGATACATATCATCCTTCAACAATCAGGAATGTTTACACCTTGGCATTTCCTGTATGTTAATAGAATGAAACTCATACCCTGAATATGGAAAAAATTGACTCCGACCATAAAGTATGGGTGGTCCTTTCGACTGCCATTAATAGACCTTCAAAAGAAGACATTATCTACAAAAGTTCGTCCCAGTCCACCAAGTCGTGCATTGTTTCTATTTACATACACATATTTCATATTCAGTCATCAACATAAGCCCCCTTTCTAGACCTCTCCATGTAACCTAGACATACCACTAAGATAACCAAGCCACAATATTTAAAAAGAAAAGGAAACAATACCCCCAAAAGAGCAGGCAGCAACACGACGATGGCAAATCCAATCACCAAAACCCAACTTATTGTTAAACGAACCCTGAACCTATAAAGCAAGAAACCGAAACCAAGAATATTAATTCATCTTCCTCAGGATTGGATGTTTGAGCTACTTTTCGCATTTCAACATTCAGATCTCCTAGAACAGCCTTGCAAACTTCAAGAAGTTCCTCGATGTTAAACTTAGATATGACTAATGTGCATAACAAGTTTGTTATTCGACGCTGAATTTATCGTGCAGTTCACTTAAGATCAAGGATGTTAAAAGAAGAATAAAATGCTTCTCTCATATCAGGCACACTAACAGATTTCTGTCTACACCTAGCATTTTCTGAGTTACGTTTAAGGAAAGAAAAGCAAAAGCTGAATACTTCATGTTGTTTATTTAAACTCAAAGTCGTACAGAAGGACACTAAAAATCCTTCTCGCATGTTAAAAAAAAATAACAGACTTCACAAATATCCTGTATTCAAAGGATTGAAGAGCTAACATAATCACCAAATATGAAAAGAAAATCGGTATTGATCATATGTCCCTTCAAACATCAATCTGAAGACATTATAATGCAGGAGCATTGGTGCTTCTTTAGGGATGTTTCCTATTTAGGAGTGTCTTGCTAATTTTTCTACTTTTTAGGAGGGCGTTTCGGTCCTTACTTTTGGGTTTCTTTTCTTAGGATTTTTTTTTTCCAAAATGTTTTTTCTAAATTTCTTTATAGTATAAATAGCTTTTATTGAGTCTGTCAGTAGACAGAAATTAATTTTAATTTTCTTATAACTTATATTATCAAATGATTATATAAGAGTGTTGGGTTTAACCTAACCTCGATTCATATGCGTTCTATTGTTTCAGTTTCGTGTTCTATTGCTTATCTCTGTTTTATTATGCTATTTTGTTGTTATATATTTTATTTCCTCGGCAAAGATTATCTTATTAAAAAACACACAAGCGGGTTGAAAGCGAGTTCTACTTAAGAAGAGCATAAAGCCCCAAGCGAAAACAGCCTACTAAATACAAACTAAAGGTAAAGAAAACAACAATCACCAAAGGATATTCAGAAGCAAAATGCAATTGAGAAGAAAAATTCGCATTAAGCTTCCACAATGTTAAGCCCTTTGTGACTATCCGCAAGATTATTGAACGTATCTTGCCTATCTTTCTTAGAAGAAGGAAAACTCCATTCCCATCACATTATATGTTAGATTCGCTGGTATAGCTTCTATGTTTTTTTTGTTTTGTTTTTTTTCTTTTTGCTAAGCTCTGTAATAGCTTCTAAGAAACCCATCACATCATCTATAAAAGATCAGGCACTGGGTCAGGCATTGTTTCTATTTACATGCACATTTTAGATTCGGAATTCTGTCTATCTCAAAAGCTAAAGTTGAATGTTTCATGCTGCGTACTTAAACTCAAGGTTGTAAAAAATGATACTGAAAATACTTTGCTCAGATTAAGTAAGATAGCATACTTCAGGTATACCTACGCCTAGCCATTCCTGCATCTAACACAAGGAATGTAAAGCTAACCACAACACAGAGTATTGAAAAAGGAGGTTCAAACACAAAGTATGGAATGCCCCTTCAACCGCCACCTACAGACCTTCAAACAAAGAGACTGTCTACAACACTGCTGCATCATGAATTGTTTCTATTTACGTACACAAATAAAAAACTAGTCATCAACGGGTAAGTCCTTCTCCTAGATTTCCTTTTACACCTAAAACAACCTCCTCCTCCTCTTACGCTCAGATATCGACTATATCAATCCCTTAGAGCCGTATATAGACCTTCAACGTAGACACCATATATATAAGACCAACTGTGCCAACTGCACCATGCATTGTTTCCATTTTACATAAAAGCGTAATACAATTCAATCATCACCACATAAGTCCTCTCTCTAGATCTCTCCATACACCTTAAAAAGCCCCCCACTTACACCTTGCATAGTTGCAGACTATATGTATGCATTTTCTAAGTTATGTCTACGAATAAAATCTAAGTTTCAGATATACACCAAACCAATTCTAAAAACACATAACAAAGTAAAGACATTATTGAGAATTGCACTGACCTGCCAATCCAGAAAGAGAGAGAAGCACCAAGAACCTTCGCACAAAACACACATAGCACAGCAGGGAAGAAACCAAAGAGAAGAGAAGCACCAGCTTCAAAGAAAACAGCATAAGGCAAACAAAGAGCAAGAGTAATAGTATGAGTTAATACATAAAGTGGTATCGCCCAAAACCCTAATTCATTTGATAAATCTTTGAAAAAGATTATAGCTTCTTCTTTATCCCATCCATACTGTTTACCTATACTTCTCAATATCGCGATTATTCCAATCACTACACCTAGTTTTGTTAATTTTCCGAGATTTCCCATTTCTTCGTCTATTGTATTTTACAAAGGAATCGAATTTGTAACCGTCTCTTGCCTTCCCAACCTTAAAGTATTGTTCACTGAACCTAAATAATTTTGGTAGCATTGGGTTGGGCTGACTACCAAAGTGTTCGTAACTAAATGAGGTCAATGGAGCCCATTATGACTCTATGGACTATGGGGCGTCGTCGGCGATGATGCGCTACACCGTTGGATGGACATCCTACCAACTCCGCGTCGAAGACAACTCAAATGAAAGGTTTCATTTCTCACACATAAATGGACTGCCCAGATTAACAGAACAGAACACCCAAAATATGTTTTTTAATTGATTGGGGGATTTAGATACACAGATATTATTAGGTTTTGTCTTTTAGTCTCTAGGGGCTTACCATTTCGCTGACTAAAACACAAACATCTATTTCTTTTTTTCTTGTTGATTGTACAAATTAAGAAAGATCCTTTATATTCCTTCCTTCCCCAGAAATTTTAATCTCGTTTATAGATTCTCTATCTTACGTTGTTCATCCTTAACAACAACAAAGAAGAATATAGTTCGACCTAGCTGATCATAGGTAAGATAATTTGTTTAATTAGATGATCAATCTTCATTTGTTGTTATAATGGATCTTGCTTATACCTTCACTGCATCATTTTCTGTTTCTGCTGAGTATTTCCATTAACTTTCCTATTGAAAATTGCTTCGTTCTTCCAATAATGATGATGATTACGATGATCCTATATACTGGTTCTGATATTGGTTTTTTCTTGGATGATAATTGAGGTGTATGATGACTATTTTAGCGTAGTTTGGGGGTTTTAATGGTTAGTGATTAATTAGGTTTCCGTTGAATTTACTGTAATGTTCAAAATTAGTTCCCAAGTCCCTACTAGGAAACATTTGACAATGAGTTACTCATAAGCAATAACACAATTAGAGCTAGGTAGGTGTGAATGTCTGATGAATGACCAGAGAGGGTATATCATCTCGATTATTTATACTGACACAATCGAAATGATTAGATTGTCCTAATTAGCTTTCGATGTTCATTGTATACTACTGTGCATCATCTTCAATTTGGTTTCTGTTGAATTCTAGAATATGTAACTAATGATTCTATGAGACATTACTATAAGATAACATTTGAGAATGAGTTATTAGGTAAACAACAACAACGACGACATTGTACTGCTAGATAGTCGTAATTAACCCTAATGCTCATTGAGCAGAGAGAAAATACTTGTAATGTTGCAAATGTTTGTTGTTTACAAGCGCACTATTGAGACAGTTAGATAATCTTTCAATGTTAATATTTCAGGATGTATCTCAGAAGGGTTTCTAGAATCTAGATACTCGCGATGTTTTCCTATGTAGTTGTTTTGCGCACATGCTCTTGCTAAAATTCTGATAATTTTTATAATTGGCAGCTCCAGGCATCTATTTGTAGATTGTTAAAACAGATCACCTGGTGGAAGTTAATCAGTCTGAATTTTCCAGTGTCTGACTGACATCAGGGTTAAGTATGAGAAATGGAACACTCGATGTTGGTGAATGTTCAAGCTCTGCCTCTACATCGTTAAGTAGTCCACAAGATATTGAGGATGATAAGATGATAGCTGTTGTTCTGTCTGAAGAATATGCTAAATTAGATGGTGTAGCTGCTGCACGCCTTGCTAACTTAGCACCTATTAAGGCATGTTATTACTCATGTTGCATCTAGCATTCATAACTATGTTGTCTAATTGTTAATATCTCTGTTAAGTAAATACAAAATCTTGCTTGTGTTCAGTATTGTCATCTTTCAAACTCTTACCGTTCGTGATGAATATTGTTGCTTCTTGAGGCCCATCTAGTTTTTAACATCAGATATTTTCAGCATGTTCCACGGATAAATTCATACATACCCAACTTCAGTGACGCGAGTCTGGATCATCAACGACTGCTGCAGAGGTACCTAATTTAACATATAAATCTGGAAGTTTGTAACTAGAATATGAATTCTTCATTATTGAAGCCTATGATCTTTTAGGGCAGAAGCTTTCTCTTAAGCTTGTTTTGATTGCTTCTTAGATTGATTGTTCTGTGAGATTCGCCCCAGAATGACTGGAGATTTTTGTTAAACTACTTAAAAGATGAATTGATGCTATGTAACCTATGTTAATGTTCACCGGTAACAGAAAGATTGGGAAAAGTACAAATATAGCCTTCTTCATACCTATATTATTAATCTTTTACAGCTATAACATTAATTATGAATCTTTAGATTGTAATTTTTTCCGGTATCCCCAGAGTGGTTATTTTTTATATGTAGCATCTACATGATCTCATCTAATATGTACAAAGCGCTTAACCATTTTCTTTCATCACATTCTCCTAGGCTCCATGTATATGGTTTATATGAAGTGAAGGTCTCCGGGGATGGAAATTGTCAGGTTTGTAGACTCCAGCCAACATCTTTGAGAAACGTTCAAGGCAAAGCGTCGAAACATTAATATTTTTCAAGTTTGTTAAATCCTTTCTTGTTTTCCACTTTTGCAGTTTCGTGCACTTTCAGACCAAATGTTCAAGTCTCCAGATCATCACAAATTTGTACGAAAAGAGATTATAAAGCAGGTATTTTATACTGAGCATGTTATACCATTACATTAGTTTTTTTCCTCTCACAATATATATGTGAGGTTTCTCACCTTTCTGACCTTTTTCTTTCCCATTCAGCTTAAAGACAACCGTTCTCTGTATGAAAGCTATGTTCCTATGAAGTATAAACACTATTGCAAGAAAATGGCCAAGTAAGTTTCTTCTGTAGATTATCTTGTGCATGATTTAGTTGCTGTACTTCGTTGATTAAAGTAAGAAGATCTGTATATCCTATTACAGGACCTAATTTCATGCATCATGCAGATCTGGTGAGTGGGGAGACCATTTGACGTTACAAGCAGCGGCCGATAAGGTATACTATTGTTATCCCACAACTTTTCTAGCATAAGTTCATAATATGACGACTTTCTTTTATTTGAAAACTGACCGACCATTGGGTTTAAGGCGAGGTGTACACTGCAGCGTTGGGGTATAATATATTCCGCGCTTCTAATCATACATTATTTTACAACCAGAACACTTAATTACATGATATAATAGTATATTACTCAAAAAGCAAATATCCGGGGCTTTAATCCCAGTGAAATAAGCGAGTCCAAGATAGAAATGATGGGTCTAATTCTACATTCAGGGGTTAGATTGCTTAATTAGGTCTTAACAAAGATCCCGAGATAAAGACGGCACCTTGGCTGGGTGAGGCGCATATGCACCAAAATTCTCGATTTTGGCGCCTAAGTGGTGCCTTTACAACATAGCTTACCACCCATTCCATGCCCCATCTCATCACTTTTTATGTCCACTTTGAGAAAACTATACATGCATAAGAGATTTAAGGGTCATTTAGTACTTCATACCCTGTCCTTGATAGTAGCATAGGTCTGAAATCTGATTGTGTATCTGCAGTTTGGAGCAAAGATATGTCTTCTAACTTCATTTAGAGATACCTGCTTTATTGAAATCACTCCACGAAACCAGGCTCCCGAACGAGGTAAGAACTTAGGCAAGCCATTGCTAGTAACCGTACTATTCTTCTCATATGTTGTGTTTCAGGATTTTATATGCTTAAGTTTTCGAATTGTTTTCCTCTGAAAAGTAAAAATGCCTTCCTCTTGTTTCACTGAAATGATTCCGCTGCCTTTAGTGTTAAGTAAATGTTTCTCACAAAGCTTAGATGCAGCAAAGGTGTAACCAATTTTCTTAGAATTCTAGCTTTGTTTGTTCAGAATGGACTAACCAGAGAGGAGGAAGGAGTTTGGTCCGTAAAAGTAACGTAGTTCGTGTTTGCATTTGAACATGTAAACACAATCAAGTATATGAAATTTCACCAAATTTAGTGAATTGTGTCAGATTATCTTCTTTAGTCCCAAACAAGTTGGGGTAAGCTAGAAAGGAAACATGAGGACTTCCCAAGCGGTCACCCATCTTGGTACTGCACTCGCCGCCCTTTCCTAAGGAAATGGCTGGTTTTCAACCAAACAACAGGTACACGAGGACTTCCCAAGCGGTCACCCATCTTGGTACTGCTCTCGCCCTCCCTTGGTCTATCGCTGGCTCGCCACGCCTATCACGACCTTATTTTCATAGGGGAATGGCTGTGTTTTTCACCGTTGGCTCGCCACGTGGCCCACGCCAATCACGAACCCTCCTTCTTTATCCTGGCTTGGGACAGGCTGTGCAGAGAAACTACACAGGCGGAGTTTGAGCTGTGTCGGATTATGGGGCAGAATTTACAGGGTACATTAGACTGAAACTAGTTTAAGTAAGGATCCAGTAGCTGATAGGTTAAGTCAATTTGTGGTACTGGGGTACTGCTCAAGTGACAAAGTTTTCAGTGGGCAGGTCTTGGTCCACAAGTCTAAACTGTTATCTAATAGCATTACCTTTGATTGGATGTAGCTTTAATCTGTGTAGTGTAAGTTGGGTTCAGAAGTTAAAGAGATCAGTCTGATGGTATTTACGAGCAAGCACTCATTCTGTTGTTGTAGAAAGCTTATGTCTTGCTCCCACTAACTTTAGTTTTCATTGCAAATGCAGAGCTATGGTTAAGTTTCTGGTCAGAAGTACACTATAACTCGCTATACGAACTGCGGAGTACGTTCTGGACTCAACTTACTAATGTTTCTTTTGTGGTGCCTTGATAAAAACAGAAGATTGAAATTAATATTATTCTGGTTAGATACATTTCGTGCTGTCTCAAAATAGTGTTTTTCTTGTTTTTGTACTTTGTAGATGCCCCACTACCTAGCAAGCCAAGGAAGAAGCATTGGTTGTTCTAGTAGTAGTAGTAGTAGGAAAAGCACAAGAAGAAAGGGATTTTTATGATTCAATCATTGATCAATAGGAGGAGAGCCTAGAGAGGTCCTGCAGAGATACTTCCATTGTGCATACTCATCAAGTGCCGTACTGCAATATACTGTATTTGTTTGGTTGTCATTTTTGCTCATTTTATTCATCTTGATTCGTATAAATTGTTTCTTCAATCTTTGTACCATATATATGTTGCTGCCTCGATTGTGTTTTACTTTCTGTAAACACATGAATAAATTTTTTCTAGGGTGCTGGATGAATAAATTTCAAAATACAACGACTTGGAAGAGTTATATTTTTGAAGCAATTTATGTTTTCGTAGAGATTGTTTACACCGTAATAGTGTACTGGACTGAATCAGGATTCAAATACATTGGTTACTTTCAACTATTTATGATCTCAATTCTCATGTATGTTTTCATTTTGTAGGAATTACCTATAGATCCTATTATAGTGTTCCGACTTAGTGGCAGGTCCACCCACTAAAGCCCAGTAATCGGAGGTCCATAATAAAAAGAAAATAGAAAAATGGACCCAATTTTTAAACCCTGGTCCTGCACACATGTGGAACATATGAGGACGTATTTTTAAATACCGAAAACACCCTCAAGTATATAAAAGCAGTAACCAAATCCATTTCTTCTTCATTTTCTCGATCTATTCTTCTTCTTCTTCTTCTTCTTCTTCATTTTCTCATCTGTGGTTCGGTGAAGAGCTCCGGCCATGAAGATCTTCTGAGGTGTTGATCAATTCGTGAACTCAAACTAAGATTAATCGGTAGGTTCACTTCCTTACTGTTGGTATATTTTAGGTTTTCATTTTTCCTTTCTTCTTCAAAAGCTTATTTTAATTTAGGTTTTTTTCTTCTCGGATTAGAGAAATTTTCATGTTTATAGCAAAATCTAATGTTTAGGTATTAGATCTGATGTTGATAGTAAACTGGAAGAGTTTACTTTCGTCGATTTGGTATGATCTCTGGGTGTGTTTGTGTTGCACCGCGTTTTTTAATTGATTTTTGGGTTCGATCCATGAGTACGTTATGTAATACTGAAATATCTTCTTTGATTCGGTTATATTCAGAGTTTAATGGATGTTTGATTATGTTTTGATCTCCTTGTTTGATTGTTTATTTTATTTTATTAAAAAATAGTTCAGATCTATATGGATAATCGTGTTTTTTGTCAATTTCTTCACTAGATCTGATCATATCAGTTTCATTTTGTTGGTTTTAGATGTGTTTCGGTTTATTTTTGTGTATGAACCAACAGTACGTATCTGCAGTACTGACAGAAACCTAGTTTTGAAGACCTTTTTTTATTTGATTCAGAAGTACATATATGGAATATTGAAATAGAAGTGTTTCAATACTGTTTTTTCACGGATTCGTTAATTATTTTTGACATGCAGCTGATTGTTGTGTATGAACCAACAGTACGTATATCCCGTACTGACAGAAGCCTAGTCTACTTATAAGAAGAAGAACAAGATGGTGCATCGTTATGATTTACGAGGAGAATATTTGTTTTCTGTTTCCAGGTATGCTTTCTAATCATCTTGTTTGATTATTTTGTTCGGTTTTTCTTCTTTTGATTTGTTTTTTTGATTGTATTCTGATAATCAAATCGATTTGATTGACGCTTTTATGGTTTTTAGGTTTGTTACAGTTGTTTTTCGTGTATGAATTGACAGTACATATATGGCGTACTGATACAAAACTCTTCTAATTTTGTTTTATTTGAAGTTTTTCCAATTTTTTTGGTTCGATCCATGAGTATGTATGTATAATACTGATAGGAAGTGCTATTTGCTGTGTTTTTGCTCCTTTTTTAGTCTTACCCTTCAGTACTTATGTGAAATACTGTAATATGTCTTTCGATTCTCTTATTTTTCATAGATCTGTCACCTGTTGTTGTCATACTGTTGATTTGTAGTTCATGAATCTTCAGTACATATATCACATACTGATAGGAAGTGCTCCTTGTTGTGTTTGATTCAGTACGTATATGAAATACTGAAATAGATGCTCTTTGTTACGTTTGATTCAGTACTGGAATTGGATATGGAGATGATTTGGAGTTGCAGTTCAAAACTTATTGCAAGAAATGACAGATTTTGAATGATAGGAACATGAGTTGTTGTTGGTTCAGATTTGCAAGCTTGTGAAATTGGTGGTGGTCTTGATGAAGTTACAAATTGGTTGTGATGTGTGTTTGAAAGAAGGTGTGCTGCAAATGGATTTGGAGGAACATAGAAGATTGGGTTGCTGATGTAAACTGAAGATACAGATGAGATAGAGGAGGAATTGTAGGTGGTGATTACTGTGAACAAAATCAGTGGATGAGATGTTCGTCTCAATGGGTTTATGAAGATGGTAGTGCTGTTTAAACAGGGAAGAAGAACAAGTCTGTGTTGCAGCTGAATTGAAATGACAATGGTGTTGATGTAGCTGTTGCAGTTGTGGTTTAAGCTAAGAAGATTGTGATGCAGCAAGATAGAAGATTACTGAGAAGATGGAGCTGAAGGCAGTGGTGAATGGTTGACTGCAGAGGTGTTGGTGCTGCAATAAAGTAAAGTGAATTGAGGAGTACTCAGATTCCTAAGTAGTGTAGCAGATATGTACTCATATTTGTAAGCAGTGTGGCAGATATGTACTCAAATTTGTAAACAGTGTAGCAGATATGTACTCAAATCTATGGTTCTTTATATGTTTTGATTAAATTTGGACCTCCAGATAAATAAAATCCCGATTTGGTAGAAGTATGTTATTTCACACGTACTTAAACAGTGGGATATATTAGTCATTTCCATGTTTTCAAATAACTTTGGACCTTAGAATAAGAGTAAAATCTAGTTGGACCCTGCTATAAATAATCTTATGGGCTTAGCACCAAACAAGAAATTTTCCTTTCATTTTCAGTCCCAATCAACCTTTTTCCGCATACTGTTTGTATAAAGTTTTTTTTCTTTTTTTTTTTTGATTGGAGAGATTTGTATAAAGTCGTCTTCCACATGAATTAGTACTGATGGTCCCTCTGTTTTGATGACCACTATATATTGATCTTTTTTGCCTGGTACATTTTTGTTTTTCTGTTCTTTTCTTTCTTCATAGTGAACTTTTGTTTTTATGTTGTGTGTTATATCGTTGTTAAGGAAAATAACAATACTTTAGGTTTTTCAAATGATCAAAACCATGTAAATTATTATTGTCGTGAAACAAAATACGTGAAGCCATGAAAAATGAAGTTGTTTATTCGTGTACTCTTCCAAATTTCTCAAAAATTCCATAAAAAATAATCAAACAGCTGGATTTTACAAAAAGTGTTGTTCGATTATACCTGAATTGAATTATTGGGCAAATGCTTATGGAATATGGACTATAGAAAAGCAAAACTTTGGAGTCTTTTGTTGAATTTGGTGAGACTACTCAGTTGGTGTTGAAAAGGGAGATTTGAAGATGATATCAATTGAGGATTTGAAATGAAACATAACCAACTAAATTAAAGAGAGCCAGTTCAGCGATTTGGCTGTCTAGACTCAACTTGATTCTGTATTTGGGAAGAAAATGGTGGTGGAGGTGGATCAGTGTGGGCATGGGTCCTTTCGGTTCTGCATGGATGCATGTGAGGAGATTGTATTTGCTGCCCCTTATCCAGCCCAGATGTGACACGGTAACAACAAAACAAAAGAAACGTCCACACAACCCTACAAATTTAAATGTTGACGAAACCTTTTTGAGTATTGATTCAATGAAATAAGCAGCTAATAAAAACAAGATTGGCATGGCCAGTGCCAAGGCCCTCCAAATCTCCGATACATCTATGAGTTGCTGATTTTCAGCGTCTCTGTATGCCCACTAGCAACCATAGCCGATGCATTATTGTGTTCCTTCCTTCCTTCAATGACGGTGGCCATTACTGATTTGTGCACATTCCTTTGTTTCCTATATGATTTCTATTGGGCATATGGTTGACCGGTTTCTATATCGGACAAACGATCTAAAGAAAATTAAGGATTCAACTAAAGCTAAATGAAAAGGAAAACCTTGTATTAGATTTAGCAGAAATTATTGAGGCAGTTTATGCATCCATGCAGTACAGGTCAAATGTGAACGGGTATTTGTACGTGAAAAAGAAAGACTTGTATGCAAAAACTAAGGTGAAATGTGGACGGGGGTATTCTGAATATAAGCACCGACTTACCCGTAGCCGTGAGTATGTCTGTTTCGTAATGCATACTCAGGAACACAGAATGTAGGTGTGAATAATCCACAGATCCAGGTGGAGCAATCCTAGGTAGTAAGGCATCGACAACAGATGGAGTGTGAAGCACCAAATCATTTTACCTGGCCTAGGCGCGAGAAAAGAGACACCAAGAGAACCCGGGAAGACAATAAGTGTAAAGGTCAGAGGTGACGGAAGAGACAGCCATCGAGTACAAGAGCAATAAATGCAATGACTAGGTAGTTGAGAAGATAAGGAGAATCTGGTCAAAATAAGACTCGGCTAAGAACATCAAGAGCGACATCGTCTACACTCGCTAAGCAATTAATATCAGATGAATGGTGTTTGAGGGTGAAAACGGTTTCTGCTGATTTTGGTAATTTCGGGTGTGTGGGTGAGAAACGAGTCTAAACCCTAAACAATGTACTTCAAGGGAGTACTTTAGATTCAAGAGATCAATCTGTACAAATCTGGCCTAAACCAAGAAATGGCCGTTCCAGACTTGCTTCGGTCACAAAGAGGAGGAGAAGGGTTGGTTTTGGGGAGGAAAGCGAAGAGAATGTTGAGACCAGAGTAGTTGATCCTGGAAGAGTAGTTGTTTTATGACTTGCATCAGAATGTGGGAAGCTAACAGATGGGAAAGCTAGCAAACGTTTTTTGAATGTTGTATGCTCCTGACCAGAAATTGTTGTTCGGTGGAAATAGGTAAGACCTATTTATACAAGTCGAAGTGAAACGTACTCTGGTCTCGTAAGAAATGGAAAACGGATGAGTAAATGGGAGGAGGTGGTAACCGGTAACGCCTGGAATTGATGTTTCATAAAAGAAAGCGTTTTACCATTACTCCCTGTATTTACTAACCGCCTCATCCTTATGACACTGTCTTGTAACGGGCATAGTGTACGCCGCACGCTGTAAACCGCCAAACCAATACCCAATGAGCATCCCCCAGTTTGTGACATGTGTTGATGTCTCGAGTGTTTTCGTGGAAAACATGTAGCATGTTGTTGTTGTTTGGCAAGTTGAGCTTGGGAGACTTTCCGGCTCGGTGGTGACCTTCGACGGTCGAGATTTTGCATCTTGAGAGGAAGGGTAGCCGTTGATTATTGCAACCCTTCGTTTGGTAGCCAGTGGCATGAAAGCATGGCCATCATGGCATGAATATGTGATTGTATATTTTTGGCGTGCTCTTGAAGTCTTCGGTGTACATGTACGGCTTCGTGTTGAGAAATTCCTGCGGCTCGCGAAACTTCGACAGTGATGATGTTGAAATCAGAAATAACCTGGTTGAGGGGAGTGAAAGCGTCTCATGCTGGTAGTCCCCATGTGTATCATATTTTCATTGCATCGCCTTGAATCCACGTCCACGTGATTTGATACAAGCTTATCGTACTCTTCTGGATGTGACGCTGGGATGCTCAGGGATATCGCATGGACGAAATATTCTGGATAGCGAAGATGTAGGAATGAGAGAGTTATGTTGTTTATCATGGCTCCCTCTGTTTCTTCAAGAAAATTTTTCAGCCGCTTCTCCGGAGTTATCTCATAAGTCTTTGATGGTCGTCGATGGACTGAGAAGACAAGTCCCCAGACGCATTTTTCTTCAGTTTCTGAAGTTGTTTTCCTCCAAGCAGGCTTGGATCCTCCGCGGCCTCGTAAAGTGTTGACGGCGTCTTCTAGACAAAGAGGTGATGATATTCTTGCGCTGCACCCTTGAAGAGTGGATGACCTTGTTGCGGATATGGACTTTTGGTTGACTGTGTCTTCTGAGATTTGACAGTGAAGGGACTCCGTGTATATCCTCAGTCCTCAAGGATGGTTTACATGTTTCCATATTTGTAGTGATTGGTGCTGTGGTGAAGCTCTGGGTGGTATCAACAAATGAGCGGCAAAAATTCTTGGTAGCAGATGTAATCAGAAGAGACTACATTGTCGTGGTAACAGAATAGGTTGGCTGGAATTATATGGGCATCCCTGGAAGTAAAAGGATTGGCTGGAGTTGTACAGGCATCCGTGGAAGTAAAAGGATTGGCTAGATGCGCAAGCGAGCAAACTGTCCATGACTACGAAGATTGGTTGGTTGTGATCATGATCCTTGACATGGGGAGCGTGGTGGTACGACCCTTTGTAGGAAGAAGCGTCGTTGAGGCAGCTTCGGCTCTTGGAGAAAATGTTGAAACTTAAGAAGCCGAACGCTGAAGCCTCGTCTTCGGATCCTGGAGAAGCTTATGGAGAGAACACTGAAACGGAGCGGCTGCTGGAGCGAGCGTTGAGCGGAGCGGCTGTCGCAGTGATCTTTGAAGCGGAGTCGCTGCTGGAGGATGTTGAAGCGGAGCGTCTGCGTTAATCAGTGTACTGTAAAACTGGACACCCTTCAAGTGAACAATGGTTAGGAGTCCCCAGTTCCATCTATCAATCGTGCTTTCCAGGAGAGGTTGGGGTTTGGGAACGACTTATCTGGTGGGAAACAGCTGCTTCCCTGATGCAGTGCAGTTGAGGGCTGCAAATATGCCTTGACGTTGCGCCTTGAGGAAATATAGAATCTCACATAAATGTTTCATCATAGACTGCACGATTTTTCCGGCGAAGTCCCCAGAAATCATGCATTTCCTGACAGGGAAAAGAGTCTTTGTGAACTCAGGGGGGTTGCTAATTTTTCTTTGCTTCGATTTTGGAGAAGTCGTTCCTGATCTTTTCGTGTAATGAAATTATATTGTTGATTCCCTTCTACTGGGCGTTCAAGAGCAACGCTGGAAGGATGCAAGATGCTGGCGCAGGGAAGATGCAAGCTGCTGTAAAGATGCAAGTTGTTAGAGCTGGATAGGATGCAAGATGTTGGCGCTGGAAAGATGCAAGCTGATGTAAAGATGCAAGCTGTTAGCGCTGGAAGGATGCAAGATGTTGGCGCTGGAAAGATGCAAGTTGTTAGCGCTGGATCGGCTTGGAATGGGCGCTGGCTTGGCGTGGACGCTGGCTTGGCATGGACGCTGGCTTGGATTTGGTATGGCGCGGACTGTTTGCCGGGCGTGGCGCGACTGTTGGCTTGGAATGGCGCAGACTTGTTCTTGCGGGCCCAGTTGCCTCTTTCCATACGTAGCTCAAACAGGAAATCATTTCCTTATTCAAATTCCAAAAGTGTTATGCGTATGAAATGGGTTGGCTCTCCTTTTTATCTCGTATCTTTGTTCTCGTGTCCTGGTGTTAGCGGTAGCGCGGTAGCAATAAATTGGGCAAGCATATTCCAGCTATGTACTCCAGCGTTTCTCTTTCAATTTGTTTTCTTATTTTCTTGTGTTGGTGCAAACCCTAGCCATAGGTATGCCTTCCATAAATCTGTAGAAATATTGTTCTTCTGAACTGGTGTAAACCCTAGCCGTGGGTATGCCTTTCACAAACTTATAGAAACACTTCGTCATAAACAATTCCTCTTCGAATATCACCGTAGTAACGTCGACTACCTCATGAATAGTGACGGGTAATCATTATTATGCAAAGTAGGCACGTACAGGTAGATGACTTTTTTTTTTTGAAAGGCAAACAAAGCGCTTGGTTTACGGTTTTGATTTTCTGGATTTTTGGGTTGATAAACAAGTATTACCCCTGAGGGTTTTGGATTATTATTTGGAATGAACTGTTTTAGAATATTGATGTTTTTGGTTATGAATATAAGTGGCATGAGTACACTATGGAAGTCATGGAATTGTGAATGTTGTGCGACAGTAGAAAACATGAAACACGGGAAAAATATGGCTACCGGTTTTTTATCTCCCCTGTGAAGATTTGAAGTAGTAGACCATGTATTTTGTCTAGCAATACTTACTCGGTTTTTCGGATCTCCTGATGAAAAGGAATCTCCCTGGTGTAAGACCGAGTTTTTTGAGAAGCACCGTCGTGACTGTGGAAAGTCCCCAGTCATCCCTTGTCGTGTCATGACTGGTAACCGGTTCGTCTGGTAACTGAGTCGTTGAGCCTGGGCGGGTCGTCTGGATTCTACCGTCCTGACGTCTGGGTCGAAATATGAGATCGAGTGTTGTATGCTCCTGACCAGAACTTGTTGTTTGGTGGAAATAGGTAAGACCTATTTATACAAGTCGAAGTGAAACGTACTCTGGTCTCGTAAGAAATGGAAAACGGATGAGTAAATGGGAGGAGGTGGTAAACGGTAATGCCTGGAATTGATGTTCCATAAAAGAAAGTGTTTTACCATTACTCCCTGTATTTACTAACCGCCTCATCCTTATGACACTTTCTTGTAACGGGCGTAGTGTACGCCGCACGCTGTAAACCGCCAAACTAATACCCAATGAGCATCCCCCAGTTTGTGACATGTGTTGATGTCTCGAGTGTTTTCGTGGAAAACATGTAGCATGTTGTTGTTGTTTGGCAAGTTGAGATTGGGAGACTTGCCGGCTCGGTGGTGACCTTCGACGGTCGAGATTTTGCAACTTGAGAGGAAGGGTAGCCGTTGATTATTGCAACCCTTCGTTTGGTATCCAGTGGCATGAAAGCATGGCTGTCATGGCTTTAATATGTCATAGTTTAGGCGCGTCCAAAAGCTAGGGTTTTGGCATTTTTTGGGCGCGACCAAAACTAGGGCTTGGAGTCGAGACAAAAGGTTGCCCTGCGTTAGCTGGTAACCTTGGAAGGCTAAGATCTGCGTCTTAGATGGAAATGTGGCCGTCGATTGTTGCAAGCCTTCGTTTTGGAAGCCGTGAAGGGAAGGCCGCATGGTATGGTTTAGGCGCAGCAAGGTGGCTGGCACGGAATGCCATTGGCACATGTGGCATGGTCGGCATGCCTTAGCGCGGTTTAGGCGTGGCCAAAACTAGAGTTTTGGCGTTGGGCCAAAGGTTACCATGCGTTGGTTGGTGACCTTGGACGGTTAAGAATTGCATCTAAGATGGAAGGGTGGTCGTTGATTGTCGCACGCCTTCGTTTTGGCAGCCGTGAGGGGATGGCCGGCATGGTATGGTTTAGGATCGCCAAGGTGGCTGGCACGGCATTCCATTGGCACATGTGGCATGGTCGGCATGCCTTGGCGCGGTTTAGGCGTGGCCAAAACTAGGGTTTTGGCGTTGGGCCAAAGGTTACCATGCGTTGGTTGGTGACCTTAGACGGTTAAGATTTGCATCTAAGATGGAAGGGTGGCCATTGATTGTCGGACGCCTTCGTTTTGGAAGCCGTGAGGGGAAGGCCCGTATGATATGGTTTAGGCGCGACAAGGTGGCTGGCACGACATGCCATTGGCACATGTGGCATGGTCGCATGCCTTGGCGCGGTTTAGGCGTGGCCAAAACTAGGGTTTTGGCTTTGGGCCGAAGGTTACCATGCGTTGGTTGGTGACCTTGGACGGCTAAGATTTGCATCTAAGATGGAAGGGTGGCCGTTAATTGTTGCAACCCTTCGTTTTGGAAGCCAGCGGCATGTAGCGGGGCCGGCATGGCTTTGGCATGGAATCGTGGCTGGCATGGTGGCGCGGCTGGCATGGTTGGCATGCCTTGGCGCGAAGGTGTGGCTGGCACGACATGCCATTGGCACATGTGGTGCGTCTGGCATGGTTGGCATGCCTTGGTGCGGAGACGTGGCTGGCATGGTTTTCCATTGGCACGGTGGTGCGGCTGGCATGGTTGGCATGCTTTGGCGCGGAGACGTGGCTGGCATGGTTTACCATTGGCACGGTGGTGCGGCTGGCATGGTTGGCATGCCTTGGCGCGGAGACGTGGATGGCATGGTTTTCCATTGGCACGGTGGTGCGGTGATGTAATTTTTTAGTGGTAAGTAAAGTGTTCGTTTCTCGGACTTGTTGTGATTGATTTCAGACTTAAAAATAAAAAAATATATATACAAAAGTTTGTCACAGTAACGAGAGGTATTGAGACTCGGGATTCCACCATAAACTCATTCATGCGATTCATATATTTATTCCAAATAATTATAGCTCAAACAATATTGACTCTAATTCTTTGCCAAGGTAGATTTTTAAAAGATTGACAGTAAATCACTAGCATGACGCATCAAAAGCACTTAGACCATGCATACATCATCATACGACATCACAATCAATTAAGAAAAATCATAAAACGATGATAATAGTGCAAGTAGTCATAAAAGAATTAAATATAATTACCACATGCATGAAATGTAGCTTCCTCCATTGTTCAAGTGTTGGGGTTTCGCTTCTTATATCATAAACACGCACAAAATAATAATCCATAGCTCAAAAAGGTGTTTATTGAAGAAATTGCTTAACACATAGATTTGCAACACTGTAAGGGTGTTACAGACGCCACTGTTACAACGTTCTATGACTGTAGAAAAACGATAGTCTTATGCTGCAGCAGAATTGCGACTGTTTCTGTTCGTCCAATGTTCTTCGTGTTCTTATTAACTGCAGTAGCATCAATAATTCTCTGCACTGCTTTCCTTCACCTCTGTGGCCTCCCAATTGACCTCACAACTCCCTATTTTTTGTTTAGGTCTTCTATCCTCCTATTTATACACAGCAGCCACAATGTCCCGAGAAAATCTTTCTCCTCCACCGCAAGTTCCGGGATTTCTTCCCTTTTTATTCTTTCTTTTTATGCGTTAAATGAGTTGGTGTCGACTCTTTTAATGATAGAATTAAATCTCCAAGGGAAGATATTGTCCAAATCCACCAGATAACTTCCTAAGATACACCGAATAACCCGTGATATTCTCCACCTCTGTTTTCTTCCAAGTGACGTTTCTTCCTTTCTTTTTTCGAATCCGAGACAAGTACCTATGCTGTTTTAACCTAACAGGATATTCCCAATCGAACTGCGACAAAAACTCCATCTAAGTCTCTCGAAATTCTCCAACAAAATCTTCCCAAAAATAACTCGAACAACCCGAGTAACTTTACTTCCCTGTTTTGCTTCCAACCGATATCTATCCAAATTTAGTCGAAGTAATGGCTTATACTGGACCTGTTTAGCATTAACATGCCTAAATAAATCCAACTCGGCGATTGAATCTCTCTACAACAGCTCCAAAACTCAAGTCCAAATCTGTCAGTGTCTGCACTTGATTTCCCGCCAAAAGTTAGATTTCAAACAAAGAGGATGAGTGTCCCTTAACCAACTTTCGGATGTCTTTAAACCTTGGGGTATCCTGGTTGTAAATAACAAGTGGATGCCCCTTAGTAATTGAGTGCCCCTTATCCAAATAAGGGGTGCCTTTAGTGATTTTCTCCCACGAGCGCAAATACCACTTTTCGATCCAATTTTCCCGCAAAATCTAATTTCTCCAAAAACACCTACAAAGACACAAAAAGCCATAATAAATACAAAATCGAGCACTAACAATATATACAATTGAGATTATATCAGACACAAAAATGTTTTATCAAATACCCCCAAACTTATTATTTGCTAGTCCTCGAGCAAATCAAATCTAGAAAATAAAATCCTAACTCACTGTGCAGGCATCGTCGATTGCATTTAGCGTATGCAATAATCCTTTAAACCCCTAGGTGTCCCTAGTGGCGGATTGTTGTCTCCGGAGGGCTTACCAGATGTATACCCACAAAATCTTTATACTCCAGATCCTAGCTATCTACACAGAACCTTGGAAGGCACTAAAGAATCTCCTTGGTTGGCCTACTTATTGACTACAGGAGGAAGTACCCTGATGCGAAATTCCAATTATTGTACACGAGTTTGCACTGAAGCATACTAAAATTCATATAAAGTGACAGAGCTCTACTCAGATAGTCGCACTATGGACATCAATATCCGGAGTCAAAACTAATCACATTGATAGATCAAGAAGATGGATATAGAAAAACATAGATGGTTTTGATGTTTACTAGGTGAACAGTGTTTCTCATATCTGTCTGAAGGCCTCCGCCAAAATGAACCTATCCTAATGGACTGAGATACTAGTCTGACTAATATCAACACATTGGCATATACAAGGGAACCAGTGATTGATAATCCTAACTCTAGGTAAACACACTGGCATATACAAGGGTTCCAATGGTCGACTTTATTGAATTTATTCCAGTTGGTCTGATGGTCTGGTCTCAATTTATTTATTTATTTTTTTAATCTCAATCACTCTAATTCACCCTAGCATTGGTAACAACTTGAATCGTGAGCCCCACCTAATCACTTAGAGAAACATAGTTTAAAAACAAAACAAAATAAAAACAGAAATGAAAAGGACTCAACGAGATATGGTGAAACTATCATGTTATTTCTAACACCTGAGCTATGTGCTTTTACGAATAGACTCTTTAGATGTTGCCATCTAGTCAGATTGGTTCCTCAACTCCTACAACCAAAATGCTTCCATCCACTTAGATTGGTTAGTGCCATCCTTAATAAGCATAAATTTCTAGGCTCTGGAGTTTAATTGTGCAACTAAAAAGTTTCTCCTTTACCCCCAAACTTAAATCTAACATCGTCCTCAATGTTCTAAAGATCAAATTAAAAGCATGAACAAGGAGAAACTGTTACCATTTGAAGCAAAAGAGATAAGGAAAGATATTACTGTATTGCATGAGAATGGGTTACCTCCCAAGAAGTTCTAAGTTTAATGTCTTCAGCCAGACTAAGAAGGATTAGTCACCTTATAAAATCATAAAGTAATAGCCGAAATATCTGTGGGTCATCAAAACCAAATAGAGCTATCACAAGTAAAAGGAATCTGCAACATGCCAAGAAAATGAACAAATAAAGCACACCCTTGTTTAGTTTCCTGTTTAAGAAAACTACATCTAGTTGTGGTTCAGGTTCAGGATCTATAACTGGGTCCAAATAAAATATTTTCATGGGTTGCGTTTCCTCATATGTTAGATCCAAATGTTCAGGTTCTAGAGTCTGGAAAAACTCAAATAAAAACTTAGAAGTACATAATAATAACCTGAATAATTGAGGATTCTCTAAGTCAATCAGATTTGACTTACACAGATGACCATAATGAGAGTGGTGATCTTCCTTAAACAAGTATGTCGACCCTAATCTCCTAAAGTAATTAGGTTTAGTCTCAAAACTTAATATTCGACACATTTGAAAATCAAACATTCCCACATTTGGAAGAAAAATATTTGGTGGGAAAACAAAGTCAATCTGGGTATCATAGCCTGGGTAAACCACATCAACCAGAGGATGGGTTTCTAATAACTGAAATTTCTTGTGGACATCACTAGGTTCAAGAAAACGTCTATGAAGATAATATTGTAAAATGGTTGAGGCACATATGTCAAGTCCCAAGTTAGGGATCTCTGTAAGAGCTAAAGGTAAGGCACAAGGAGAATGATAATCACCCCCAAAATTAGAGTTTTGGGTGTCTCTAGATAGACTAGCTACAATTTTCCTAATTTCTAGATCATCGGAATCCTGAAAATGGTCAATTTCTTCGTGTATATTATACTCAGGTGATGCATCCTCACTCATATTTAAAAGTTGTACGAGTTCATCTTCTTCGTCTAAGACTAATGTTTCTAAGTCTTGGGACTCTAAAACAGTATTCTCAAAATAAACTCGTTCCTCTAAACCATTATCGACTTTGTAAACAGGAAATACTACATCGTCTAAAACGGGGGTATCTCTAGTCAAATCCTCGTCCTTTTGAATAGGCGAATAATTATTAAAATTATTTGGATTTGAACTAGAAATAATATTATCATCGTAAAGCTTAATTGGAGTAACAAATTCCTGATCACTATGCCTACATATTTCAAATTCTTCATCAACATTATCCTCATCATAATCATCATTATAATAACATGAAAATGGTTGAACCTCATCTAAACAAGTAGTGTAACCAATTTTATCCTCATCATCCTGTTTATGCAAATAACTATCCTCATTTTCAAGGGTATTATTGGAGACATTGTATTGAAAATTAAGATTATTTCGAGCAATTCTTTCGTTCGTCTCAGCTATCAGCTTGAGGGATTCCTCTAAAGAAAGTTTTCTTTCGTCATAAACCAAGTTATTCATCTCGGCTATCCTACGTGTCGACTCTTCTAATTTCCTGAGAGACTCTTCTAAAGGAGAAATATAAGAATTTTTCTCATATGAACGGTGCATGTGTGGATAGTAATTGGGATCACCATGGTATGGACCATAATCTTCAAAAGGATGATGTTCCCAATCACTATTCACATTATGGTCAAAGTAGTAACGTCCATTTTGAAACTCAGTCGGATATTCGTTGTATTGGCTATTGTAATACAGGTTCGACATTCTACTGCAGGGGTGTGAGTTGTCACACAAAATAAAACCCACAGACAGGGGATTCGTGGGTGGATAGAGTCTTACCTCCCGTACCAGACGGGCGATGAACCGTTGAAGTCGACTCAGGCCACCGACTCCTATGTCAGTGTACGAACCCGAGGGGCCGAGACAGTATCGTAACTGTCGTCCTTCCCTGCAAACAGTTTATATTTAATTTTCAACCCTTCCTTAGGGTTTCAAAATAATAATAATGTCCAGTCCAAAAATAAAAATGTCCAAAAAGGAAAAGAAAAATTACAAAAATAAAATCCTATTTACAGTTTCTAAAAATAAAAAAAAAATAACGATATACAAAATCTTCTTCTTCACTCCTTTCGGATTCCTCTTTTCTTTCCTTCTTTGGCGATGCTTTCCTTTTATAGCGATTTTTCTTTCCTTGTAGCTTCGTTCCAAATCTGAAAAGAATCGAAAAATACCAAAACGCGTAAAAAAGAACAAAAAAATAATAAAAATAAACCTAAAACAAATCTAAATACAAATCCGCGTCGGCGACACCAAAAATTGATGTAATTTTGTAATGGTAAGTAAAGTGTTCGTTTCTCGTACTTGTTGAGATTGATTTCAGACTTAAAAATAGAAAAATATATATACAAAAGTTTGTCACAATAACGAGAGGTATTGAGACTCGGGATTCCACCATAAACTCATTCATGCGATTCATATTTTTATTCCAAATAATTATAGCTCAAACAATATTGACTCTAATTCTTTGCCAAGGTAGATTTTTAAAAGATTGACAGTAAATCACTAGCATGACGCATCAAAAGCACTTAGACCAAGCATACATCATCATACGACATCACAATCAATTAAGAAAAATCATAAAACGATGATAATAGTGCAAGTAGTCATAAAAGAATTAAATATAACTACCACATGCATGAAATATAGCTTCCTTCGTTGTCCCAGTGTTGGGGTTTAGATTCTCATATCAAAAACACGCACAAAATAATAATCCATAGCTCAAAAAGGTGTTTTATTGAAGAAATTGCTTAACACATAGATTTGCAACGCTGTAAGGGTGTTACAGACGCCACTGTTACAACGTTCTATGACTGTAGAAAAACGATAGTCTTATGCTGCAGCAGAATTGCGACTGTTTCTGTTCGTCCAATGTTCTTCGTGTTCTTATTAACTGCAGTAGCATCAATAATTCTCTGCACTGCTTTCCTTCACCTCTGTGGCCTCCCAATTGACCTCCCAACGCCCTATTTTTTGTTTAGGTCTTCTATCCTCCTATTTATACACAGCAGCCATAATGTCCCGAGAAAATCTTTCTCCTCCACCGCAAGTTCCGGGATTTCTTCCCTTTTTATTCTTTCTTTTTATGCGTCAACTGAGTTGGTGTCGACTCTTTTAATGTTAGAATTAAATCTCCAAGGGAAGATATTGTCCAAATCCACCAGATAACTTCCTAAGATACACCGAATAACCCGTGATATTCTCCACCTCTGTTTTCTTCCAAGTGACGTTTCTTCCTTTCTTTTTTCGAATCCGAGACAAGTACCTATGCTGTTTTAACCTAACAGGATATTCCCAATCGAACTGCGACAAAAACTCCATCTAAGTCTCTCGAAATTCTCCAACAAAATCTTCCCAAAAATAACTCGAACAACCCGAGTAACTTTACTTCCCTGTTTTGCTTCCAACCGATATCTATCCAAATTTAGTCGAAGTAATGGGTTATATTGTACCTGTTTAGCATTAACAGGCCTAAATAAATCCAACTCGGCGATTGAATCTCTCTACAACAGCTCCAAAACTCAAGTCCAAATCTGTCAGTGTCTGCACTTGATTTCCCGCCAAAAGTTAGATTTCAAACAAAGAGGATGAGTGCCCCTTAACCAACTGTCGGGTGTCTTTAACACTTGGGGTGTCCTGGTTGTAAATAACAAGTGGGTGCCCATTAATAATTGAGTGCCCCTTATCCAAATAAGGGGTGCCTTTAGTGATTTTCTCCCACGAGTGCAAATACCACTTTTCGAGTCAATTTTCCTGCAAAAGCTTATTTCTCCAAAAACACCTACAAAGACACAAAAATCCATAATAAATACAAAATCGAGCACTAACAATATATACAATTGAGATTATATCAGACACAAAAATGTGTCTATCATGCAGCTGGCATGGTTGGCATGCCTTGGCGCGGAGATGTGGCTAGCACGGCATGCCATTGGCACATGCGGCTGACATGGTTGGCATGCCTTGGTGATAAGCATGTATATGCTATATTTTATACCCATATTTATATTATCTATGATACAATATTTTAGTTACTAATACTATTTTAGTACTTTTGTAGAAAGTACAAGTGAATTCGATCATCCAGCGAATAAACAGCAAAATGTGAGACTTAATGGTGTTTGCGACGAAAATGGAAAAATGTGGTTGGGCTGGTACTTCCATATATCAACAACCACAATGATGAAATGTGGTTGGCCTGGTATTTCCATGTATCATCAACCACAATGATCAATTATGATGGCCTGGTATTTCTATATATCAGCAGTACTAATTATGCTGGACTGGTATTTCCATGTATCAGCAGCCGGGTTGGCCTGGTATTTCCATGTATCAGCAACCACAATTATGAAATGGGGTTGGCCTGTTATTTCCATATATCAGCAACCACAATGATGAAATGAGGTTAGCCTGGTATTTCCATATATCAGCAACCACAATAAAAAAAAATGACAAAATGTAGCTGGCCTGGTATCTCCATATATATCAGCAGCATAAAATTGTTTCATAGGCGAGGCACAAACTCAACAAAGGAATTGAAATCAAAATGGGGTTGGCACATGCAAACTGAAAATGGGAAGCATTTTATCTTTCTTACTTTATTACAAATATATTCCACCGGGAAAGATAATTTATTTGTCATGTGAAGAATTAATTGAGTAATATTTACACGTGAGATTATTTTAGAAATAAAATAATTCTTTCTTCATTTGGGAGATTTTGGAAATAAGGAGAGTTTATTATTTCATTGTAAGAACGAGTTGGCAATATTATTTGGGGAAAGATACTGATGACGACATCAAATTGTGTGCAAGTATTTCATAGAATAATTTATTTTGATACTTTGTTTAATGAAATAAAAGAAACGGAAGGTGTATAAGAAGGATGTCGAATATTTGAGAGGGGGGGCACCCGGCCACAGTGCCGCAACAAAGGAAGGGTTTTGAAGTTTTGTTTTCGATTCTTCATTTTTCATTAGCTAGAGTTTAATTTTAATATGTTTATGGCTTTTGAGAAAGCCATTTCTAGCTAGTGTTATGTTAGGGTTTAGGTAGAAACCAATAAATTGTGTAAACTCTATATTTATATGCTCAATAATGATTTGAATGACTAGTAGTTTTTCTTCGTATAGCTTGGTATTTTATCGTTAATGTGATTTCATTGATTATTTATGCTTTTCAATTGATATGGCGTGCTTTGGTTAAATCCCTTGACGTGATATGCTTTAGGATTGATAGGTAATGCTTTAGAATCACTACCCTTGAAGCGAAGAAAATAAAAGCGGAGAAACAATATTTGAAAATTCATGGAATAGGTTTTTAAAGATTACTAGAGTTTGCATAATTAATTGGTGGAAACCGAAAATCTTAACAACCTTCTATCATTCTGTTTATCGTTAAATTTATTTATTATTTCATTTTGTCTGAATTTCTGAAAAATCTTAAAAACATCATATTGTTGATTAGTTATTCTTGGTATTACTTAGTAGTGGTATTTCACACTCCACGTGGGAACGACCTGTACTTTCCATTGTCTACAAGTTAGACGTTGTGCACTTGCAGTAATATTATTGTAGGTTTTCGAGCCTACCAAGTTTTTGGCACCGCTGCCGGGGAGTGGTTGCAAAATACTCTCTAGTTGATATCATTGTATATAGTTTATTTTTAGTTTTTGTACATAATTTATTTTTATTTTTATTTTTCTTTTAAATTTCTTTTAGTCTTTTTATTCAGTTTGCTTGTTTTTTTTTATGTACCTTAGTCCGAAGTGCTGCGGGCGAAAAGCAAGTATGTACTCGGCAAGCTTTTGCAAGAGCCACTTGGAAGATCCATTAGAGGTTTTCTTAGCTCATTTTGGGTTTGGTTTTGATGATGATAGTGTTATTTGTGAAGTCAATGCCTTGTTAGACTCCGCACCGATGCTAGACACTAATAAATGGAACCACAAATTAGAACCTCTAGTTTTGTCTGAGTCTCGACTAGTTCCATCAGTCGAGAAAGATCCGACCTTGACCCTTAAGCCATTAAGTTATGAATTTTTTCAACTTGATGATATTAATAATGAAACCGTTTTAGATGATAATGGGCCTATGAGTCGTGATATTATTGCTCCATTGAGCTCTTGTTCCGCGGAAATTATTTTAGCTGATTTAGAGCGTTTTCCGCCAATAAAAACTGTCAAACAATTTTGTTGCGTATGGGAATGATTTACTTATCCCAGCTATGCATCATTTGAATATCACTTACAGTTTTCGATTGAGAATGAATTTACATACCGTTTTGGAGGTTTATAGTGTTCGCAGGGACATATCTTCAGCTGACCGGATTAGTTGGGATGATCCTCAACTTTTTAGACTCTATATATATGATTGGATGTCTACTTTGGGGTACCAACCTCACCTTGTTTGAGACTACATGCTATTGGCAAGTAGGGAAACAAATACATTTCGCTTCATGGGAGTCAACCCATCAGATTTGTTCCCTCTACTCTATCGCTTATTTTTATTGTTTATTTTTGTATTTCTAATCTTAATTTCTACGTTAGGTGACTCAATTACATTGAGGACAATGTAATGTTTAAGTGTGGGGGAGTGGGTAATTATCCATATTTTTGAAGGTTTTCACGTTTCTTAGAATAAAAAATAAAAATAAAAAAATCAATTGCATAATATCTATGTTTTGCTCGAGGACTAGCAAAATATAAGTGTGGGGGTGTTGATAAGCATGTATATGCTACATTTTATACTCATATTTATATTATCTATGATACAATATTTTAGTTACTAATACTATTTTAGTGCTTTTGTAGAAAGTACAAGTGAATTCGATCATCCAGCGAATAAACAACAAAATGTGAGACTTAATGGTGTTTGCGACGAAAATGGAAAAATGTGGTTGGCCTGGTACTTCCATATATCAGCAACCACAATGATGAAATGTGGTTGTCCTGGTATTTCCATATATCAGCAACCACAATGATCAATTATGATGGCCTGGTATTTCTATATATCAACAACACTTATTATGTTGGCCTGGTATTTTCATGTATCAGCAGCCGGGTTGGCCTGGTATTTCCATGTATCAGCAACCACAATTATGAAATGGGGTTGGCCTGGTATTCCCATATATCAGCAACCACAATGATGAAATGAGGTTGGCCTGGTATTTCCATATATCAGCAACCACAATGAAAAAGACAAAATGTAGCTGGCATGGTATCTCCATATATATCAGCAGCATAAAATTGTTTCATAGGCGAGGCACATGCAAACTGAAAATGAGAAGCATTTTATCTTTCTTACTTTATTACAAATATATTCCACCGGGAAAGATAATTTATTTGCCATGTGAAGAATTAATTGAGTAATATTTACACGTGAGATTATTTTGGAAATAAAATAATTCTTTCTTCATTTGGGAGATTTTGGAAATAAGGAGAGTTTATTATTTCATTGGAAGAACAAGGTTGCAATATTATTTGGGGAAAGATACTGATGACGACATCAAATTGTGTGCAAGTATTTCATAGAATAATTTATTTTGATACTTTGTTTAATGAAATAAAAGAAAGGGAAGGCGTATAAGAAGGATGTCGAATATTTGAGAGAGGAGGCACCCGGCAACAAAGGAAGGGTTTTGAAGTTTTGTTTTCGATTCATCATTTTTCATTAGCTAGTGTTTAATTTTAATATGTTTATGGCTTTTGAGAAAGCCATTTCTAGCTAGTGTTATGTTAGGTTTAGGTAGAAACCAATAAATTGTGTAAACTCTATATTTATATGCTCAATAATGATTTGAATGACTAGTAGTTTTTCTTCATATAGCTTGGTATTTTATTGTTAATGTGATTTCTTTGATTATTTATGCTTTTAAATTGATATGGCGTGCTTTGGTTAAATCCCTTGACGTGATATGCTTTAGGATTGATATGTAATGCTTTAGAATCACTACCCTTGAAGCGAAGAAAATTACAGCGGAGAAACAATATTTGAAAATGCATGGAATAGGTTTTTAAAGATTAGTAGAGTTTGCATAATTAATTGGTGGAAACCAAAAATCTTAACAACCTTCTATCATTTTGTTTATCGTTAAATTTATTTATTATTTCATTTTGTCTGAATTTCTGAAAAACTCTTAAAAACATCATATTGTTGATTAGTTATTCTTGGTATTACTTAGTAGTGGTATTTCACACTACTCGTGGGAACGACCTGGACTTGCCATTGTTTACAAGTTAGACGATGTGCACTTGCAGTAATATTATTGTAGGTTTTCGAGCCTACCACGTGGCTGGCATGGTTTTCCATTGGCACGGTGGTGTAAGAATTTAGGGTTTGGTGTACGAAGGTGATGTCGGTCAATACTAAGGGTTCTACCGTGGAACATGGCACATATATATGTAAAAAAAAGTTACCCTGGTAATTATTACGTAGGCGTGTTGAATGATTCAATAAATGCGCTAGTGGTCCTAGTGACGTCATGTCAGATGTAAGGTTTTACGATTTTAACTCTAAGCTAAAAACCACCATCAACAAATGAACATCGGGAGAATACATCACTAGGTTCGGCCCTACATCTCGGATGAGACATCACCAGCCACCCGAGAAGGACATCAAGGAAGATATACCGTGACACACACTGTAACTTGGATGTATCATCATATGTAGCTATAAATAGAGAGCTATGTAGATAGCTAAAGGACTAAGTAATCAGTGAGAGAGAGGAGAACACTAAGAGTTCATGAGTGAGAATAGAGTGCTCGTTGGTGAGATACATGCTTTGTAATCTTGAATTGAGTAATAAGATCATCCCTTTACCACCGTGGACGTAGGTAATCATACCGAACCACGTATACCTTGTGTTCTTGTGCATCTCTTGCTTGTTTACTTTAGGTGTGTGTGTGTGTGTGTGTTTATGTTTCTTGGATGTAGAAGTAGGATTTTCCGCATCTACATTCTGGCGCCGACTAAGGGGACCGTGTAACATCATTTGATACCTTGCATCAAAACCATTAAAGAGAGATTCAAAAGATCCTAAAACATCTTTTGATGTTAGTTGACGCTAAGTGAAAAACTCTTGTGGTTATGAGTTGATAATTGAGTCTTTTAAAGCAATTTTTTCTTCAAACTCGGGTCTTCTACATTTGTTTTTATCTAGTCTTTTTTAAGCTTGCAGAGTCTTCATTTCGAGTCGAAAATTTTTGTCAATGATATGAACTGTTTTGCTCTTGTTAAACAAAACTTTTGTCGCTTGTCGAACAAAAATCTTCTTATCTTACGATCTTGAGTCAAAGAAACGTGTGATTGGTTTTGTTTTGAAAATATTTTCTTTACGTTAAAACCTTTGAAATAGCTAAGATCTCAGGTTTGAGTTATGGTCGATCGTGTTTCCTTCTATGACTAAGACGAGTTGTTAGAAAACTTCGAAGCTCCCAAAAAGATCATCTTTGATGCTTGGTAGAAGCTAGATTGAAACTTCATCTCACTGATCATATCTCGTCGTGGGTTAATTAAACACAACAGTAGCAGCGGCAAAATCAACTCAAAATCATTGAGTTAGGGTTTTCCAAAGCTATGTATAGAAAGGGTATGGTGAGTATTTCGATGACAGTCTCATCCTGATCGCATAACAAGAGCCTTACAGCGCCGTTAGAAAGCCAAAAGTTCGAGAAACCTTGTTTTGGAAACTTGTGTAGTTGAGACACCAGCAAAGCGATGGACGGAAGTCATCATTACAAACCCAGGCCAAGAAAGAAATTTTCCGATCAAGCGTACGGATGATTAATGATTTCTGGCACAAAAAATGTTAGAAAAAATAATGATTAATGCATGGGAAAAGTACCGAAAGCAACGTAGCAAAATAACATTTAAAAAAGTCGTCTTATTAGTCAAAATCACTTAGTTTGCTGAGTTCAGCATGTTGAAGAAAAAAGGAATCGTACTTGTTTGAACTTTTTCCTTTTCAGAATTTTAGAACTGTTGTACTTCATCCTTAACCTTTTCGAAAGCAGTCCAAAGTGATGTGTTCTTTATTTCACTGACGTAGGTAGGGGAGGGCGAGCCGAAGAGTATCAATCATACCCGAGTCGATGGCAAGTACTCCCGGGACGAGCAGGATTCTGAGGAATCGAACTGTAGCAGGAACTAGCGCGCAGGAAGGAGCAACGGACTCTCGAAAACAAAACAGTCGACAACACCAGCAGGAAGAATCCCAGGTACCAGGTGGAGGCATGGAAACTGTCAACGAGGAAGTCGAGTTAGGCCGAGACAATGATCTTTCCCCAAGAGGATTAAGGATCAAACCGATCCAAATGAGACAAGAGGACATGACAGACGGAATGACTGCATCAGACACAGAGGACGAAGAGGAAGCGCAAATGATGTGAGAGGACCGTAGACGAGCAAGGAAACACACGGAGTATCGATTTTCCTGGGAACAAGAAGGCGAGAGGCTTAGACGAGTGCATCCAGAGATGGGCAATGCCACCAGAGACATCCCACCAGTAGCAACCGCTCCTCCCGTGGCACTACAGGTTCCACCACCCAATATGGTAGGGAACCATGTAAATGGTCATTCCAGTCATGAGAGTACCGACCCGACATTTCTAGCAATTATGGCCAACCAGAGAAGGCGGGAAGACATGATGAGGGAATTGCAGAGAAGAAATCTGGCACTAGAGCATGAAAACTATCAACTTCGAACCAGAGGTCTGGGTCACGAGGGTCATCGAACCGAGGAGCTTCCAGCAACCATACCCGATTAAGGCAAACCTGAACTCCACCCCTTGTCCGAGGGAGCATACCGACCCTAACCGTACGAGAAGCGGGTACGGTCCTCTAGAGAACTCTTCAACCGACGAGGAAGTGCATAACGGGAGACCCGAGGCGGCGACTGAGGCAAAACTCAAGCAACTTGAGGAGATGGTCAATAAATTGGCTGGAGAAGGCGAGGACGATAAGCTGGCAGAAGTGATTAGCGAAGCACGGAAAACTTCATTCACCAAGGAGCTTGAAAGAGCTTCGTTCCCCCCAAAGTGTACACTCCCAACTTTTCCTTCCAGGTTTGATGGCACCGGTGACGCAGGATAGGACGTCAAAATGTATTGCATGTCTTTATTACAATGGAAGAACTATGACGTGGTTATGTGCAAGTTTTTTCCGGCAAGTCTAGAAGGCGAGGCAAAGAACTGGTTCTATACTTTGCCCGATGAGTCCATTGGCAACTATGGCTTCCTAGTGGAAACATTTCTTGAAACCTATATGCATAACAATATTGCTCTCACAAGGGTAAATAAGCTATTCACACTGGCACGAAGGTTCGGGGAACCCTTAAGATCTCTAACGGATAGGTGGAAGAAGATGTGTATCGATATCAGAAAGGTCCCTGTCGATCAACAGATCTTCGGGTTTGAAAATTCATTAGGAAAATCCGACCCTATTTGGATAGCAATGTACACTGAAAACCCACAAACGTTAAGGGAGATGAGGAAGATGCAAGAGCACTACATCGCATTGGAGGAGATACAAGAGGGGGCGCAGGATAGAGGAGTACAAGAAGTCAGTGCGCCTGTCCCTCAGGGAGATCCCAAACGATCAAAGAAAAGGCCGATTGCACTACAACAAGTCTCGGACAAGAAGGAATGGGTCGAGAAGGGAAATAAGCCCCGTCACGAACCAAGAACTTACATGCCTCTAAACGCACCATTAAAAGAAATATTCAAGGAAGTAGAAAAGAGAAGCGACATTAGATACCCCAAGACTAGGGGCATCCAATTTGACGAGACAATAAATCATCCCGAGTTCTGCCATTACCATCAGTACCGAGGCCACTCGACTAAAAATTGTCTATAGGTAAAAGATATTGTCCAGCACCTGATCCGAGATGGGTACTTGCGACACTTGGTTAAGACAGCGCCGACACCTACCCAACCTAACGTTCCTGTGCACCAAGTGAGGATCGATCGCGGAACTCAGTTCATTTGCAATACCATCTCGCACTCAGCAACTCAAGGGTTCGACTTAGGACCAACATTACTTCTAGAATCCACAAGAGGGATCGATCTGGAAAAGAGATCTTCAGTGTGGCAAAAACCTTACCTATGGAACCCTGGATGATGCAGCCGATCACCTTCTCAGCAAAGGATGTTCCCTCGAATGTCCAAGCACATGGAGATCCCCTAGTAATCACCTTGCTCATCGAGGAATGGGGAGTCAAAAGAATACTGATGGACATTGGGAGCTCAGTCGAGGTCCTCTTCTACGACACGTTTAAAAGAATGGAGTTGTCTAATGACATTTTAATCCCTTCAACTTATCGAATTTACGGCTTCAATGGTACAGTGAATGTACCAAAAGGAGAAGTCACTCGCAGAGTCTCGAATGGGGAGGGATACTTGGACACGCTTACCACCTTCTGTGTGGTAGATGTCGTATCGCCTTATGAGGCGATCCTAGGCAGATCGTGGATTGCAGGTATCAAAGGGGTGTCATCGGCATATCATCAAAGGTTAAGACTCCCATCTTATCGGGGGGTGGTGGAAGTGTTAGGCAACCCCCAAGACGCGATACAGTGTATGCAATTAGATATCCAGCAAAATGAAGAAAGACGATCAAGACAGCGCCGAGAAAAGAACAAAGCCAAGGAGATTAAAACAGGGGAAGAATTGGAGAAGGTGCTCTCACAAGCCATCACAGCTTACGAAACAGGCGAGAAAGAGATCTTATAGCAATCAAAGGAGGCGACATCAGTTGAAGGGAAAATCGAGCATTCAAAGGATCCAAAGCCCAATTTCCCGGCCTTAGAATCTACACGTCAGGTTAACTTAGGAACCGAGGAAGAACCAAAGATGGTAAGAATTGGAACCCTGTTATCGGAAGAACAGATAGAGAAGCTGATAACTCCATTGAAGGAACACATGGATGTATTCGCCTTGCAAATGCATGATATGGAGGGGATCAATCCAGAGGTATGCTCACATCATTTAAGGATATATCCCAAATTCAAGCTGATCCGATAAAAGATGCGAAGAATTGCACCCAAGCTACAAGTTGCAGTAGAGGCCGAGTTAAAGAATCTACAAGTGGTTGGGATCATTCGAAAGGCTCAATACCCTCAATGGATATCAAACATGGTGATAGTCCCTAAAAGGAATGGAGGGGTTAGGATCTGCATTGACTTCAGCGACTTGAATAAAGCTTGCTCAAAGGACAACTTTCCTCTCCCCAGTATCGATCAGCTAGTGGAATCCATAGTTGGGTACAAGGTGATAACACTAATGGACGGGTACTCGGGATACAATCAAATCCCCCTGGCTCCCGAAGATCAAGAACATACGTCTTTTTTTATACCCAGAGGGAAATATTTCTACACTAAAATTCCATTTGGGTTGAGGAACGCCGGCGCCACTTATCAAAGGCTGGTGGAGGACATGTTCGAGGACAAAATACACAACAACATCAAGGTTTATGTGGACGACATGTTAGTCAAAAGCAAAGTGGCGGCCAACCATATTAAAGACCTTAGGGAAATTTTTCAAACCATGCGAAAATATAAGATGCGAGTAAACCCGGCCAAATGCACTTTTTGGGTTACCTCGAGTAAGTTCCTGGGATACATAATTACCGATAAAGGAATAGAAGCCGACTCGGACAAGATTAGAGCTGTGTTGGAAATGTCGTCCTCGGTGACAATAAAAGATGTACAGCGGTTAAACGGAAACTTGGCAGCACTAGGGCGATTCATTTCACGGTCTTCGGATAAATGTAAAGACTTCTTCGGGATGCTAAGAAAGGGGGAAAAGTTCAAATGGATCGAGGAGTGTGAGGAGGCATTCCAAAAGATTAAGCAACATATCGCGAGCCTACCAGTGTTACAAAGACCCGAGCCTGATGAAGTGCTTACCCTATATCTCGGGGAAACGAGTTGTGCCATAAGTGCGGTCTTAGTCAAAAATGTGGGGGCAGAAGAGAAGCCCGTGTACTTCATAAGCAAAACTATGAATCCAGCGGAGAAGAACTACACCAGAATTGAGCAATTGATACTAGCCTTAGTATTTGTAACACAAAAGCTTCGAACATATTTCCAAACTCACAGAATTCGAGTGCTTAAGAATTATTCCATAGAATCAGTGCTTGACAATGCAGCAAGGTCGGGAAGGATCTCTAAATGGAGTGCTCAAATCAAACAGTTCGATATCTTCTATGAGATTAGAACGGCAGTAAAGGCACAGGCAGTGGACGACTTTCTGGCATATTTCCCTTTAGACGATGAGGATGAAATCGAAGACATTCAGGCATGGAAGAAGACCGAAAAGATCCATCCGACCTCCTTGAAACCTGCAGTCCGACGCACTGATAAGTCTTCGTAGACGGGTCTTCCAATAAAGATGGGTCGGGCTTAGGACTAGTCCTAACCACACCAAAGGGGAAGAAGATGGTTCACTCCTTAAAGCTTGAATTTAAGGCAACAAACAATGTCACCGAGTACGAGGCTGTAATACATGCTATGCGGATGATAGTATAAATGGGGATCCACGACGTGAGACTGACTAGCGACTCTCAGTTAGTTATTAGGCAGATCAACGGGCAGTACGCTATACACGACCCAATATTGCAGAAGTATTGGGAGCTCGCCCAATTTTATACCGGCCAAATACCAAACATCAAGTTTCGACACATTTGCAGAAAAGATAATCGACATTCGGACGCGTTGTCATACATCGCCTCCATGCTAACAGACCCGAGCATTGAAGGTGTTAGAGTCATGAAAATCCTGATGCCATCTGTACCTGAGCCAGTAGACATAAAAGCATACGTAGCGGTAACCACGGCTGATAAATATGAAACCGGCGATTGTCTAAAGCCCATTCACCAATACTTGGAGACGGGAGAGTTACCCAAGGGATGGCCTGAGATCAACAAAATTAAAAGCAAAGCAGCGGCGTACAAAATACGAGACAATGTTTTGTATAGAAAGTCCTACCTAGGGCCAATGTTAAGGTGCCTAAGCAAAGAAGAGGCGCATTAAATACTGAATGAGCTACATTATGGGGCCGCGGTCAATCACAGTTCGGGTCGAAGCTTGGCAACCCGAGCCAAAACCATGGGATATGTTTGGCCCTACATGAACGAAGATGCAAAACATATGGCATTAATTTTCGATGAATGCCAAAAGTTTGGCAAAAAGATACATGCACATGCAGTAACTCTAAATTCAGTGATTAGCCCTTGGCCTTTCGCCAAGTGGGGGATCGATATTGTAGGACCCTTACATGTCGGGTCGGGGCAGAGAAGATATTTGATCGTGGCTACTGACTACTTCACAAAATGGGTGGAAGCTGCACCACTATGGCACATTCGGGATAATGACGTTTTTTGTTTTATTTGGGAACACATCATTTGTCGTTTTGGCGTACCAGCAGCAATCGTCTCGGATAATGGAAAACAGTTACAGGGAAAGAACATTGACCTGTTATTTAAGACCTACAATATCCGAAAAATCAAGGCGACACCCCTTTGCCCCCAAAGTAGTGGGCAGGCCGAGATCACAAACAAAACCATAGCCTAAAACCTGAAAAAGAAGCTGGATGGAGAATATGGCGAGTGGTGTGAGTAGCTCTACAACGTTCTATGGGCTTACAGGACTACCCGAAGGGAAGCAACCGGCTTATCACCCTTCATGCTAATATACGTGATAGAAGTTATCCTTCCAACTGAGGCAATGATACCTACAACAAGAACCGAGGCATGGAGACGGAATATCTCGGCGGATCTTATTTTAGCCAAGCTCGATGACTTAGAAGAAACTAGGAAAATGGCCCTACAAAAAATAGAAAATTACCAAAGAAGATTACAACGTGAATACAACAAACGAGTTCGACCGAGAGAATTTCAACCTGGGCAATTGGTGTTTAAAGAGCTACCCATCTACGAACATGACAAGAAGGGAGGGAAAATGGCGGCACGATGGGGTGGACCATATACCATTGTGTAAAAAGTTGGCGAGGGGGCATATAAGATATTGAAGCCAGATGGAACACTCGAACCGCGACCATGGAACGCTAGGCGTCTGAAGTTATATCACCCATGAGAGGTGTGTAAACAGGTATGATGCTCTGTCATTTATTTCCTTAGAAATCCACGTGGGGTAGGGAATGTGACAATTGTGTCTAGTGGTCATTCGCACTCGGGGTGACGGAAGTGTGCAAGTGCCGAGTTGACTTACACTCGAATGGACATCCGTACCCGGGGAGATGGAAATGTGCAAGTGCCTAGGTGTCTTAAACTCGATGGGCTATTCGAACTCGGGGCGGTGGAAGTGTGCAAGTGCTGAGGTAGTCTAAGAGCCCTGGTGGTTGGAAACCAGTGGTCGATTGTCGGGGCATGAGTACCCAACATTCGAGCATACAACATTGCTCCCATCGCAAGTGGCCGAAATCACTTGACCAAGCTAGTTAATTGATAACTTCTTGGGGATGTCGATCCAATAAAACGTAGGAATGATTGAATACCTTACCACTAGATCAAAGCTGACAGTGATGATATACCTCAATCGGGACATGGCATTGGGCCTGATGACCCTCCTTGTTGAGTGTGTTCGACATAAATGGCATTTATACTAACATATTGAAACATTTTATTGCAGGAAATAATAAATTCACCATAAATAAAAGCCAACGTACGACTATAATAATAGAAGTAAAAAATGTCGAGCAACAAGAAAATAACCGATTGGCGACGCAGCACCCCATCAAAGAAAATTGTCAGAAAAGATAAAGATGTTCAAGCGGATTACATCCCAACATAAGGAACAATATTGGCGCAGCATTACAAAATACCTACTTATGCCTTTGGCGGAACTGATCCCGAACCTGCCCTCTTAGCAGCAGCATCGGCCCGTTTCTTTTCCATAACCGCCTTCACACCTCCTTTCACCTTGGCAACAAGCTCGGTATTGAAACCTCTCCTTCTCGGCAGCAAGATCCCGAGTCAGTTGAGTCGATGCTGCCTCAGCAGTAGCTACCTTCCCAAGTAGTTGGGTCTCCCTTGCCCTTAGCAGAACAGTCTCTTCCTCCAAAGACTTCACCTTTCCTTGTTCAACTGCATATGAGAAAATACGATTAGTAATAGGGGCAACAACATCATAACATCAAAATACAAACACAACACAACGCAGGAAACAACACCTTCAAGCAAGGAAAAAACTACTTTAACGGTTTCCTCGGACTTAAGCAAACTACACTCAGGGGCCGAGATCTTAGAAGTTAACTCATTGTAATGTTGTTCGTTGAACTCATTAGTGAGGAAATATTTTTTGTGGCGCTCCAGCTAGCCTTCTGTGATCATGTGCCAACTGAAGGCCCCATAACGGAGCCTGAATCCACTCCAAATTTTGGGATACCTGATCAAACTGTCGTAGTTTCTCCCTTAATTCTTGGTTAGAACCTTCCGCCGTATCTTTCTCTTTCAATATCCGCTGGCGATCAACGTGCAAATCCCTAATCTGAAGTTTCAACCTATCACACTGACTCTCCAAATTGTCGGCCAACAACGTTTTCTCGGCAGCAATTCCTTGGAACCGAGACAGGTTCGCTCGAAGATTATCCATCTCGTCAGGCACATACTCAAATATCTGATATCGAAGTAGCTCATCTCGAAGTTGCTCGAGCTTGGACTCTTGTCGATCTATCTTATCGTCCTTATTCAAAATTCTTTGACGGAGATTGTCAACATGGCTCAGTTCAATATCCAGTTTTCTCTTTAACAAATGGTATTCAGAAGCTGCGTCGGCATCTATACTAGACATCTCGGCTAACAAGATAATACTAAACTCAGGATATTGGTAATACAGAATCAATCGTGGAAGTATAGGTTTCGAGAAAATACCTTGGGTCTCGGCCAGTCGCTTCTCTAATTCTCGGGTTCGCTCCTACCCTCGCTGCAGTCGGAGACGAAGACTTTCCTTTTCTGCTAGCTCCCTCCGCCGAAGAGCAGCATCCAAAAACTCTTTATTGGCAGCCTGAGAACATTATGAACATTAAAAACCATCTCACATCATAGATGACACCATCATAGATAAGCAAAACAATTCACCATCTGATCAAAAGTGCCCTTCAGACCGGCAGAGTACAAAGACACAAAACTGATCATTTCTTCATCGAACAAGGAACCAAAGTCGGGAGAAATAAGATCCCACAGAGAGTTTCACATCGGACCCGAGATAGTGAAGAAGGTAGACCCACCCGATATCGGGGAAGAAGTGACAGGAGGCACGGTTTACAACAACTCTCACCCAAGAGTAACATTTTCTCCACCCTCAGAAACAACATTATCTCCACCACTAACAGACTTTTCTATCTGCTTCGGCTCCTCCTCCTCGCCCACACCACCTGCCCCGTCCTCCTCATCAAAAAGATCATTATCATCATCATCACCGCCAGACAACAGAAGCACAACACCATCAGTGAGGATGACACCTTCACCAGCAGGCTGCTGGGACATAACCTTCCTTGGGGCAGACTCATCACCCTTCGGTTCTTTACCTTTTCCAATTGGCTTACCACCTACAACGGTAGAAGAAACATCAGAAGCTTTCTAAGGCGAATTCCTCAGAAAATGAGACAAGGGAAGCCGATCATCGAGATCCTCACCATCAATCGTCGGAACACTCTCCACATTTCCCCTATCAGCTTTCGATTTCTGCACATAAGTATTCGTTAGATCCATGCAAGGCAACAAATAGGGGAAAGTACATATACTGTAGGTAGAGCAGTATATTTGTTACCTTTCCTGCCTCTTCCTCGACTCCTGTGCTAGTACTTATATCCCTCTTCTTAGAAACCGAAGCCTTAAATTGGCTACTTTTATACTGAGGCTGAAAAACAGGAATAGATCAAAACATGACTTATCGAGATACCCGGTCCGATAAAGTCAAACAGACGAAGCAACTTACCCGATCGACGTTAACCACCCAAAACGGATAGGGCTCGGCTGGAGGAGGAAATCGACCACTTAGAAGAGGACCATAAATAGTAAGAGGGACCCGATCCCAAGCAAAATCACTAGTGTGACGGGCATGCTTATTAGAAGTTCCTCTCTCTGGATCCTCATCCAACAACAGCTTCTTGACACCATCGGGGAGAGTCTTATGGCGATGAGGACTAGCAGCAAAACCAGCAAGATCACCATTAGTGGAAGTTCCACTTCGATAGTTGGCAACAAAGCTGTCAGGGGTGTAGTCGCCTGCCTCAGAAGGATCATAGGTCGACCAAACAGTGGGAGTGCATTCGCCTCGCCCTCGCCTCTCTCACTCGTTTAGGAGACGAAAGGTGTTTCCATTCCATTGAGCTAATGCACGAGAATGACGAATCTTTGAAAGAGCTTCATATATGAAGGGACATCTAGGATCGTACAGCGGGAAGCGCAGCCCGAGCTCCAGCTGACCCTTGGTAATGACGGTCGCCTCGGCTGAGTGAGGAAATTTCATGACATCATTTTTTTTCAAAACACCTTTTTGGGCCGATAAGAGTTTGATGTCATAACCGTGGATATCAAAATCATCTTTTAACTGCTTGATGAACTGATCATCAGTCAAATCCTTGGCAAGTCTCTTATCATTCCTACATGAAAACGAAGGAGAACCGTCATAAAGGATAGAGTTAAGGGGGCGATAATCATGGTACGAAGGGCTGTCAACAATAAACAAAGAATCAACGGAAACACCATCATCATCAGAAAAGGTATAACTGACACACCTCTTCTCTGTCATGGAGGGAGTCGAAGAAGTCATCGAAGAACTGTTGGGAAGAAACCTCGAACCAAAAAAATAACAAGCGGAAAAAATCGCAACAACAGCAAGGGGAAAACAATGGAAGGATCAAAGGATGATTGAAGCTCTCAAAGAATCAGAAGACGAAGGGATATCATAGCAGCAGTTGAACGAAGAAACTAAGGAAAGAGAGCGCAAGTTTTGGAAAAGGTAAAAGTAAAAGACCAAGGGTTTATGATTTGAATTTATAGTCCCAACGATTGTAACCGGCGAAGAAGGTCAACATGTCATAAAGACGAGCGTAGTGGGGAACAGCATGGCGTGAAACACGGCATGGCAGCGGACGTGGGAGCCAAAGCGGTTTCTTTCCCTCGTGTCGATCACACGAGTGAAATAAAGGGCATATATGTAGGTGTGAATAATCCACAGATCCAGGTGGAGCAATCCTAGGTAGTAAGGCATCGACAACAGATGGATTTTGAAGCACCAAATCATTTTACCTGGCCTAGGCGCGAGAAAAGAGACACCAAAGAACCCGTGAAGACAATACGTGTAAAGGTCAGAGGTGATGGAAGAGACAGCCATCGAGTACAAGAGAAACAAATGCACTGATTAAGTAGCTGAGAAGATAAGGAGAATCTGGTCAAAGTAAGACTCGGCTAAGAACATCAAGGGCGACGTCGTCTACACTCGCTAAGCAATCGATATGGGATGAATGGACATCGGGAGAAGACATCACTAGGTTCGGCCCTACATCTCGGATGAGACATCACCAGCCACCCGAGAAGGACATCAAGGAAGATATACCGCGACACACACTGTAACTTGGATGTATCATCATTTGTAGCTATAAATAGAGAGCTATGTAAAGAGCTAAAGGACCAAGTAATCAGTGAGAGAGAGCAGAACACTAAGAGTTCAAGAGTGAGAATAGAGTGCTCGTTGGTGAGATACATACTTTGTAACCTTGAATTGAGTAATAAGATCATCCCTTTACCACCGTGGACGTAGATAATCATACCGAACCACGTATATCTTGTGTTATTGTGCATCTCTAGCTTGTTTAATTGAGGTGTGTGTGTTTATGTTTCTTGGACGTAGAAGTAGGATTTCCGCATCTACACGGAAGATGCACGAAAACAGGCCAGAAGCTAGCCACGCCATGATGTAGTGTACCAAATCATATGATTTGATCACCAACCATCATGGAGTAATGATGCATGTGCATTAGATAATAACCAACTCGACACTCGACACCTGGGAGAAGCTGTTGATCAAAGACATGTTATGTGTATTTTATTTTTATCGATGAGAACTGGTACCGTTGAAGTTGCTGATTGGTTAGAGAACAATTTGCATGACCTTGGTCCTTGGTGAGTAGACTCATCTAAAATCAATCATTCTCATACTTCAGTCCATTCAATCAACACAATATTATTATAGTAATCAACCCAAAATCAAAAAACTAATATTATACTAGTAGTAACTAACTAACATTTCTATGTTGCGGGGTTTTGTTATACGTACCGATCTTTCCAACTGTTTGGGGTAAATGCTGTCTTAAAAATTAGTTATAAATGTACTTCCATATTTTGATGCTGATTTCATATAGCATTAAATCACAATAAAGCTAGCAATGTTAGCTCAAACTAATTATTCAAATAATTTAGTTGATGGACGGATAGAGCAAATGACCATGTGGTAAGGTTTCGAGTCTTAAAGACTAGGCACATGGCCCTTGGGGCTCCTGTCCGCAGCCTAAATAAACCAAAGGAAACCATACTGATTAATACTACAGCGGAGACAAAATCAATTCTCTCTGATTATTTTTTTTTTTTTTTCTTTTCTTAATCTACGTACACACGCGTGTAGCAGGAAAACATATGTACTATCTTACATTACTATTCTATTCGGTTAGTTAGAGAATAATGAGATATAGGTAATCGGGGTGTATCGAGTCGCCGTCTGAGACCATAAAACATATGCTTTATCATGTGAATTAAAGTAAAGTCCAGTGTTGTGGTACTAGCTTAACAATATATTACTAGCTAGGTTTGATTAACAATATTATCTTGTTTAACTTAGTAGTATCATATCATTTTATAATCGGTTGTGCTCGACACACCGTGATTTTTTCACGGTGATATCACCGACAGAGAGAAATTCCTAGGACCCACCAGGAGATATATAGGGAATGGAATTTTGATTTATAGTGAGCCCTTTCATTTTTGTGTCACGCGGTGATATCACCGTGATTTTAAAAAAGGTGAATCTAAACTTATGGTTTTATAATTGTAGTGTTCAAAGTTTTGATTTCCAATTCAATTTCAATTGGATTTTAGCTTGCAGATTACGAGTTGGCCAAAAAAAGAAAAAAAGATTGACTAGTCCCATGTATTGTTTCCAAATCAAGTCCAAGTAGACTTCAGAAAAGAGACTTATTTTTAACATTAAGATTATAATCAAGACAAAGAGATAGTAATCAGTGTTAGACAAATCATTTTAATTTCTATTTAGAAATAACGTAGGCCTCAGATATTGATGGATCCATGGGCAAGGCACATCACAGTCCCCACGCCCTCAACTGATAGAGATGAAACAACAAGAGGAGATATACAGTCGCTTCGTCCTGATAAGCAGAGAACCTGGAATAAAATTCAAATATATTACTTCCTACGTTCTTTTTTAATAGGTCAGTTTTGTTTTTAGCGAAATTTAAGGAAATTAAGAGAACTAATCATTGAAAGTGGTCCTCATGACACTTGTCAATAAAAGAAGTGAAGTGAAATGGTCCCCGTGACACTTGTTAGCAAAAGAAGTAAAGTGAAGTGGTCCACATGACACTTGTCATCAAAAGAAGTTAAGAGAAAAGTGATCCCAAAAAATTAAAATAACATTTGACTTTCCCAATTAGTAAACTGGCCTATTTTTTTGAAACTTTTATTTATAAAAACTGGCCTATTAAAAAGGAACCGAGGGAGTATTACATCCCAAATATATAGGTATTGTAGCTGGACTAAGTACGTAGTAGGACCAATCAATGTAGCAGGACTAGTTGAGTTTAGAACACGTAGGACCACCGAGTTTTAAATGTTCATCAAGACTTAGATGTATACGCATCATGCAGCTGTTGCACATACATACATCCAACTAGCTGTCGATGATTGCATTCTGTGGCCACAAGATCATTCACATATTCATTGTTGGGCCCGAGTCTAGATAGATAGACTTGAACAACATAACAAAAATCATATTTGCCAAGAAATCCCATTACCTGGACTAAACCCCATTATTTAGTGAACCTATCATAGTATTTGGTTTGTATTTTGGTGCATGCATGTTTTCTAGTGCTATCAATCTACTGACTGTGGACTGCCCAACAAACTGTCCGCTAAACTGTTATTGACTAACAGATCCTAACTATCATTATGGTCTCTAATACAAGTACTAATAATAGTTATGTTTTATTTTTACTGTATTAGGAAACATGCATGGTGCGGAGATTTAAAGATTTGACTTCATATCCATGTGAGACTGAAATAGATAATGACTAGAGTTAACAGTAATTAGTTCTAGTCACTCTCATAAGCCCAAAGCCGATGATAATGACTTGAGTCCAAATAGACTGGAAAAAGGAAGGACCATATGTATGAAAAGAGTATTGGATGAGCTTCTGCCTCTAGCTTAGCTAGGAAATACCATATGGGACCTCATGATCAATGGCAGTAAATGTCGTGCAAACTGCAAAGTAGCTACAGTGTTTCATCAACATCACTCATCTCTCTCCCAAGACCTTCTAACACTCTTGCTAGCTAGCAGCGGCAACAGCAACAGCAGCAGTCTAATTCAAAAACTATGGACTTCTCTTTCTTTCTCTATCTAATAAAGAAGACTACCAAAACATTACTACATAATACACTAGCTGTACAACAATTACATTTTTTTTTTTACATATTCTGAACCAATGAATGACATATACTAGTACTAAGTTATTATTTGCAACATCTTTTTTCATAAATTTAAAAGAAAATTCTTTTTCTTTCTTGTTTTTCTTTGCCTATAAAAGTAGTAGCAACCCACACACTTCTCTTCACTCATTCATCACTACTACTTCCTTCTCTTTCTTTTTCTCATCCTAGTCTTCTTTCTCTGTGGGTAATAAACTAAGAACCAATCTTATTCATAACCATTTTCTTTCTTTCTCTGTCTGGCAGGCAAACTAACTTGCTATAACACTGCTTGTTGCATTGTTGCAGATGATGAAAATGGCGTCTCCACAGTTTTTAAGTCTATGCTTGGGTCTCTTGTTCTTGGCTTCTGGAGCATTTGCTGCTGCACCAAGAAGGCCAGTGAGTGTACCCTTCGCAAGGAACTACAAACCTACATGGGCTTTTGATCACATCAAATACTACAATGGTGGTAACGACATTACTCTCATGCTGGACAAATACACAGGTACTAACTAACTAACTAACAATCCTCAATCAAGTTTCTTCAGATTAAACAAACTGGTTATTTGAGCAATCCTGATTGGTTTTATTTCTTTCTTGGTTAAAGGAACTGGATTTCAATCGAAGGGATCTTACCTGTTTGGCCACTTCAGTATGGATATTAAGATGGTACCAGGAGATTCTGCAGGAACAGTTACAGCTTTCTATGTAAGAAGTAGTCGCCATTCTCATTTACATTTCTGGTTAAGTATATATTTTTTTGGTTTGATTTCTTATTAATTGGTTGTTTTGATTTTTCAGTTGTCATCTAACAACAATGAACACGATGAGATAGACTTTGAGTTTCTGGGAAACAGAACAGGACAACCTTACATTTTGCAAACAAATGTCTTCACCGGAGGAACGGGTAACAGGGAACAAAGGATCTTTCTCTGGTTTGACCCAACCAAAGAATTCCATTCCTACTCCGTTTTATGGAACCTTTACCAGATTGTGTAAGTATTCCTTCCTTAGTAATCGTTGAGTTGCCTGTTTTATATGTCTATTGTTTTCTAACAAAACCCTTTTGGATAAAACTGCCAGATTCTTTGTGGATAGCGTCCCAATCAGGGTATTCAAAAACGTGAAAGGATCAAAGTTCCCATTCAACCAACCTATGAAAATCTACAACAGTCTATGGAACGCAGATGATTGGGCAACAAGGGGTGGGCTCGAGAAGACCGACTGGTCAAAGGCACCATTCATCGCTGCCTACAAAGGTTTCCACATAGACGGCTGTGAGGAATCCGTGACAGCCAAATTCTGCAGAACCCAAGGCCAGAAATGGTGGGACCAAAAAGCATTTCAAGATCTTGATGGTATTCAGTACAGAAAATTGGCTGACGTTCGACGAAGATACACCATCTACAACTATTGCACTGACCGAGTCAGGTTCCCTACAATGCCCATCGAATGCAAGATCGACAGAGATGTCTAATGTTGCATCATTCAATGCGAAACTCACTACAAAGCCCGGCCGTAGCTTGCTATTGTGTATCTTATTATTTGCTTCAGTTGATATTTTCATTTATAAATATGTGTATGTACAAGAAAAGAAATGCAGGCGATCGAAGGCTGGCCGAGGAGGAGGATTATCATCATCCATAAGCTGGAATGTATCATTTATTATTTACTATTGTAAAACCAAGTGTGAGCAGCAAACCATAAAAATTGTTGTCGAGATTTCATTAATACAATAAATATATTTGATTTATTATTATTAGCATTACTTCTTCTGTATATCTTAGTACAACTACATTACTGCATGTGTTTGATTTGTTATTCCTATTCTCTCCTTCCATGACTCGGAAATGCTTATCATCCAATGAGTATCGATTTCCATCGGATTATGAAGATGAGGTTTTGCCTAAACCAGTAACATTAAATCCTGAATGTTGGCAGTCAGATGATGAGTAATGCGCTAGATCAGAATTTTAGGTTGTGGCACGTGGTGCATATAATATGAGTCGGCAGTGAGAGAAAAGGAGTGTCGTACTGAAAAGTTTTGGTACCCAAAAGAAAGAAAGAAATGGAACAGAGCCATCAAAGAGATGCAGACATGTGTCCTTGCACAGACATAATTATCAATCAGAGACTGCAAAGTGTGAATAGGTGAGTGGGTTGCGAGGTGCGTGGACAATTACTGCAAGGATTGCTTGATTTTTGGCTTTTATTCATTTTTGTCTCTTCCTTTGATGTAAGTAGGATTTTTGTTGTCTTCGCCTTCTGAGTCCTGAATATTCAGATGAGCACCATCCACACCATTTGCACAATTTTCACTGCAAACAGATAATGTAGTAACTCTTCATGTTAGAAACCACGTGAACTAAGTCTCTCAGGGATAACTAGATATCCGGTATCCTTTCGAGTCGGTCCCAAAATAAATTTCAGAATTGCGGGTATCCGATATCTAATCGGATATTTTTATTTTAACGTTTCGGATACAGAAAAACATTATCCTACAATAATATCCGATATCAGTTAAAAATAATGTATATACGAAATAGAAAAAAAAATGTTTAATAGTTACTTAGTAATTTATGAAGTGGAATTTTAGTATCTTATCTGGTTATTTGACTCCATTTGGTTGAAATTGCTTCAAGTTTCTTTGTTTGTTTGTAATTTATGAAATGCACAGGAAACACTAAAAAAGAATTTAGAAAAAATTCTGCCGTTCTACTAAATCTTCACTGAGAAATAGGCATGTCAACGGCACTTAACGTAACAAATAATGGCTCTGCCGCTACCGTTTGCCGTTTAAATTAGAGGTTAACCGTTATCCGTTAAATGCCGACGGAATTGTAAAATCCAAAACCATTGCCGTTACGTCGGACTTATCGGCTAACGGTTAATTTTCCGGTATTAACCGGTATGTCACAGGACAACACAAAAGCAGGTTTAAAACACAAACCAATTACATAGAATAGTTCTAAATCCAAGCAAACAAGTTCTAAATCCATGACACACAGAAAAAAAAAACATACAGATGTTCATGTTCTAAACCAAATTACATGTTCAGATCATCACATGTTCTATCAAAAGAAAAAAACCAAGTTTTTGCAAAAGAAAAGACAAAGGGATGCCAACTGCATCTGCAACTGCAAATGCATTCCTCCATCTCCAAATTCTCCACTGCCAATGCCAACTGCATTCCTCCTTAGTCCTCAACTTCTGCATTTTGAAAGGAAAATGAAAAGTGTTAGACAGTGATGTCAGTGAAGAAACTTAAGTTGGCAAAGTGGCAATTTCAGTGCAATAAGCCAATAAAAGTGGCAATGTCAGTGCAATAAGCCAATAAAAGTGGCAATGTCAGTGCAGTCACAACTATCAGTAAAATCTAGTAAAATATTAAGATATAAGGAAACTTACCAGTAACACAACTATTGCTCTCACTGAGAGTGAGATCTGGCAGCCAATCACCCAAACAAAGCAAAGCTTCAACAAGATCTGGAGCTAATGAACTCCTGTGAGATGTGAGAACTCTGCCACCAATACTAAACATGGATTCTGATGCTACACTTGTCACTGGAACAGCCAATACATCTCTTGCAATCCTTGAGAGAATTGGGTACTTAGCAGAATGATTCTTCCACCAACTTAAGATATCAAACCTCATTTCTTCAGCAGCTGTGCCTTTAGGAAGAACTGGTTCTGCTAAGTATGTCTCCAATTCTGACTTCTCGACCTCAAACATATTGTTTTCCATAATGAAATCATCATAACCAAATCCATATGATGTTGTTGTACTTGTACCTGCACAGCTCTCAAATGCAGTTGAATGCATTGCAGTATCAAAATAATCTGGAGTTGTAGTGTTTGTTTCATAAGCACAGAAAAGAGCATTGAGTGCAAGCTCAAATTTGTTATAGTGACTTTTATAGTGATACACACCATATACTCTCTTCATAACAAACTCCACCCATTTAGCTTTGTACCTAGGATCTAAAACAACCCCAATGCCCATCAAAGTGTTACTTTCTTTCCAGTAGCTATCAAATTTCATCCTCATATTATTGGCCATGTCTCTGATGTACTCATGCTGACTTGATTCCCATATCTTAATGCATCTATTAACTTCTTGCACCCCATTAAAATATAAATTTGCTGTGGGATACTTAATCCCAGCAAATTTGGTTGAAATGACATCAAACAATTCCAAACATTCACATATGTGTACTCCTTGTTCCCACTCCTTAGAGGTTGGTAGTATCTTGAAGTCATTATCTAAATCAGCTAGCCTAACAAAAGCTTGTCTCAGAAAGATTGCATCCTTTAGCATCTTATAGGTGGAGTTCCACCTGGTATCCACATCTAAACCCACAGACCTTGAAGAAGGAAGCTTAACTTGAGCAATAGAAAATTCAAATCTCTCTTTTCTAGCCTGACTTGCTTTGACATATTTTACACACTCTCTAACTGCATCTATAAATGGAGCAGTCACTCTCATTCCACACCCTACAATCAAGTGTAATACATGATTACTACACCTCATTTGGAACATATCCCCATTAAGAACTAAACAGTCTTTGCTATCAAGCCATTTCTTCAGATGGTCCATCATAACATTGTTGGAGCTAGCATTGTCAGCAGCAACAGCAAAAAGCTTAGTATCTATGTTCCAAGCTAGACATACTGATTTCACTACAGATGCTAGAACTTCTCCAGAATGTGGTGATGGCACTAAAGTATATGCAAGTGTTTTCTTAATCAGTTTCCAATCATCATCTATGTAATGCATTGTCACACAGCAATAACCATCGTTTGTATGCTTACATGACCACATATCTGTTGTTAAACTACACTTAGATGTAATTGTCTCAAATTGGTCTTGTAATTCTTTTTTGAACTCAGTTCTTAGTTTCATGATATCTTCCCTAACTGTATTCCTAGTGTAAAGTTTAGCAGCAGGATTTAAAGACTTCACAAACTCAACAAAATATGGATGCTCAACTATAGTGATTGGATAACCATGTTTAGCAATCATTTTGGAAACTAGTATCCTAGTAGCATCAGCATCATACTTCCAATTAGCAAGCTTAGTTTGTGCATTACCTGTTCTGACTGTAGTAATCTTTGTTTGTCCTTTCTTGTTTGCAGGCTTTTTTTGGCAAGTTTTGGCATGATAATGCAATTTGCTGGTTCCTTGGCTACTGGGTGAAGTCATTCTCTTATTACAATGTTTGCATTTAGCTACAAGTATCCCAATCTCCTTACCTTTTACCATCTTCTTTTCAGTTAACCTTTCAAAATCATCCCAAACATCAGACCTTACTGCACGCAGTTTCTTCTTTGCTTCAGCTATAATTGGATCTTCTTCTACTTCTATTTCTTCTACTGCTTCTTTTGTTGCAACAACAGCAGGTGTTGATTGAATTCCTGATTGTTGAACTTGAGATGCAGAAGGTAATTCAGATGCAACTGAAAGTGATTGAGAGGGATGACTTCTTTTTGATGAACCAACGCAATTGGATGCTCCTCTTTCGCTTTGGGTCATGATTAATTTCACGAATTGAAAACCCTAATTTCAATTTTCTTCTCTCGTTTGTGAGTTGAAGAATAGAAGAAGATGAAAATGATGTTGATTCGAGTATAGTAACCTAAGTATAGATGAATGTTACACGTGCTAGGCACACGTTAGCGGTTAACGGAACTAAGGCTAACGGAAATAGGTCTTTCGTTGCCGTCACCGTCGGATAAAATTAACCGCTATATTATCGGTAACGGATAACGGATATAATGGAACTAAACGTAACGGCAACCGGGTAATCGGATTCGGCTAACGGTTAACGGATTTCTATTGACAGGCCTACTGAGAAACATGTTTTGATGATCTTCCACCTAGTACACCTGCTTAATATACTAGTTTCGTCATTAAGGTCAAGAAAAAAATCTTTTTCTTTGAAAAAGTTGTTGTGTTGTTCTTTCGGGAATGACGTCAAATGGAGGAGGGGAGTTCAATTTGAACTTGTACTTGATTGTCACATATTTGTGAGGAGTGCGGATGTGGATTTGTAGGAGATGATTTTACCTATATATCTCCTTGATGAAGATGCTGAGTTTACTTTGTGAAACCATCTAAATAAAAGTTGGTATGTGTTCTCTAGTCGGTATTCTCTAGTCTTGATAACTCTTTTGTTTGATTCATTACGATTCTTGTTTTCCGCCTTTGAAGAATTACTTAGTAGTATTCTACTACAACATATGGCTTATCAGAGCATTATGTAAGGAAGAGTGGATTACAATCAATAGGTTTTACCTATTATGCAAAAGAAGTATAAGTAGTGACCAAGGAGGAGAACATATCACCTTAGTATTTCTTCAAAGTTTTGGTACAATTAAACTTTGAGGAAGGTACCAATATTATTTTTTTATATAAAAACCATTGAGTAGAGTTATTTTTCATTCTAAAAAGCTCTAATCGAGTATTCTCATAAGTTGTTATCCCTAGCGATCTTCAATAACAAAGTGACTGCAACGAACACATGCAAAACCATATAAGAAACTGAAGAACGAATAATTCAAGACGGTGTTGAAGAACCAAGGAAATCAAGCATGATGGATTTTGAGATGAAAGATCGATTTTATTTGAAACCATGTTTATTGATAGTTTTTCACTAAAATTGACAAAGAGGGAGATTGTTAGAGCACTGCTCGGCCGAAACTCGTAAGTTTTGCTATCTCAAGCTTGTTGTCAATGTTAGATATACAAAACTATACCTTTATTTCTATTCTACTAATGTCAAGTCTCTAACTAGGTTTAGATTATGGTAGTTGAGTATCAGACATCAGTGAATAACCCACGAAGATTGAAGACTGAAGATCAAAGACTGAAGATCAAACGAAGATATTTGGATAACTTCATCAACAAAGAGGTATGTGAAGACTGAACTATTCTATTTACTCACATGAATTACCATTATATCTGTATGAGACCATGCCGTATGATTTTTAGTATATTTAATATTACGAAAAATAAATTTCGAGTCAAGCTTGTCTTGTTAAACATCTCGAATTATGGTTCAAGCAATGGATGTTCATAGGTCCTTAGAAATCTTAGTTCGAGAAAATTTATTGTTCAAGAACTATGTTTATTTCATATGAACTATTTGGAAATTGCCAACGAAATGATATTTCATATCTATAGAAAATGAGAATATTTCAAAACATCAAAAGGGAGTTTGCAGAACTACTGAAATCTAGACTCAGGGTAGGTTCGCATACTTAGTATGTGTACCCTGGATATATGAAGTTACAGAATATAGGCAGGTATGTATACCTAGTGCGTAAACTATGGTGTTCTGAATTCATGAATAGGGACATGTACGAATATCGTGCTAATCTGAGTTCCCGAATAGCCTAACGGTACGCTTACATAGTACGCGTACTGTAGATCTCTGAATTCATGAACTGGTCTATAGTTACGTGTAATCACATGTTCATAGACTATTTTTGTAAATATGTTTGGCGTTGCTACAACTCTCATAAACACCTATAAGACATCTTTGGTCACTAATCACTAGGTGTTTTTGTATCATGATTCAAGTCTTAAGTGTCAAATGATCACGACTTTTCTTATTAGTTCTTAATGAATACTTGCCATGAACTATCATTATACACGGTTCTAGTATCTTGGACCATATTATATATTCTTTTATGTAATTTTAAGACAAACTTCCCATGTGCTTACATGAACTCCTGGCAAGAGTTCCATCTAAACAGAGAAAGTGTATGCTTGAATCTCAAGTTATCTGTTAGAGCATTGCTCGGTCGAACTCGCATGCGTTGCTATCTCAAGCATGTCTGTCAATATTAGTGATCAAAACTATATGTCTTGATTTCTAGTTTACTTATGACTAAGTCTCGGTCTAGGATAGTTAAGTGTAGTTGAGCTTCAGACTCCATGACGATCATCTTGCGAAGATGAAGAACTACTCGAGGAACAAGTGGAACTTCATCCGACTAAAAGGTATGTTGAGACTTGAACTTATCTATCACTCAAAAGTCTATCTACTCTTGAGACAAAAGTCGTATAAGTATGATAGTTTTCATACATACACATTTGTTATTTCGAGCCGAGTTTACTCGCCTATCTTTTTTTCGAAATATGTATTGGTAAGATTTTTCTTTAACCATTTTCATCTTTACCCGTGAAGAAAGTCATGATGACGTTTCAATCTTGAAAATAGCTTTGATGATGATAGTCGTGAATAATGATTGTTATAACATTATAGAAGAATGTTTCAATGATTGAAATGTAGAATTGAGATTACCATCTATGGATAGTGTGTTCGCACATTAGTGTATAAATCCATGTGCCGGAAACCAAGTGCGTGCATATGTGTGCATGCAGTATTGGTGAAGGAGACAGGTTGAGTACGCGTACCCGCACGCATACCAGCGGAAGTTTTCCAACCGAATATTTTTGCTGAGTTTATAAGTTTGCAAACTAGTAAACCAATCACCTTAGGTAAGCATACCCGTACGCGTACCCACGGAAGTTTTCATACCCGAAAATTTCTGCTGAGTTTGGAAACCAAAACCAACTCAAATCCGGTAGCTAAGGTACGCGTACTCGGGATGGTTATTTCTCAAATCGGTAGTTCATGAACTTAAAACAATAAATTATAAGGAATGCAATCTTTGCAAACCGTGGGTATATTTTTCATGAATTGATTCAAGTGGATCAATCTGATTTTGTTTCAATTGTGTCTATGAATAAAGACCCGAGCAATTGAACAACTCTTCGACTTGTTCTTATGAGTCATTTGAACTAGTTATGAGAAAGATGAATACGGTTAATATGAAATAGCTCATATGGCTAACCATTGGTTAACTATTTTTGAACCTACTAAGTGTACACGTTTAGGTACGGTTAATCAAACCTAAATGAATACATTTCATTTGTGTGTGACAAGCTAAGTTTTGATCTAACGGTTGAAAGATATTAACTTGGTTGAATCGGGTTTTTCATCTAACGGTGAATATTGAATGCTTTGTTACCAAGGTAACTTAGATTGCAAACTCTGATTTGAAAACTATATAAATGAGACATCCAGCAACTGGAAAAACTAGTCCCCACACCTCATGTGTGATACTAGTTGGTTTGCTAGAGTCGGTTCTCCTTTAACCTTAGGTTTCTTCTCGAGACCCTGTAGGTTAACGACTGAAAGACTTCATTGGGATTGTGAAGCCAGACAAAACTACTTCTCTTGTAGTTAAGCGATCTGATTTTTCCATTTTCTATCGTACGAGTTCAATTGAATAATTGAATTGAGATTAAATCTCCGATAGGGCAAGATGAAAAGAAATCACAAACATCTTCGTCTCATCGTTTGTGATTCCACAATACCTAGTTTCGCTACCATACGATTTGGATTATTGTGAGGTGATTGATAATTCTAGGATGTTCTTCGGGAATATAAGTCCGGGTTATCAATTAGTTCCTGTTCACCTTGATTTATCAAAAGACAGAACAAAAGCTCATAGGTTTATCTGTGGGAGACAGATTTATCTATTATCATAGACTTTTCTGTGTGATACAGATATGTTTAATAAAATCTTCGACTTTGGGTGTATCAACTCTTAGTTATGGGTGAGATCAGCTAAGGAATCAAGTGCATAGTATCCTGCTGGGATCAGAGACGTAAGGAGCGCAAATGTACCTTGAATCAGTGTGAGATTGATTAGGGTTCAACTACAGTCCAGACCGAAGTTAGTTTGTAGTATGCTAGTGTCTGTAGCGGCTTAATACAGTGTGGTGTTCAATATGGACTAGGTCCCGTTTTTTTTTTGCATTTGCGGTTTCCTCGTTAAAAAAACTTCTGGTGTCTGTGTTATTTCTATTCCGCATTATATTTTTTTTATATAATTGGAATATCATAGGTTGTGCGTTAGGATCAATCAATTAGAATATTCAACCTTTGGTTGTTGATTTAAGTTGATTGACACTTAGATATTGGTATTTGGTACCATCCAAGTTTATCTCTCTAGTATTTGATAAAGACTCGAAGATTTCCATTTGCTTGAGTAAAGATCAAATAGAGAGATTGATATTAACTCCTTGATATACTTTTTATTAAGATTGAGTATGACTATCTAGTTGATTATCTTAATAGTATATTAGAGTTAGTCCATACAAATTGCTAATCGAAATATTGGGTAAGGTTGTTGTACTCCCGCTTTTTCATTATCTTATCTTGAATTCTAAGCAAGCCTCCATCTTGAAAGTCTATAAATAGGGAGATTCAAACAACTGAGAATGTCAATCCCTGATACTTTGGTTTCTTCTGAGAAACATAATTAGGTTTACAACTTAAAGACTTCACATAGGGATTCGTGTATCCAAGTCCGACTATATTTGAAAAAGAGGGGGTATAACAACCACACCCAATAATTCGTCTGGCAAATTTTATGGACAAACTCCAATATAATTCGTCCGGTATAACACAGACACAAAAACTTTTGTTACCGAGGAAACCGCAAATGCAGAAAAACCCGGGACCTAGTCCATATTTGAACACCACATTGTATTTAGCCGCTACAGACACTAGCCTACTACAAGTTAACTTTGGACTGGAATGTAGTTGAACCCTAAACAAGTCTCACACCGATTAAGGTACATTCACGGTCCTTACGCCTCTGAATCCCAGAAGGACTCTACGCACTTGATTTCCTTAAATGATCTCACCCACAACTAATAGTTGCTACGACCCAAAGTTGAAGACTTATAAAAAAATATGTCTCCCACAAATAAGTCTATTCTGATAGATAAATCTGTCTTCCACAGAAGTACCTATGAAGTTTTTGTTCCCTCTTTTGATAAATCAAGGTGAATATGAACCAATTGATAATCCGGTTTTATGTTCCCGAAGAACAACCTAGAAATATCAATCACCTCACAACAACTTAACTATGTGGTAGTAGAAGAAGTTATTGTGGAATCACAAAGAATGAGACGAAGAGCTTTGTTTGTATCTCACTTATCGGAGATAAATCTCGAGTTAATCTTAGAGAAGATAGTACCCAATACGATAGAACAAATAAGATTAGATCACGCAACTACAGAGAAAATAGTTGGGTCTGGCTTCACGAATCCCAAATGAAGTCTTCAAGTCGTTAACCTATAATGGTTTTTGGAAAAAACTAGGTTAAAGGAGAATCGACTCTAGTCGCAACTAGGACAAAGGAAAGTGTCGGGATTAGGTTTTCCAGTTGCTAAAGTTCTCCCTTATATAGTCTTTCAAATCAGGGTTTGCTTTCAGTCAAAGCTATGATAGCTTAGTAACAAAGCATTCGATATTCACCGCTAGATTAAAACCTGATTTAAGATTTAAGCTAAATCTGCTTAAAACCAAAGAAATATCTCTCCATCGTTAAATGGTCTTAGATTGTTACACACAAATGAAATATACTTTCATTTAGATATGGGTAACCGTACCTAAACGTGTATATTGAGTTGGCTCAATAATAGTTAACCGAAGTTAGACATATGAACGCTTTTGTATTAACCACATTCATCTAACATTTATAGATTAACTGTCATGATCAATCAATCATGAAAGATAATGAATCTAATAGTGTTTCAAATAGACTTGTTCAGTTGTTCACTATTTCACATAAATATATATATGAACCAATTGAATCAAAATCATATTTATTCATGAGAATCAGTTCATGAACATTAAGCCACGGCTTGCAAAGATTGTATTCCTTAATTCATAAATGTATTTGTTCATTAGTATGAAAACATATTTAACCGATTTTAGAACTTTAACCACTAAGTTTGCAAACGAGTACGCAAACTATAGCTTCCGGACTTTGGTCTTCTCCAGCAGTTTGCAAACTGGTACGCATACTTCTGTCTCATACCTTAAATCAGGTAGAACCGTTCGCATACTGGTATGCAAACTTGGTTCCCGGACTTAACAGTTAAAACCGTTCACATACTGGTATGCAAACAAGGTGTTCGGACCTAAATCATACCACAACAGTTTGCATACGGGTAAGCATACTATTATGTATCTAGACAAATGTTAATTGTTCTAAAATCCCATTTCAATCATTAAAACATCCTTAGAAGACGACAATAGATGTCTTACATAAACTATTAGCTTATAAGTAATTTTCAGGTGATTGAATGATCAATACGAAACATTCCGAGTCGACATCATTCAAGGCGATTTTCACAAGATCATCTTTTGACTTATTATTTAGTTTCCAACAAATAAATTGTTTCCAACTAAACTCTTCAAGAATATGATGAACGTAGCTAAAGCAGAAAGCTTCCAATACATATTTCGAGAAATAGATAACCGAGTTAAACTCAGCTCGAAATATTAAATGTGTATAATATAAAAGTCTATATTGATATACGACTTAGTCTCATTAGGAAATAGAATAGGACATACTTCTGAGTGATAGATAAGTTTTAGTCTCCACATACATTTTTTTGATGAAGTTCCTCCAAGCTCTCCTCAGTTGATCTTCGTCTTCAATCAATGAACGCCGTGAAGTCTAAAGCTCAACTACACATTCTATCCTAATCCGAGACATAGATATAAGTAGACTAGATATCAAGACTTATAGTTCTGATCAACTAAACTTGACAAACAAGCTTGAGATAGCAACGCTTGCGAGTTTGACCGAGCAATGCTCTAACAATCTCCTCCTTTGTCAATTTTAGTGACAACACTATCAATACATATATGGATTACAAAATAAATGAACTTTGTAGCTTTGCATCCATCATGCTTGTTTTCCTTGGTTCTTCAATATTCCTTGAATTCTTCGCTATTCCAAGTACTCCAGTGATTCTGAACGTGTTCAACTGAGCATCATTGTTGTAGAAGATCCTTAGCCATAACAATAAGAAAACATATGTTCTCAATCATTGTTATACAGTGTCATAATATTATTACACAACACCAGTTGTATCACAACTTTGACAATAATACTATGGTGATATGTATCACTCCTCCTTACTCAATACTTTTATCTCACGTTGAAAACCACTCCCCCTTATATAATGATCCGTAAACCATATGTATATAGTGGGAACTACCAAATAATTCTCCCCCTTTTTGTCAATATAAATTGGCAAAGGTACGAAAATTACGGAATCATAATGAAATTCTCAAAGATATAATTCATGAATAAAAGAGAATATATCAACTTTGTTTCGATGATTTCACATAGTTGAAACTTAGTGTATTCATCAAGGAGTTTATAAAGATACAAGATAACTCCTACAATATTTCATAGCCGCACTCCCCACAAAGATTTGGAAATTAAGCATAAGTTTAATTAAGAACTCTCCCCCGTAAAATGTCATTCCCGAAAGAAAAACAAGAGCGACCTTACCTTTACAAGAAAAGAAGGATTTCTTTGGACATTAACAAATTACATGAAACATGAATTTTTATCCAGAAAACTCGAATAAATTAATCACATGAAGACCTTATAAATTAATTCGTAAATGCTTAGACTCAAAACAACGCTGACACATATCGACCTTTAATGACTTGTGCTTGTGAACCTTACACATGAGATCGCCAACATAAGAAAACTTATGGAGCCATACAATACTTTCACATAGAAGTGGATCATGGAAAGATCAATAGTGCGGAATATTCAAAAGTTCATTCTATCTTTTATCAATATTTGCATAAAGACATAATAGACTTAACTTTTGACATATATGAGATAATCATAGTTCAGGGCGTAAACACACATATCCCATAAAATATTTTTGCAATACATAAAACCAATAAAGATTAATACTGCAAAATCATCTTCCAAATAACTTAGGATTTAAATAAATAAATCTAAAACATTGCAAGATGAAAATCGTTAGCAATAGATATGTGTAATCACAATATTTTTTTATTCCAACCCTAGTTATCCTTCTTAAACACAAGAATAAATTCTCATAAGAAGTTTCCTAGACAATATAAGAAGTTCAGGCTTCTTTGATAACTTCATATCTTTCCATGACTCCATCATAAAAGGTATTATTCATAGCCTTGATCTTTTTGACCGTAGAAACTCCATGTTCATGAGTTAGAACATTCACCTTTCGATAAAAAATGCGAGCAAGTTGCCTGGCCTTGATGCAATCAGAGATGAGCTTCTTCTGATTCCGTATCAGTACCTTTTGATTTTCAAGGATTTTGGTCTGACCATCAATGAGATGATTTACTTGCAGTTGTAGGTTTGCAAATTTGACATTATGATCATTCTGAAAATGAATGAAATCCTTGAAAGATTCAGCAATCCACGAGTTATACTCTTTCCTTGCAATCATCTTCTTCAAGACAAGTTCTTGAACCGAACTGCATCCTTTGATGTCTTCTTCCATATCAAGATTTACGACTTCCTGAGATATTCAAGAGTTCTCCATATATATTATTTTAATAGATATGGAGAAAAAAAAACAATATACATATATATAGTTTGTGAACAACGAAAGGAGACCCTTGTTATGGAAACCCTAAAAAACTCAAGAAGTAGCAGAAGACACGGGCGTTCGTGGAACGGTTATAGAAAGTTAATGGATTCGAAGAAATCCAAAATAAGGAGATATACTTTGTTTTCAGTTATCTCATATCTTTTCATAGCTCAATAATTTAGAGGATAAGCTTCAAATTAGAGCACATGAAAATCAACAAGATGCATTAGTTACTAGGAGTCAATATATGACTCAACATTCGCCAACAAAGAAAAAAACTTTATTTGAAACACAAGATCATATGATAACATACAATGAACTTGAGCATCCCGCAAATATCATCCTTGCATCTCTCAAGTTAGCTACAAGGATGAAATTACCTAGAACTAGGTAGCAAAGTGAGAAGTCATCCCACTATGAGTATTGAGGGATGAGTTGTAAATACCATCTGAGTGTTTGTGCCTTATATTCCTTACCTTTCTTCGGTTATATCTTATTCCATAAGAATTAGACATAAACCTTTTAGAATATCCAATAGAAGGATTTTTCTGAGGATTAAGTCTAGGACCTCTTGAGATCCGTTCCAGAGGATAAGTATTATGAGAATACCATTTCTTAGACTTAGACCCACCATACTTATTCTCATAGACATTCCTGTAGAGATTTCTAGATGAGTAACCTTGGAAACCTCATTTATGAGAGTTATGGTTTTATGCAGAAGTGAAATCCATTGTAGATGTCATCAGACAATTTACTCTGTCGACAGTAAAAAGAAGTATATTTTGAAGAGTCGGAATCCTTTTCTTTCTATCAAAACAATGTAGAGCATTATGATTTCTTTTCGCGCAGAATGACAGGTTCCTGAACAAGGAACATTGGAAGAAACCTGTTTCATAGCTACTTAGGAAATCAACAAGTCACGCAAATGTTTCTTAACAGACAATTCCGTAGGAGTAATATTCTCCATGATAGGTAATACCATATGAGTATTAGAGATAGACACTGAAGAAGACTTACTCACTAAAACAGAGTTTTCCCTTTTCAAGCATTCACACTATTCCTGGGCTAGACAAAGAGATGCAACCAGTTTCTCTTTTTCAACACGAAAGTTGTTCAGTTCTGATGAATGAGTCTTGATTAAACGTTCTTCTCTGATTGAGTCTTCTTTAACAGTATCTTCAAGCATACTAATCTTTTCGCGTTGTAGAGTAGTTTATTGAACAAGATTTTTGATATTGTTAAAAAAAGACTCAACAATACTATAGAGTTCCCTTTCTCTATCAAGAGACTTTTCCAGTTCATCAGCGAGATGAGAATATTTTTCCTCAAGCGATCTAATTTTAGAAACTTGAATATCAATAATATCAGCAGATTTTTTTAAAGTTTTGGTGAGCTCCATTTCATATTTTAACATAGTGTCAACTGTCACTTTAGAGGGAATGTTATCAGAATCTGATAGCAAAAGTTTTCTACCTCGGGATTCAGAAGAATCGACTAAGGAGTTATCCTTTGAGGTAAGCCCACGAAATTTGTCATAATCAAAAACTTTGGAGGACATCTCTATGTGCGTAAAAGCGAGATAAACTTCTATCCACAGAAATCATATTGTTATAAACACAGACTTATGAGGTCTTAACGTGTTTGCATGCTCTGATACCAACTGGAAAAGCGGGGGTATAACAACCACACCCAATAATTCATTCAACAATCCATATGGACTAACTCCAATATAATTTCGAGAGCATCAGTTTATAAAGAAAGATCAATTAAGAAATATACCAAAGAGTTATATCTCAATTTCTCAATTCAATCTGCAATCGAACAGATAGAAATCTGTGAGCCCGATTGATATGAGAAATAACTTGGAAGGTACCAAAGACCAATGCCCAAGTTCCAATCAATTTATATCAACAACCAAAGGTCGGATTTACAAATTGATTGAACTACACACGACCTGTGATATTTCAATTACATAAAAAAACATAATGCAGAAAAGAAATAATACAGACACCAGAAGTTTTGTTAACGAGGAAACCGCAAATGCAGAAAAACCCCGGGACCTAGTCCAGATTTGAACACCACACTGCATTAAGCCGCTACATACACTAGTCTACTACAAGTTAACTTCGGACTGGAATGTAGTTGAGCCCAAACCAAGCCTCACACCGATTAAGGTACAGTCGCATTCCTTACGCCTCTGAATCCCAGCAGGACTCTACGCACTTGATTCCCTTAGTTGATTTCACCTACAACTAAGACTTGCTACGACCCAAAGTTGGAGACTTAACAAATCTGTCTCCCATAGATAAGCTTATTCTGATAGATAAATTTGTCTCCCACGGAAGTACCTATGAGTTTTTGTTCCGTCTATTCATAAATCAAGGTGAACAGAAACCAATTGATAATCCAGTCTTATATTCCCGAAGAACAGCCTAGAAATATCAATCACCTCATAATAACTTAACTATATGATAGTATAAGAAGTTATTATGGAATCACAAAGAATGAGACGAAGAGATTTGTGATTACTTTTTATATCTTACTTATCTGAGATAAATCTCGAGTTAATCTTAGAGAAGATAGTACTCAATACGATAGAACAAGTAAGATAAGATCACGCAACTACAGAGAAAATAGTTGGGTCTGGCTTCACGAATCCCAAATGAAGTCTTCAAGTCGTTAACCTATAATGGTTTTTGGAAAAACCTAGGTTAGAAGAGAATCGACTCTAGTCGCAACTAGGACACAGGAAAGTGCCGGGATCAGGTTTTCCAGTTGCTAGAGCTCTCCCTTATATAGTCTTTTAAATCAGGGTTTGCTTGCAATCAAAGATAAGATAGCTTAGTAACAAAGCATTCAATATTCACCGTTAGATGAAAACCTGACTTAAGATTCAAGCTAAGTCTACTTAAAACCAAAGCAATATCTCTCCACTATTAGATGGTCTTAGCTTGTTACACACAAATGAAATATACTTTCATTTAGATATGGGTAACCATACCTAAACGTGTATATTGAGTTGGCTCAATAATAGTTAACCGAAGTTAGCCATATGGATGGTTTTGTCTTAACCACATTCATCTAACACTTCTAGATCAACTATGATGATCAATCAATGATGAAAGATAATAAAATGAATCTAATTGTGTTTCAAATAGACTTGTTCAGTTGTTCACTATTTCACATAAATATATATGAACCAATTGAATCATAATCAGATTGATTCATGAGAATCAATTCATGACATTAAGCCACGGTTTGCAAAGATTGCATTCCTTAATTCATAAATGTATTTGTTCATTAGTATGAAAACATAATTAACCGATTTTAGAACTTTAACCACTAAGTTTGCAAACGGGTACGCAAACTATAGCTTCCGGACTTTGGTCTTGTCTAGCAGTTTGCAAACCTGTATGCATACTGTTGTCCCGTACCTTAACTCAGGTAGAACTGTTCGCATACTGATATGCAAACTTGGTTCCCGGACTTTAACAGTTAAAACCGTTCGCATAATAGTATGCAAACAAGGTTTCCGGACCTGGATCATACCACAACAGTTTGCAGACAAAGGTTAATTGTTCTAAACTCTCATTTCAATCAATACGAAATGTTAGAGCACTGCTCGGTTGAACTGGCAAGCGTCACTATCTCAAGCATGTTTGTCAAGTTTAGTTGACCAAACTATAAGTCTTGATTTCTAGTCTACTAATAGCTAAGTCTCGAACTAGAATAGAAAGTGTAATTGAACTCTAGACTCCACGGTGTTCATCATGCAAAGACGAAGAACTACTCAAGGAACTGGTGGAACTTCATCGACAAAAATTTATGTGGATACTTGAACTTATCTATCACTTAAAAGTCTACTTTATCTCCTATCTTGAGACAAAAGTCGTATTGCTATATAGACTATGATTATACACATGTACAATTTCGAGCTGAGTTTATCTCGCTTATCTATTTCTCAAAATATGTGTTGGTAAGCTTTCTCTTTGGCCAAGTTCATCTTTACTAGTGACGAAATTCATATTAGTTTCAATCACTTGAAAATCGCTTTGACGAAAAATAGTTTGTGAACAACAACTATATAATGTTCTCTAAGAATGTTTCAGTCATTGAAACGAGAGTTTAGAATACATAACCATGGTTGGATATAAACATTGTGAGACAACTCATATGTGTGTAAGTCCAATATCCTTGAACCAAAGTATGCGTACTTTGCTGCTCAGGATAACCGGAACTAAAGTCCGCGTACTGTCGGAAGTTCACATCCCGTGAATTTCTGCTGGAGTTTGTGAACTGAAAACAAACTTATTCCGGGTACTTAAGTCCGGGTACCAGTTTGCGTACTTAAGTAGGTTATTTTCTAAAAACAGTTTAATTCGTGAACTAAGATGATTGAAACTTATTCACAGCCCCCTCCACCACATATTACACCCAAAAAGAATGTGACTCCAAAGAAGCCAGTCTCTAAGACTCCACCTAAACCAGTTGGTTCTAGTGGTTCATCACCCAAGACAGTAACAAAGAGATTTAGGGATGGCAAGACAGTAAGAAGAAGTCAAAGTACCTAGGATCAAGAAGAAGAATCCTACTAAAGTATACATTGATTTAGCTGATGATGAAGATGTTTCTGATGAAGATGTTGATGATGAAGATGTTTATATTCCACAGTTTACTCAACAAACACAAGCTAGTGTAGCTGAGAATAATCCTTTTTTGAAAGCTAGTGTAGTTGAACCTGAAGAATTGACTCAACACAGTAATGCTGGTAGAGCTGAACAAGTTAGTGAGATACCTGGATTTGAGGAATATTTCAATCAAGACTTTTGGGTTCAAGCTACAACACAGGCAGAAGTGGTGGAAGATTTGTTTGCAATTTCCCAAGAGTACAAGGAAAGTGATGAGTATGTCCTGCACTTGAAGAATGTAGAAGAAGATTAATGTAATCCTGATGATGAGTATGTCTTGAACAATATATCAGACAAATAAAATGAAGAGAAAGATATCAAGAATTACAATAAGTTTCTACAAAAAGTTGAGAATGGGTATTTTTCAGATGGTACTGCAAGTGAGAGAAGTGATGATGGTGCAAGTGATGATAAGGATGCTGCAAGTGATGGTGATGATGCTGAAAGTGATGGTGGTGATCCAAACTTTGGGGAGGTGGAGGTTGAGAATGACAAGGAAGGTAATTCATTGCTTCTGTCTTTTTTTAAACTTTGTTGGGTTGGATTTTAGATTTGTTTAGTACTAATGCCCTTGTCTCTATGGTTTTGTAGAGTACCATTATGGGGACTTGGTCTCTGACAGAGAAGAAGAAGGTAAATTGTCATTTGTTTTGTAGTCTTTTGTTTTTCTTATTTTTTGTTTGTTTGTTAATGTTTGTTTGAACTCTAACTGAATCATTTGTTTTTGGGAATTTGTATCAGAAATCAACAAGACTAATGGGCTTGAACTTATAGTATCAGAAAGCAACAAGACTGATGGGCTTGAACTTATAGTATCAGAAAGCAACAAGACTGATGGGCCTAAATGTTCAAAGCCTCATGATGACACACAGTTTGAGGAAGACCACGCATAAAATTTTAAGGAGGAGGAAGCTGAAGATATGTTCCCTGAGCGAGTTACTTTTGAACAAGTGGATCCTTATAGCCTGGTGAAGGGAAGCAAGTTTGTCAGCAAGAAAGCATTCAAGAATCATTTGAGAGCCTACTGTGTAAAGCATAAATATCAGGTTATGTTTAGTGATTCAAACAACTATAAGATTAGGGTGAAGTGCATTCATAATCAGAAGACCAAGTGTCCTATGTTCATTTTGGAAGAGTTATGAAGGGTAAAATAACTACATTTACTCTGAGAAGTTGGAATCTGAAGCACACATGCAATGGAAATGTTAAAGGGGAGAACAAATGTGCAAATCCAACATTTGTAGCTGATTGGTACATGGAAACGTTGGAGACTATTGGCAACAAAAACAACATCCCTGATCCTGAGTTATTGGCAAATGAGTTCAACAAAACAATGAAGGTGAACATTAAGTACCATACATCCTGGAGAGAAAGAAATATTGTGTTGCAGAATCTTTATGGCAGCTATGAGGAGCAGTACAAGAAAATTCCTTCATTATGTGAAATGGTGAAGGTAACATTACTTTGTTGTAATGGTTAATGTTTGTATTTAGTTAGAGCAACATGACTTAATATTACAAATTATATGGAATTAACATTAGTTTGTTGTAATTGCAGGAAAAAATGTCTGGCAGTGTAGCTAGTTTCTCATATGGAAGCACAGACAACACATTCTTGTCAATGACATTCTGCTTCAAGCCTGTTATAGAAGGATTCTTGGTTGGATGTAGGAAAATCATTGGATTGGATGATTTCCATTTGTATGGTAAGTATGGTGGTGTGTTAATGGTTGCAACAGGTCTAGATGGTTAGAATGGTTTAGTTCCTCTTGGTATAATGGTGTGTAGGAATGAAACCATTGAGAATTGGAAGATATTTCTCAAAAACTTGAAAGCTATACTGGGTGAAGACTTGCATTTCACCATTATATCATACAAGCAGAAGGGGATTGGTGAAGCTTGTGACAAATACTTCTGCTTGGATTAGCACAGATTATGTTTCAGGTAATGTTATACTATTGCTAATTTATTTCCTTTTTTAATATTTCCTAATAATATCAGTTCAATGACTAAGTATTACTTGGCTACTTGGCAGACATTTGATGAAGAATTTCAAGAAGTATTTCAAGTCATACAACTTACACACTCATTTCTGGAATGCTGCCAAATGTTACAAGAAGAGACACTATCAGGTATGCTCGTTTCTCAAGACAATATAATGTAATTGCAAGTATTACAAACATGAGTTTGATACTATTTATGTTTTTTTAGCAACACATGGATAAATTGTTTGCTGAGGATGATAAAGCTGCACTGTACCTCCTAGATCAAAAACCTGAATACTGGTCTATGTCTCATTTCTCAAATGATAGCAAGTGTGAGCACATTAACAATAATTTCTCAGAATCTTTCAACAACATGGACAAGCCCTTCAGGGATAAGCTATCATTACACTTGGACAAATGTATGCTAGCCTGGTGATGGGTTTTTTCTTCAAGAGGAGGAATGAATGTGAAAAGTGGCAGGATGGTCAGATAGTGCCAAAGGCAATGAAGCTAATTACAAAGATGCAAGACTTAACTCATCTGTTTGAGTTAACTGGAGCTGTAAGGGGAAAGGCGTATGAGGTCAAGAGTGTTCATGATCCTGTGTTTGTCATGGATCTTCCCAAAAAGACATGTAATTGTTTGCAGTGGCAGCTGAAGGGATTTCACTATCAACATGTTGTATGTGATTTAACACCTTTGAGACCAAACTGGGCTGAGTAAGTCACACTCTCTTTTCATTCCAGAGTTTCATTCCTATGTTTTGATTTGTTATGTTCCCTTTATTTTTCCTTGCTCAATCTTGTAAACTGATAATTTGTGGATCTTCTTGTCTGATTTCATGTTGTAGCTACTGTGACCCTGTGTACAGTGTGGAATATTACAAAAAGACATATGCTCCAGAGTTTGAACCACTGTCAGCTGAAATTGACTGGGTAAGAGCATTAGTTTTATTAAAAATAAAGATATTGATTATTATGCAATAAATATTTAATAATAACAAAGATTCTTTCAGGGTTTCATACATGCTTTATATAGTACACAACCTTTAAGGGTTTCATATCTTAACCAATATCTTCTCTTTCTTTCTTTCTTTGTGTAAAGTATACTGGTAGAGCTCATTAACCCTCCTGTTATCATAAGGAAAACTGGAAGGCCAAGGAAGAAGAGGATTCCTTCTTATGATGAAGCTGGAAGTGTGAAGAAAATGAGAAAGTGTAAGAAGTGTGGAGTTTATGGTCACTATGCAGTAACTTGTGGTGGTGGAGAGGTTGGAAAGAATCCAAAGGGAAACAATCCTAGAACCTGTGTTGATGGCTCAACATCATCTACTTATGTCCCTGAACCATCAAAAAGGAAGTACAACAGAAAGAAACCAGTTGTTAGTGCTTCTGAAGGTGCATCTATTACTTCTAAGGATGGAATGAAGAACAACAACAGTTCCAAAACATGTGTTGGTGAACCTTCTAAACAAGGTGCTGCAAAATCAGGCCAAGGGAGTAAGAGAAAGGCTTCTTCTCAACCTGCTTTCAATCAGAATAATAAACATGTTGGATCTGTCAACAACAAATTCACCTTCATAGTTGCAGATCCAAAAGAAAAGAAGAAGAAACCAAAGAAGTACATGAAAATATGATTTTCTGTTTGTGTTGGTCTCTTTTGTTTTTGTTTTGTGACTGGATCTGAACAATATGGTTGATTTTGTGTTTCAATTTGGTTATCTTTTGTGAATGGATGAATGGATGCTTTTGTAAGAAAATGCAAGTTCTGAAATTAAAATAAATTTATTATAAAATTGTTGCAGGCTACATTTTTAGATTTTTCTTAAATTCCTTGCATATTTCATACACTTTACCCTTCATTGTTTCTTTGCTTTCAATGACAAGAGCATCTGAATCCCATCTGAATGCATCACAGGATTTCTTCTTGTACACAAGGTATGCTATGTTGAAATTATGTTGATTTTTGCATATCTTCAGTTCTAATTGAAAGTTGCAGTGGTATTTAAAGCATTTTTGAAGCTTCAGTGGACAGTTTGTAACACTGTGATTGTCTTCTCCACAGGAAATATAACCATGAGCTGATGGAAGCTTGATTGGAAGTGCTGAAGAATGGGAAGAAGCTTGAGAAAACCACTCAAAGTAGTTGCAGGTAGGAGCATTTCAAGAACAACTTTCCATTACTTACATATGTTTTAGACCTCAACAAAGCTCTTACCCCATTACAAGGTACATGTTTTCACCTTGAATAAACCCATGGACATGCCTTTGTTTCATGATCTTCTTCCATTTCAAACATTAAACACACTATCATACTACTTGAGTACTTGCTTTGTCATTCATACCACCACCCATTTTTTCAGATCTGAAAATGAAGAGAAGCAGATTTATGTGGTTGTGGAGATGTTCATTTATGGAGAAGAAGATAAGAGTGCCACGTAAGCAGTGCCACGTACGCAGTGCCACACACACTATGTGGTGACGTATACAGAGTCAACACACATCTGGTTGGGTCACAATAACCGATTCAAAGGACTTTTAGGTCTTTTTAGTTACAACTAACGGTGCTAACTTTCCATCCATCACTTTTGGTCAAAACTTGCCTAGTTTTGCAGTAAATAAAAAAACTGGCCTAGTTTTGCAAATCATAAAAAAAACACATGCCTATTTTTTGTAAAAAAACCCTTTATATATTAAGGAATGCAATCTTTGCAAACCGTGGATAGAATGTTCATGAATTGATTCGAGTGAATCAAAACTATTTTTGTTTCGATATTGTCTTGTATACTTCTATGAGATCTAAGAAATTGAACAACTCTCTAACTAGTTCATTTGAGTCATTTGAACTAGTTGTGGTAAAGAAGAATAAGGTTGATATGAAAGCTCATATGGCTAACCTATGGTTAGCTACTGTTGAACCAACGAATTGTACACGTTTAGGTACGGTTTCTCAAACCTAAATGAAGTTACATTTCATGTGTGTATAATAAGCTAAGATTCGATCTAACGGTTGAAAGATATTAGCTTGAATCCAATCAGGTTTTCATCTAACGGTGAATATTGAATTCTTTGTTACCAAGGTAGCATTGATTGCAAACCCTGATTTGAAGACTATATAAAGGAGAACTCTAGCAACTGGGGAACCTAATCCCCACACCTCCTGTGTGATACTAGTTGTATAAGCTAGAGTCAATTCTCCTTTAACCTTAGGTTTCTATCGAGACCCTATAGGTTAATGACTTGAAGACTTCATTGGGATTGTGAAGCCAGACCCAACTATTTTCTATGTAGTTGCGTGATCTGATCTTGCTATTTCAATCGTATTTGAGTATAATCGTAAGATTGGCTTGAGATTAATTTCTCTGATATGCAAGAAAAAGTAGTCACAAACATCTTCGTCTCATCGTTTGTGATTCCACAATATCTAGTTTCGCCATCATACGATTTAGATTATTGTGAGATGATTGATATTCTAGGCTGTTCTTCGGGAATATAAGTACGGGTTATCGATTGGTTCATGTTCACCTTGATTTATCAAAAGACGGAACAAAACTCGTAGGTATTTCTGTGGGAGAAAAATTTATATATTCCTGTAGACTTTTCTGTGTGATACAGATTTTTTTATTAAAGTATTCAACTTTGGGTCGTAGAAACTTTTAGTTGTGGGTGAGATCAGCTAAGGGAATCAATTGTGTAGTATCCTGCTGGGATCAGAGACGTAAGGAGCGCAACTGTATCTTCGATTAGTATGAGATTGATTGGGGTTCAACTAAAGTCCATACCGAAGTTAGTTTGTAGTAGGATAGTGTCTGTAGCGGCTTAATACAGTGTGCACTCAATCTGGACTAGGTCCCAGGGTTTTTCTGCATTTTCGGTTTCCTCGTTAACAAAACTTCTGGTGTCTATGTTATTTCTTTTCCGCATTATATTTTGTTATATAATTGAAATATCACAGGTTGTGCGTCAAATCGATCAATTAGTAAATCTAACCTTTGGTTGTTGATTGAAATTAATTGATACGTGAACATTGGTCTTTGGTACTGTTCAAGTGATTTCTCTTGTATTCAACAGATTTCTATTTGCTTGAGTAAGTATTGAATCGAGAAATTGAGATATAACTCCTTGATATACTTTTTATTGATATTGAGTCTGAATATCTAGTTGATTCTCTTAAAAGTATATTGGAGTTAGTCCATACAGATTGCTAAGCGAAATATTGGGTGTTTTTGTTAGACCCCCGCTTTTTCACGAAACTTTCCGAGTCTTCATCAAATGATTGTCTCATACAAATCATGTAAGATGTTTCAAGGCGATTTTCACATGATCTTCTTTTGACTTATTGTTTAGTTTCCAAAAAATAAATTGTTTCTAGCTGAACTCGTCAAGAATGTGATGAACATAGCTAAAGCAAAAAGCTTCCAACATATATTTCGAGAAATAGATAACGGGGTTAAACTCAGCTTGAAATATCAAATGTGTATAATATAAAAGTCTACATAGATATTCTCATTAGGAGAAAGAATAGAATAGACTTCTAAGTGATAGATAAGTTTTAGTCTCCATATACCTTTTGTTGATGAAGTTCCTCCAAGCTCTCCTCAGTAGATCTTCGTCTTCAATCGATGAACTCCATGAATTCTAAAGCTCAACTACACATTATATCCTAATCCAAGAATAGCTATAAGTAGACTAGAAATCAAGACTTATAGTTTTGATCAACTAAACTTGACAAACAAGCTTGAGATAGCAACGCTTGCGAGTTCGACCGAGCAATGCTCTAACAATATTTACCTTGATAGTTCGTGTATCCTGATCCTTTTCTTTTTGTTGTCGAGGTTTTCGTCAATTTCCTCCAGGAACGAGATAAATAGAAATCCGAAAGTTCTTTTCTTCTTAGACGTTCTGATTCCTTAAGATAGATATCTAAACTCTTCTTAATTGATCGGTTTTGATTGATCTTGAGAGGTGGTTAATAATCCAGGATTTTTAGCTAATTGAGTGAAAGTATTTGGGATGTTTGAAGTTTGCTAGCTTATCTATTGCAATCATATCAAAAGTCTTTACTTAGGCTGAAACAACTCTTAGGTTGTAAAGGACGTCAGCTAAGGGAATCAATTGTGTAGAGCCTTGTGAGATTCAAGAAACGTAAGGAGCACGACTGCAACTGAAATTCTTGGAAGGTTAATTCGGTCTCAGCTACATTCCAGTCCGAAGTCTGATAGTAGGCTAGTGCCTGTAGAATCTTAATACATTTTGGTGTTCACATTTGGACGAGGTCCCGGTGTTTTTCTGCAGGTGCAGTTTTCCTCGTTGACAAAATTCTTGTGCGTGTGCTTTTTACTTTTCCGCATATTTAATTGTTAAAACTACTACACATTTTCATACTCCTATCAAAACAAAAAGTTGGTGGTGTACTTGGTACTCTCTCCTTTTTACTTAGATTTGGGAAATAAAAAGAGATATGTATTATTAATTTCAGGATGTATAATTTTGAAATAGAAAAAGTGTGGGACGGTGCCAACCACCTGAGGTCCTACTAAATCCCAGTTGTTTTTGAAAAAATCTAGTTGGGAATCCATCAGGTCCTGATGATTTATTGAGTTTCATTTTTTTAAGCAATTCTAAAATTTCTTCCTTTAGAAGGGATCCTTAGAATGAAGCTATTCTCATCCATAGAGATATTATAGATGATAGTAACACAAAATATTGAATTAGTGGTTCTATTCAATCAGGTAAGTAAAGAAAATATTTTAAAGTAATTAGTTAACATATTGCTAAATTTCATATTAATCATGGGCTCACTTCATCCTGATTGTTATTTATGCATTCGATAGTAGTATTCCATTTCCTTTTTATGAGGGGTAACTACGTAAAATCATTTGGTATTATTTTCTCCTAATTCAATCGTGTTCTCTATGGATTGTTGTTTTGCAATCTCTTCTTGGGTATTATATAGATGTCCTAAAGCTCTTGGTTTGTCTTATATGCATTCAGAGAGATGTGGGGATAATATACTAGACTTCAAATTATCAATTAGTTTGAGGAGTTTATAAAATATTCTTGACGACATTCCAAATACTTCTATTTTCTAATCCGGAAAGTTAGAAGCTAAGAAATGAAGATTGGAAAGTAGAGAATTTGTCAGTCATCAGTGCTGGAAAGATTTCAAGAAATGAAGATAACCTGAAGACGGGACGGTTCTTAAGCCAAGTGTCATAGAATTTAAAGATCTGTTCCATCTCGGACAAAACTTGATATAGTGTTAAGGCTATATGACCGTGGTCAGAACGAATAACTACATTTTGTGTTAAATTAACTCTAGGAAATTGAATATTCCTTATACATTATGTAATGTTCTATCTATGAATGTTGCTATTTCCTGTTTAATAATTCCAAGTAAACTCATGGTATATAAATCCAAGATCCATTACAAATCATGTTAAAATCCCCTATAAAAACTCAGGGCTTATTCCTATTGTTTACTTGAGTTCCAAAAAAAAAATAAAAAAAAATCAAAGTATGCCTAATCATACATACACACTGTGCACTATTACATCAATATACATAATAACATAAAAAAATATAAATTTTGCATAAATTGTAACTCGAAAAAATTAATAATGAGAAATAGTTCAATATATAAATCGACAAGTAATTTAATATCCTTATGATCGTTGTTTCTTTTTAATACAAAGGAAGTACTTCGTTCATTAGTTAGCATTACATAACAACAAATTAAATACATCCGTTACAATATTAGAAAATTCTTCCGGGGTGTTATTCAAAAAATCAAAAGAAGATTCTTCAGTCCTAACATTCTTGGATATTTCATGAGCCATATCATTACTATTTCTTTTAACATGTCCAACACTACAACAGAAAAAACTAGAAAAAATGTGCTTAATTTCTCCTATGATCGATCATCGTATAGTTTATATACTTTCGTTAATAAAGGAATTGAAATGCATGAGCTGTTCTGATCGATTTCGATATTTGTTGATATTTTCTATGTTTAGAATTATTACATAGCTTTGTCAAGTACAACCTAAATTTAATTGTTAGTATGATGCGCAATATATTAGAGGATATAGTCTTGAAAAAAAGTGACCGCAACCCTTAGGATTCTATGTTATGGGGATGCCAGTGAATTCCGTCGGTGTATGCATTCGTATGAGTCAAAAAAACATCTTTTTAAAACCCATCAATGTATTGAAAGACATTAGTCAATCATTTGAGTCATTTTTAAAAAAAAATCTAATTAACATAATATTAATTTAATACTCGCAGAAAACAACGAAGTAGGTTTTCCAGAAGTGCTAAGAAGTTTTGATTGCATACACTGGATGTGTCAGAGATGCCATGTTGCTTGGCAAGGTCTATATAAGGGTCCTTACACGAGACGAGTTGTTATTTTTGGAAGCTTCAGCTAACTTTGATTGTTTGGATATGGCATGTTTTTATATTTGTAATTCACAGATCGGCAACGACATGAATGTTTTATCTAAATCGCTTGGAAGACCCAAAGTATGGAATCGCTCCTGCTACGAATTTCTCCATCGACATCCGCAACTTCATTCAACGAAATCTATCTACAATAGTCAACTTCAGTTCAAACCTACAGTCATATCAGTGAAATGCGTGACACGGAGTATTTCAACATTAAGAAAAGATGTTGAACATGCTTTTGGAATTTTGAAAAAGAAATTCACCATTATTTGTAGCCTATATCATTTTGTTAGTTCAATTCAAATAAACAGGGTTATGCTCATTTGCATGACATGTTCATCAAAGAAACCCAACGTAATCCTTCTTAGACTGGGTTATGCTCATTTGCATGACATGTTCATCAAGGAAACCCAACGTAATCCTTCTTAGACTAGTTATCCAGGCCTGGTGTCGTACCGTTACATGGAGATGGTACAAGGGAATATAGGATTATCACTGGAGAATTCAAAACTGGGATTTCTCTAAGAGATAATGTAACTGCAGAATTGGGATGAATATGAAGCCAAGATCGGGAATGCTTGAAGTTTAAGTAGTTTGATTTTAATCATTTTTATTGTTATTTTTTTTAGCTAGGTCAATTTATGTAACTTTATTTAAATGTAAACTTTAATTTAATTTTAAACGTACTTTAATCTAAAGTTGAATATTATATTTAGGGACTACTAAAATATTATGAAAAACACGTTCGAGTTCGATTCCTCGAGAGAAAAATGGACATACATTGATTCACCGTAGGGAATGAATGACTCAAATATAGCATGGGTGCTTGAAACTTTGCCTTATATAAGGCGGGGTTTAAAACTTTACCAACATCCAAAATCCAAGATAAGTCTCGATTTTCAAACACCAAATGTAAGTTCTAGCGCATCTTAGGTTTCAAACGCATCTTATATTTTGAGCGTATGCTAAGATCGGAGTTCTTTGTCGCCTATAAATAGGTAATTTCCAATACTACAAAATTACACCAAAATTTTATCTATTTCTCTATTTCTCAATCTAATTTCTTTTTTCAATTTTTCCCAAATGACACAATTTCAAACCAACTTGATTCGGTAACGTAACTTGATTTTTTTGGAGTAGCGCTTGAAGGTATAAAGCAAAGAAGTCTTCAAGTTTTAGATATTAACCAAGTCAAAACTGCAACTAAGAAAAGGCAAAGAAAAGTTCAAGGCAAGGAAAATCAATGCATAACAAATTTGAAGACAAAGAAGAAGATAAACAAAGGAAACTCCGTTCATGAGGGCATCGATTGGAAGTTTTGTGAAATGAAGAAGATAAAAAAGATGAAGAACATTATCCCAAATTTTTATTTTTAAAGTATATTTCAAATTATTATTATCTAGTTTTATGTCTTTTAAAATGACTATTGATGATTAATTCAAAGTTTAATGAATTTGAAAATTTGACTCGTATTGTTGAAAATGAAGCTTAATTCTATTTTTAATTCAATCTTACATTTTAATTAGAGTTACATTTTAGTTTAAACTACAATAACACAAATATTAAAACTTAGTACTTGGACTTAAGTTGACATTTAAGATATTAAAACATAAATATTGGATTATACTTGGGCAACTCTCTTAAAATCTCGAAACAACTTTCAAATTGGAACTCTTTTTCGTTGATGCAACGATATTCCGCGTGACACCTTTGTCCAAGTTCCATCATGGTTTCACCATCCCTCATGTTTGGACCTTCTTGCTGAAGTAAAAAAAGATACATACTAATTTCCTTATTCATTACAGCGAAGCGATGTGACAACCCTGAAGCACCACGATTGTTGGGGTTCATAGGTTGTTTTTGAAAATTTCCAAATCCTTTCCCAAAATGTTGGGGATGGAACGCATCTGCGAATATAGTCAGTAAAAAAAATAAAATTCCTCCAAATACATTCATCTTCCTCAGTAGTAAATTTTGGTATCGTCTCCTAAATTTTGGTAATCGCCTCCTCATTCGACTTTACACATTGGATCGATTACCATCTCTTTGATTTTCGGTAGCATGTTGGTTTTCTATGAACTCAGCCATGCTCATGTTATCAGCCATGCTCTTTGAATAATTGGAAGAATGATGAGAAGTATTGGAAATTGAGAAATTCTATAGCAATTTAGAAATTCTAGTGTAAGTTAAAATGAGTGTGAGCTTGGTATTTTTAGAGGGAGAAACTGTTTTTATTTTTTTTTTTATAATAAGGAAGGATATATCAAAAAGGAAAAGAGATGATTACAATATATACAAAAGATCACAGGATCTTTAAAAACCAAAGAGAAAATCTTAAGAGTTTCTTTACATAGAAACTATAGAATCCCAGTGAAATAAAATTTGATTAACTCTGTAATCCTTGAAAATATCCTTCGGAGAGCTCCATAAGTAAATATTTTGAATTACCAAAAATCTGACATCTTCAGCATTCTTACTTCTTCCACCATGTACTCTCGAGTTTCTTTCTTTCCAAACCTCTCAAAAAATTGCATACGGGGTTAACTTCCATATTATGGCTTTCTTCTTACTTACTTTACCCAATCTCCAGCTTTCCAACAGAGCTTTAAAACTCTCAGGCATCGTCCAGTTCACTTTTAAAGAATATAAGAAAAAAATCTCAAACTTGTGTCGTTCAATTGCAGTGAATAAATATATGGTTTAGGTTTTCCTCCTCATTACAGAGCACAGAAATCGTAGATGGAATCTGCATCTTCTTCTTCTAAGCATACACCTTGTTGGTAGAGAGTTGTGAAGAGAAGCCCAAATGAGGAACATCACTTTTGGCGGAATAAGTTTATTCTCCAGCAGACCTGCAAAATCCACACCATCTGTATTATCAAAAATCTTTTCATAAGATATCTTTGACGAATACTCTCCTGAAAAACTATCTTCAACCTCTTCAGTTAGAACAATGTTTCACAGATCATGCTTTAGTTCTAGAAAATGTATTCTCTCTGCTGGATCAAGCTCCCTTGAAAATTGCAATCTCGTGTTATGACCCAGAATATCAGCCACCATCTCGTTCTTTTGTGTGATCAATCTATAAAGCCTCGAGTATTTACCTTTTAACTCCATATTGCCAACCCAATGTCGTGCCAAAAACGTAAGCTCCTTCCATCTCCCACCTTGATACCCACCACAACAATGAAATCTTGCTTAGCCTTTGCAATTACATGCCATAAACTCTTACCTACAACCTCACTAGCAATAGCAGGAATTATACAATTCTCATTGGAATTTGTTTTCTCCACCATTATCTTCCTCCACCAATCCCCTTTTTCTTTAGCAAATCTCCAATGCCACTTTGAAAGTAAGGATCTATTCAAATGTCTCAAACTCCTTAAACCTAGACCTCCAAGTTTCTTTGGCTTACATGCTTTCTTAAAACCAACCCAGCTCATCTTTTTTTATGTTTTCATCTTCCCCCCACAAAATTTTTCTCATTTAAGCTTCTTCTCAACCGTCACTGGTAATTCTATAAGAGACATAAAGTAAGTCACCAAACTCTCAAGAGAATAACGAATCAGTGCAATGATGAGTGCCAAATATTGTATATATTTATCCCTTTTTGTTGGCATTTAACTCATGTTGTGCAATAATTCTACATTTTATCCCATATTCTGTATTTTCATTGTTTTCAAGAATAAATATTTTTCTTACTTAATTTTATATTTTTAGGTAATAAATAAAGTCTGGATGAATTGCGGAGCGGAATAGAGCAGAAAAGTAGTGAAAAGCCGGGAGGAGTTACGCAAGGAAGCCGCGAAGAACGTTGTGCATAAGACCAAGAGGCTAGGAATGGGCTTGAAGAAGAAGAATTGTCCTTAAAGAAGACATGGGCTTGGCGTACCCAAGGCCCAAAGCCCTTTCTCAAACCCATTTCCACTATCCAAGCCCGTATCGGATTTCAGCCGTCAGATCGAAGCATTTCATCAGCATCCTACGGTCGCTCCATCATCGCACATCAAACTCCGAAGCTCCCGCTTTACATCGCAACGCCCATCTCCATCTTGGGCCGTCCTTTTCGTTGCATTCCTCCATCCGACGGTCGCTACCCACAGCCTCCCATCTCATCATTGGATCCACCTACCATCGTCACATCCTACGGACCAGATCGCGAAACATCATCCCTCGCTGCAACCGCTACACACCATAGTGACCAAACCCTATACTACCACCCAAACACTCCCTTCTTCCCAAAACATCGATCTCATCTTCTCCACCCGACCATTTCCAGAACCACCACCACCTGCTCTACCCTGCCACCATCTTCCCCGACCATCCCAGTTCGTCTCGAGCTCCTTCCCATCACCTCCCAACACCTACCCATCAGTCCTTTCCCCCTAGCCTAGAGTTCTTATCAAACTCATATCTCTGCATCCTAGGTATGGAGTTGATAAGAAATCTCGAGCTAGGGTCTCACTTGGAGCGACAGGGAAAGCAGAGAAAGCATCGTACAAGTATGGGTTGAAGCTATTTTGGTCAGTATGTAGGTTAATTTTTATTAATTTACAAAACCCTAATTTTCAAATTTGGGGATTTTCCAATTAGGGTTTGTAGAAATTTAGGGTGTTGAAAATAACTATAAATTGATGATATGGGTGTGGTGGAAAAGCTCTCTGGACTAGCCAGTAGAGAATTGGCCACAGAATTTTTATGAATTTCAATTTCAGTGCTTATCTGTTGACAGTTGAAATTTGCTTATGTTTGTAGTTGTCTGATATGTTGCAAATTGTGTCTAAATTATATTATGATGAATGTATGTTGCTACTTCATGGTTAGCATGAGCTAATCAGCTTCAGGCCAAGGCTCAGTGAAGCCTTGTGCACTGTCAAGTGTGAATGAGCTAGGATAGTTACTTCCTTGTATGTTTTGATTGTGCAAATGAGAGATGCCAATGCTCATAGAGCCTGTGATTGGCTGTACTGTCAAAAGACAGCCAATGCTAGGGGTAGACTAGTGAGCAATTTGGTGTTCTTCCATTTCTAGTTGTATGCTTAGGAACAAACATAACCTAGACCATGTCATTTGATTAGGACACAAGGTGGATCATAAGCCTTGGCTTACCCACCAATTCCCTTTCAGTCACTTATATTTTCAGTCCTGTGTGTTTGCAATTTAGTTATTTTCCTGCCTTTTATTTTCTTGCACTTTGTAGCTACTGTGCACTGAAGTCAGTGCACTGAACTCACCTTGCCCTTGGCTTCCAAGCCTTGGTTCTTTGCTTATCTTTCCCTGCTGTGGTTCTAGTCTGTTTTTCATTACTTAGCTTGGTTCTTTGCTGATTTGCCCTGCTTTGCTCTCTGCCATAGTGCATTGTCACTATTGTTAGCCTAGGAAAACTTCTCATATGCTCCTCTCCCTGTGGACAAACCCCTACTCACCCTTTTATTACAAATCTTGACCTTGTATACTTGCAAGTGTATTGTGTGCATCTAATCATCACAACAAGTTTTTGGCGCCGCTGCCGGGGAGCTGGCTGCCATCTTTTTGAAGTTTTCAAAGTGCTGCTGGTGTGCAAGTGTGCATTTCTGCTGCTTGTTTTCTGCTGTTGGTGTGCACTACCTTGCACTGCTGCAAGTGCAAGTGTTACTGAAGCTGCTGTGAAGCTGCTGTGTGAAGCTGCAGATTCTGCTGGTGCTGCTGCTGCTGGTGCTGCTGCTGGTGTGGAGCTGCTGCTGCCAAGCTGCTGTTGCTGCTGTTGCTTCTGCCAAGTTGCTGCCAAGCCTGCTGGGCTGCCAACTGAAGCTGCTGCTGGGCTCTGAACCAACTGAGATGGGCTTGAACCAACTGAGTTGGGCTCAGTAACCTCAACTGCTGCTGGGCTTGCAACTTCTGCTGCTGGGCTTGTGCCAACTCACTGCTCCTGGACTTCGCTGCTGCTGCTGGGCTCTGCTCCACCTGCTGCTGCTGGGCTTGGACGTGAGCTGCTAGGACGATCCTAAAGCCCAACTGGGCTGTGCAACTAAAAGGGAACAAAAGCCTAACTGGGCTTCCCTCCTTAACCAAGTAAGCCTAAAACCATGAGTAACCCACTTGGGCCTCATTAAATATTCAATTTGGGTATGTAATAATTAATTATTTATTTTTTTAATTTTGGGATTGTAATAAATTATTTTCATTTTTATTTTTTTTGTATTTTCTTTTTCTTTTATTTTCTTTTATTTTTCTTTTATGGGCTTGTAATTATTATGATTGTTTTTATTTTCTTTTATGGGTTGTGCTAATTTATGCTAGGTTTAGTTCAAAAACTCTTCCAAAGCCCAATTTTAGACCAAAAACAAAATCCCTATTTAAAAAAAATTCCACTCCTTAAAACCAAATTCCACTTAACCCTTTCAAAACCAAATCCTTATGGGCCCTGCTTTCTTCCTTATCCGTGGGCTTGTTGTTTCATGAGTGGGATATGATTGTAACCTTTAGAGACCAATCAAATAGACTAGTTAGAGTAAATCAAATAGACCCAATTGACATACCCACAACTTCTGAGGAAAACACACCGGACCAATCTGAAACAATGGGAGAACCCCGTACCCTCAAGGATTATATGTACCCAACTAGAGCCAGTCAACCTTCTTGTATTGTGCTACCCGAGGCTAATGGCCATTATGAGCTGAAATCAAGCACAATACAGATGCTCCCTATTTTTAGAGGTGTTGAGAATGAAAACCCTTACCACCACGTGAGAGAATTCGAGGAAATTTGTGGAACTCTGCGTTTCACTCAAATGTCCGACGAAACCCTAAAGTTAAGGCTCTTTCCTTTCTCCCTGAAAGATAAGGCAAAGGCCTGGCTGTATGCTTTACAGCCTCAATCCATCATGACATGGGATGACCTCATAAAGGAGTTTTTCAAGAAGTTTTTCCCGAATCACAAGACTGCGACAATTCGTCAAAGTCTGAATAGCTTTGTGCAATTAGAGGGTGAGACCTTAGCTAGATACCTGGAGAGATTCAATGAATTATTGCTCCAATGTCCCCATCATGGTTTTGAAAAATGGAGACTTGTGCAAATTTTGTATGAGGGTCTAGATGTGTCCACCCGAACAACGGTTGAGTCAATGTGTAATGGTCTATTCGTAGAAAAAACTGTTGATGCGTCTTGGGACTTCTTGATTGAAGTGGCTGAAAAGACGCAATAGTGGGAATCCATCCGTGAACCCATAAAGACTACTTCCGAAGCTAGGGCTTTTAGGATTGAAGCGGATTTTGAGGGAAGAGCAAACATGGCATCAATAGTTAGGAGATTAGAAGAGTTAGAACTACATAAAAATTCAAAACCTTCCACCACTACTCTCCGAGAACATGTCGCTTCGTCTGTATGTGCCGCTTGTAACGATCCCAACCATCAATTCCAAAATTGTCCCGATTTGCTTGCAGTCCAGGAATCTAGGCTTGAACAGGCACAGGCCATGTTTCAAAAACAAGAGCATAACCCCTATTCACAGACCTACAATCCAGGATGGAGAAACCACCCTAACTTTTCATGGTCCAAAGGACCCACTCAGGGAGGACCATCTCAACCCAATCATAGCTATCAAAACAATCAGGGATATCAGAACAATCAAGGTTATCAACACCCTAGGAACCCTCAGCAACAATCAAACTCTCAACAATCTTATCCTCAACACAATACCGACAAGAGATTATCCGCCCTAGAGGAGATGTTCCAGACTCTGATGCAAAGTCATAAAAATCTAGATCAAAAGATGGATCAAATGTGTGAGAGAGAAAAGGGTAAACTTCCTAGCCAACCCCAACAAAATCCAAAGAGGATATTTCAAACAGGCACAACATCCTGCACTGAAACCTCACCCGATCAAGTCCATGACATTACCACCCTCCGAAGTGGTAGAATCATCGAGAACAACGTGGGCGAACCTAATGAATCTGACACAAATCCCACGCTGTCTCCACAACCCCAGAAAACCAAAGAATCTGAGCAAGTTGGAAAGCCTGACAATTCTACTGCTGTGAATGTCCCTTTGCCAACTCATTCTCCTGTTGCCCCATTTCCTCAAAGATTGATCTACCAACAGAAAAGTACCCATTATAATGAGATGTTAGATCTGTTCAAGAGAGTCAACATCAACATTCCTTTTCTTGAAGCAATTAGGCAAATCCCTGCTTATGCTAAATTCCTCAAAGACTTGTGCACTCAAAAGCGCAAGCTCAATGTGCAAAAACGTGCTTTCTTAGCTGAGCAGGTGAGTTCCATCATTCTGAACAAAACTCCACCCAAGTTTAGGGATCCAGGATGTCCAACAATTTCTTGCACTATAGGAGAACACACGGTCAATAAAGCGTTATTAGACCTAGGTGCAAGTGTTAACCTACTGCCATATTCTGTTTATGAGCAATTAGGTCTTGGGGAGTTGAAGCCAACATCTATCACTCTACAACTGGCAGACCGATCTGTCAAGATTCCTCGTGGAGTGGTCGAAGACGTTTTGATCAAGGTTGACAAATTCTATTTTCCCGTAGACTTCATTGTCTTAGACACTCAACCTGTACAAAACCCAGACTGTCACATTCCTGTCATCTTAGGACGTCCTTTCTTGGCTACGTCCAACGCAATCATTAATTTTCGTAATGGAGTGTTGAAACTGTCTTTTGGCAACATGACAGTAGAATTGAATGTGTTCGATATTAGTCAACAACCTGTGAATCTTGATGATGATGATGTGCATGAAGTTAATATGATTGAAGGATTAATACAAGATTCGTTGACTAACATTCTACCTGTCGACCCCTTTCAAGCATGTATGGAGAACTTTAACTCAGATTCCTATGATGATGCATACTGTAGTGACGTCCTATCCCTGCTCGAATCTGTACCTCAAATGGACGTCACTGAAGGAAGATATAAGTGGAACCACCCTTACTCTCTGATTCCAAGCTCATTCCATCCATTGTTGAGCCACCCAAGCTTGAATTGAAAACATTGCCTAGTACGTTGAAGTACGCATTCCTAGATTCTTCTGATACTCTACCTGTCATTATTTCATCATGTTTAGACACGGAACAGGAAAGTAAGCTTTTAGAAGTACTTAAAGAACACAAAGAGGCCTTAGGATGGACCATCTCAGATCTCAAAGGAATTAGTCCCACCATTTGCATGCACCACATTAACCTTGAAGAAAATGCCAAACCATCTAGGGAGATGCAAAGGAGACTTAATCCTAACATGAGAGATGTAGTCAAAGGAGAGATCCTGAAACTACTTGATGCGGGTATCATATACCCAATTCCCGACAGCAAATGGGTTAGTCCCATTCAAGTTGTGCCTAATAAGTCAGGCATTACTGTTGTTCAGAACGACAAGAATGAATTAGTCCCTACTCGTACAACCACAGGATGGCGAGTATGCATCGACTACAGGAAGTTGAACACAGTAACAAGGAAGGATCACTTCCCGCTCCCTTTCATTGACCAAATGCTAGAACGTGTGTCTGGACACAGTCACTACTGCTTTCTAGATGGCTTTTCCGGTTATAACCAAATCCACATTGCACCAGAAGATCAGGAAAAAACTACGTTCACGTGTCCCTTTGGGACGTTTGCTTATAGACGTATGCCCTTCGGGTTGTGTAATGCACCTGCTACTTTTCAGCATTGCATGATGAGCATTTTTTCTGACATGATAGATAGTTTTCTCGAGATCTTTATGGATGATTTCTCTGTTTTTGGTTCCTCGTTTGACGAATGTTTGAAGCATCTTGCCCTCGTGATATCCAGATGTAAAGAAAAGAACCTTGTTCTAAATTGGGAAAAATGCCATTTTATGGTGAATTCAGGAATAGTTCTAGGACACATCATCTCAGAAAAAGGAATTGAAGTGGATAAAGCTAAAGTTGACCTCATTCAACATCTACCACAACCTTGCTCTGTGAAGGATATCAGATCATTTCTAGGTCATGCTGGTTTTTACCGGCGATTCATCAAAGATTTCAGCAAAATCTCCAGACCTCTGTGCAGTCTTCTCTCCAAAGATGTTGCCTTCAATTTCGATGCTGCTTGTGTGAAGGCATGGGAGGAATTAAAAACCTTTCTCACCACCGCTCCTATAGTCCGACCACCCGATTGGAAGCTTCCGTTCGAACTTATGTGTGATGCCTCTGATTATGCTGTTGGTGTTGTTTTAGGACAGCGAGTTGATAGACTACCATATGTGATATACTATGCTAGCAAAACCCTTAATGATGCCCAACTCAATTATTCAACTACCGAGAAGGAATTGCTTGCCGTCGTTTTCGCATTAGACAAGTTTAGATCTTATCTGATAGGGTCTAAGATCATCATATACACAGACCATGCGGCTTTGAAGTATCTTCTTTCCAAGAAGGATGCTAAAGCTCGCCTTATTCGATGGATACTCTTATTACAGGAATTCGATCTCGAAATCCGTGATAAGAAAGGTTGTGAGAATGTGGTTGCTGATCATTTGTCTAGATTAACTTTAGAGTCTATTGATGAATGTGAGCTGATTAGAGAATCATTCCCAGATGAACAACTGATGTCTATCTCAGACCTTCCTTGGTTTGCTGATATCGTTAACTACCTTGCTGCAGGTAGGATGCCCTCACATTGGTCGAGACAAGACCGCTATAAGTTTTTGGCTGAAGTTAAACATTTCCTTTGGGATGACCCATATTTGTTTAAGTACTGCCGGGACCAAATCATTAGGAGATGTGTCCCCAACACCGCACAGAAAGATGTGATATTTTTGTCATGACCAGCATGTGGAGGCCATTTCAGTGCCAAGAAAACCGCTGCAAAGATCTTGCAGTGTGGATTCTATTGGCCATCATTGTTCAAGGATTGCCATGATTATTGTGTTGCTTGTGAACGCTGTCAAAAGCTAGGAAGCATTTCGAGGAGAAACATGATGCCATTGAACCCCATTTTGTGTGGAGATTTTTGATGTTGGGGGATCGACTTCATGGGTCCATTCCCTATTTCTGACGGTAGATTGTACATCCTAGTCGCAGTTGATTACGTTTCTAAGTGGGTAGAAGCCATAGCAACCAGAACAAATGACCACAAGGTGGTACTTTCATTTCTAAAGGAAAAATATTTGCACGTTTTGGTACCCCTAGAGCTATCATCAGTGACGGCGGTTCACATTTTCGTAACAAGTACTTTGAGTCTTTAGTACGCAAGTATGGCATAACTCACAAGGTTGCTACTCCGTACCACCCTCAGACTAGTGGACAAGTAGAAGTTTCTAATAGGGAAATTAAGCACATTCTGGAGAAGACGGTCAACCCGTCTAGGAAAGATTGGTCATTAAGATTGAATGATGCTTTGTGGGCCTATAGAACAGCTTATAAGACACCAATTGGCATGTCCCCCTATCGTCTAGTGTATGGAAAGCCGTGCCATCTACCTGTGGAATTAGAACATCGTGCCTACTGGGCAATCAAGGAGCTGAACTTCTCTCTGGACGAAGAGTGGAATTCATTTTTTAAGCAATTCTAAAATTTCTTCCTTTAGAAGGGATCCTAAGAATGAAGCTATTCTCATCCATAGAGATATTATAGATGATAGTAACACAAAATATTGAATTAGTGGTTCTATTCAATCAGGTAAGTAAAGAAAATATTTTAAAGTAATTAGTTAACATATTGCTAAATTTCATATTAATCATGGGCTCACTTCATCCTGATTGTTATTTATGCATTCGATAGTATTCCATTTCCTTTTTATGAGGGGTAACTACGTAAAATCATTTGGTATTATTTTCTCCTAATTCAATCGTGTTCTCTATGGATTGTTGTTTTGCAATCTCTTCTTGGGTATTATATAGATGTCCTAAAGCTCTTGGTTTGTCTTATATGCATTCAGAGAGTGTGGGGATAATATACTAGACTTCAAATTATCAATTAGTTTGAGGAGTTTATAAAATATTCTTGACGACATTCCAAATACTTCTTTTTTCTAATCCGGAAAGTTAGAAGCTAAGAAATGAAGATTGGAAAGTAGAGAATTTGTCAGTCATCAGTGCTGGAAAGATTTCAAGAAATGAAGATAACCTGAAGACGGGACGGTTCTTAAGCCAAGTGTCATAGAATTTAAAGATCTGTTCCATCTCGGACAAAACTTGATATAGTGTTAAGGCTATATGACCGTGGTCAGAACGAATAACTACATTTTGTGTTAAATTAACTCTAGGAAATTGAATATTCCTTATACATTATGTAATGTTCTATCTATGAATGTTGCTATTTCCTGTTTAATAATTCCAAGTAAACTCATGGTATAAATCCAAGATCCATTACAAATCATGTTAAAATCCCCTATAAAAACTCAGGGCTTATTCCTATTGTTTACTTGAGTTCCAAAAAAAAAAAAAAAAAAATCAAAGTATGCCTAATCATACATACACACTGTGCACTATTACATCAATATACATAATAACATAAGAAAATATAAATTTTGCATAAACTGTAACTCGAAAAATTAATAATGAGAAATAGTTCAATATATAAATCGACAAGTAATTTAATATCCTTATGATCGTTGTTTCTTTTTAATACAAAGGAAGTACTTCGTTCATTAGTTAGCATTACATAACAACAAATTAAATACATCCGTTACAATATTAGAAAATTCTTCCGGGGTGTTATTCAAAAAATCAAAAGAAGATTCTTCAGTCCTAACATTCTTGGATATTTCATGAGCCATATCATTACTAGTTCTTTTAACATGTCCAACACTACAACAGAAAAAACTAGAAAAAATGTGCTTAATTTCTCCTATGATCGATCATCGTATAGTTTATATACTTTCGTTAATAGAGGAATTGAAATGCATGAGTTGTTCTGATCGATTTCGATATTTGTTGATATTTTCTATGTTTTATTACATAGCTTTGTCAAGTACAACCTAAATTTAATTGTTAGTATGATGCGCAATATATTAGAGGATATAGTCTTGAAAAAAAGTGACCGCAACCCTTAGGATTCTATGTTATGGGGATGCCAGTGAATTCCGTCGGTGTATGCATTCGTATGAGTCAAAAAAACATCTTTTTAAAACCCATCAATGTATTGAAAGACATTAGTCAATCATTTGAGTCATTTTAAAAAAAAAAATCTAATTAACATAATATTAATTTAATACTCGCAGAAAACAACGAAGTAGGTTTTCCAGAAGTGCTAGAAGTTTTGATTGCATACACTGGATGTGTCAGAGATGCCATGTTGCTTGGCAAGGTCTATATAAGGGTCCTTACACGAGACGAGTTGTTATTTTTGGAAGCTTCAGCTAACTTTGATTGTTTGGATATGGCATGTTTTTATATTTGTAATTCACAGATCGGCAACGACATGAATGTTTTATCTAAATCGCTTGGAAGACCCAAAGTATGGAATCGCTCCTGCTACGAATTTCTCCATCGACATCCGCAACTTCACTCAACGAAATCTATCTACAATAGTCAACTTCAGTTCAAACCTACAGTCATATCGGTGAAATGCGTGACACGGAGTATTTCAACATTAAGAAAAGATGTTGAACATGCTTTTGGAATTTTGAAAAAGAAATTCACCATTATTTGTAGCCTATATCATTTTGTTAGTTCAATTCAAATAAACAGGGTTATGCTCATTTGCATGACATGTTCATCAAAGAAACCCAACGTAATCCTTCTTAGACTGGGTTATGCTCATTTGCATGACATGTTCATCAAGGAAACCCAACGTAATCCTTCTTAGACTAGTTATCCAGGCCTGGTGTCGTACCGTTACATGGAGATGGTACAAGGGAATATAGGATTATCACTGGAGAATTCAAAACTGGGATTTCGCTAAGAGATAATGTAACTGCAGAATTGGGATGAATATGAAGCCAAGATCGGGAATGCTTGAAGTTTAAGTAGTTTGATTTTAATCATTTTTATTGTTATTTTTTTTAGCTAGGTCAATTTATGTAACTTTATTTAAATGTAAACTTTAATTTAATTTTAAACGTACTTTAATCTAAAGTTGAATATTATATTTAGGGACTACTAAAATATTATGAAAAACACGTTCGAGTTCGATTCCTCGAGAGAAAAATGGACATACATTGATTCACCGTAGGGAATGAATGACTCAAATATAGCATGGGTGCTTGAAACTTTGCCTTATATAAGGCGGGGTTTAAAACTTTACCAACATCCAAAATCCAAGATAAGTCTCGATTTTCAAACACCAAATGTAAGTTCTAGCGCATCTTAGGTTTCAAACGCATCTTATATTTTGAGCGTATGCTAAGATCGGAGTTCTTTGTCGCCTATAAATAGGTAATTTCCAATACTACAAAATTACACCAAAATTTATCTATCTATTTCTCAATCTAATTTCTTTTTTCAATTTTTCCCAAATGACACAATTTCAAACCAACTTGATTCGGTAACGTAACTTGATTTTTTTGGAGTAGCGCTTGAAGGTATAAAGCAAAGAAGTCTTCAAGTTTTAGATATTAACCAAGTCAAAACTGCAACTAAGAAAAGGCAAAGAAAAGTTCAAGGCAAGGAAAATCAATGCATAACAAATTTGAAGACAAAGAAGAAGATAAACAAAGGAAACTCCGTTCATGAGGGCATCGATTGGAAGTTTTGTGAAATGAAGAAGATAAAAAAGATGAAGAACATTATCCCAAATTTTTATTTTTAAAGTATATTTCAAATTATTATTATCTAGTTTTATGTCTTTTAAAATGACTATTGATGATTAATTCAAAGTTTAATGAATTTGAAAATTTGACTCGTATTGTTGAAAATGAAGCTTAATTCTATTTTTAATTCAATCTTACATTTTAATTAGAGTTACATTTTAGTTTAAACTACAATAACACAAATATTAAAACTTAGTACTTGGACTTAAGTTGACATTTAAGATATTAAAACATAAATATTGGATTATACTTGGGCAACTCTCTTAAAATCTCGAAACAACTTTCAAATTGGAACTCTTTTTCGTTGATGCAACGATATTCCGCGTGACACCTTTGTCCAAGTTCCATCATGGTTTCACCATCCCTCATGTTTGGACCTTCTTGCTGAAGTAAAAAAAGATACATACTAATTTCCTTATTCATTACAGCGAAGCGATGTGACAACCCTGAAGCACCACGATTGTTGGGGTTCATAGGTTGTTTTTGAAAATTTCCAAATATCCTTTCCCAAAATGTTGGGGATGGAACGCATCTGCGAATATAGTCAGTAAAAAAAATAAAATTCCTCCAAATACATTCATCTTCCTCAGTAGTAAATTTTGGTATCGTCTCCTAAATTTTGGTAATCGCCTCCTCATTCGACTTTACACATTGGATCGATTACCATCTCTTTGATTTTCGGTAGCATGTTGGTTTTCTATGAACTCAGCCATGCTCATGTTATCAGCCATGCTCTTTGAATAATTGGAAGAATGATGAGAAGTATTGGAAATTGAGAAATTCTATAGCAATTTAGAAATTCTAGTGTAAGTTAAAATGAGTGTGAGCTTTGGTATTTTTAGAGGGAGAAACTGTTTTTATTTTTTTATTTTTTATAATAAGGAAGGATATATCAAAAAGGAAAAGAGATGATTACAATATATACAAAAGATCACAGGATCTTTAAAAACCAAAGAGAAAATCTTAAGAGTTTCTTTACATAGAAACTATAGAATCCCAGTGAAATAAAATTTGATTAACTCTGTAATCCTTGAAAATATCCTTCGGAGAGCTCCATAAGTAAATATTTTGAATTACCAAAAATCTGACATCTTCAGCATTCTTACTTCTTCCACCATGTACTCTCGAGTTTCTTTCTTTCCAAACCTCTCAAAAAATTGCATACGGGGTTAACTTCCATATTATGGCTTTCTTCTTACTTACTTTACCCAATCTCCAGCTTTCCAACAGAGCTTTAAAACTCTCAGGCATCGTCCAGTTCACTTTTAAAGATATAAGAAAAAAATCTCAAACTTGTGTCGTTCAATTGCAGTGAATAAATATATGGTTTAGGTTTTCCTCCTCCTCATTACAGAGCACAGAAATCGTAGATGGAATCTGCATCTTCTTCTTCTAAGCATACACCTTGTTGGTAGAGAGTTGTGAAGAGAAGCCCAAATGAGGAACATCACTTTTGGCGGAATAAGTTTATTCTCCAGCAGACCTGCAAAATCCACACCATCTGTATTATCAAAAATCTTTTCATAAGATATCTTTGACGAATACTCTCCTGAAAAACTATCTTCAACCTCTTCAGTTAGAACAATGTTTCACAGATCATGCTTTAGTTCTAGAAAATGTATTCTCTCTGCTGGATCAAGCTCCCTTGAAAATTGCAATCTCGTGTTATGACCCAGAATATCAGCCACCATCTCGTTCTTTTGTGTGATCAATCTATAAAGCCTCGAGTATTTACCTTTTAACTCCATATTGCCAACCCAAATGTCGTGCCAAAAACGTAAGCTCCTTCCATCTCCCACCTTGATACCCACCACAACAATGAAATCTTGCTTAGCCTTTGCAATTACATGCCATAAACTCTTACCTACAACCTCACTAGCAATAGCAGGAATTATACAATTCTCATTGGAATTTGTTTTCTCCACCATTATCTTCCTCCACCAATCCCCTTTTTCTTTAGCAAATCTCCAATGCCACTTTGAAAGTAAGGATCTATTCAAATGTCTCAAACTCCTTAAACCTAGACCTCCAAGTTTCTTTGGCTTACATGCTTTCTTAAAACCAACCCAGCTCATCTTTTTTTATGTTTTCATCTTCCCCCCACAAAATTTTTCTCATTTAAGCTTCTTCTCAACCGTCACTGGTAATTCTATAAGAGACATAAAGTAAGTCACCAAACTCTCAAGAGAATAACGAATCAGTGCAATGATGAGTGCCAAATATTGTATATATTTATCCCTTTTTGTTGGCATTTAACTCATATGTTGTGCAATAATTCTACATTTTATCCCATATTCTGTATTTTCATTGTTTTCAAGAATAAATATTTTTCTTACTTAATTTTATATTTTTAGGTAATAAATAAAGTCTGGATGAATTGCGGAGCGGAATAGAGCAGAAAAGTAGTGAAAAGCCGGGAGGAGTTACGCAAGGAAGCCGCGAAGAACGTTGTGCATAAGACCAAGAGGCTAGGAATGGGCTTGAAGAAGAAGAATTGTCCTTAAAGAAGACATGGGCTTGGCGTACCCAAGGCCCAAAGCCCTTTCTCAAACCCATTTCCACTATCCAAGCCCGTATCGGATTTCAGCCGTCAGATCGAAGCATTTCAGCATCCTACGGTCGCTCCATCATCGCACATCAAACTCCGAAGCTCCCGCTTTACATCGCAACGCCCATCTCCATCTTGGGCCGTCCTTTTCGTTGCATTCCTCCATCCGACGGTCGCTACCCACAGCCTCCCATCTCATCGTTGGATCCACCTACCATCGTCACATCCTACGGACCAGATCGCGAAACATCATCCCTCGCTGCAACCGCTACACACCATAGTGACCAAACCCTATACTACCACCCAAACACTCCCTTCTTCCCAAAACATCGATCTCATCTTCTCCACCCGACCATTTCCAGAACCACCACCACCTGCTCTACCCTGCCACCATCTTCCCCGACCATCCCAGTTCGTCTCGAGCTCCTTCCCATCACCTCCCAACACCACAGAAACCCATACCCATCAGTCCTTTCCCCCTAGCCTAGAGTTCTTATCAAACTCATATCTCTGCATCCTAGGTATGGAGTTGATAAGAAATCTCGAGCTAGGGTCTCACTTGGAGCGACAGGGAAAGCAGAGAAAGCATCGTACAAGTATGGGTTGAAGCTATTTTGGTCAGTATGTAGGTTAATTTTTATTAATTTACAAAACCCTAATTTTCAAATTTGGGGATTTTCCAATTAGGGTTTGTAGAAATTTAGGGTGTTGAAAATAACTATAAATTGATGATATGGGTGTGGTGGAAAAGCTCTCTGGACTAGCCAGTAGAGAATTGGCCACAGAATTTTTATGAATTTCAATTTCAGTGCTTATCTGTTGACAGTTGAAATTTGCTTATGTTTGTAGTTGTCTGATATGTTGCAAATTGTGTCTAAATTATATCTTATGATGAATGTATGTTGCTACTTCATGGTTAGCATGAGCTAATCAGCTTCAGGCCAAGGCTCAGTGAAGCCTTGTGCACTGTCAAGTGTGAATGAGCTAGGATAGTTACTTCCTTGTATGTTTTGATTGTGCAAATGAGAGATGCCAATGCTCATAGAGCCTGTGATTGGCTGTACTGTCAAAAGACAGCCAATGCTAGGGGTAGACTAGTGAGCAATTTGGTGTTCTTCCATTTCTAGTTGTATGCTTAGGAACAAACATAACCTAGACCATGTCATTTGATTAGGACACAAGGTGGATCATAAGCCTTGGCTTACCCACCAATTCCCTTTCAGTCACTTATATTTTCAGTCCTGTGTGTTTGCAATTTAGTTATTTTCCTGCCTTTTATTTTCTTGCACTTTGTAGCTACTGTGCACTGAAGTCAGTGCACTGAACTCACCTTGCCCTTGGCTTCCAAGCCTTGGTTCTTTGCTTATCTTTCCCTGCTGTGGTTCTAGTCTGTTTTTTATTACTTAGCTTGGTTCTTTGCTGATTTGCCCTGCTTTGCTCTCTGCCATAGTGCATTGTCACTATTGTTAGCCTAGGAAAACTTCTCATATGCTCCTCTCCCTGTGGACAAACCCCTACTCACCCTTTTATTACAAATCTTGACCTTGTATACTTGCAAGTGTATTGTGTGCATCTAATCATCACAACAAGTTTTTGGCGCCGCTGCCGGGGAGCTGGCTGCCATCTTTTTGAAGTTTTCAAAGTGCTGCTGGTGTGCAAGTGTGCATTTCTGCTGCTTGTTTTCTGCTGTTGGTGTGCACTACCTTGCACTGCTGCAAGTGCAAGTGTTACTGAAGCTGCTGTGAAGCTGCTGCTGTGAAGCTGCAGATTCTGCTGGTGCTGCTGCTGCTGGTGCTGCTGCTGGTGTGGAGCTGCTGCTGCCAAGCTGCTGTTGCTGCTGTTGCTTCTGCCAAGTTGCTGCCAAGCCTGCTGGGCTGCCAACTGAAGCTGCTGCTGGGCTCTGAACCAACTGAGATGGGCTTGAACCAACTGAGCTGGGCTCAGTAACCTCAACTGCTGCTGGGCTTGCAACTTCTGCTGCTGGGCTTGTGCCAACTCACTGCTCCTGGACTTCGCTGCTGCTGCTGGGCTCTGCTCCACCTGCTGCTGCTGGGCTTGGACGTGAGCTGCTAGGACGATCCTAAAGCCCAACTGGGCTGTGCAACTAAAAGGGAACAAAAGCCTAACTGGGCTTCCCTCCTTAACCAAGTAAGCCTAAAACCATGAGTAACCCACTTGGGCCTCATTAAATATTCAATTTGGGTATGTAATAATTAATTTATTTATTTTTTTAATTTTGGGATTGTAATAATTATTTTCATTTTTATTTTTTTTGTATTTTCTTTTTCTTTTATTTTCTTTTATTTTTCTTTTATGGGCTTGTAATTATTATGATTGTTTTTATTTTCTTTTATGGGTTGTGCTAATTTATGCTAGGTTTAGTTCAAAAACTCTTCCAAAGCCCAATTTTAGACCAAAAACAAAATCCCTATTTAAAACCAAAATTCCACTCCTTAAAACCAAATTCCACTTAACCCTTTCAAAACCAAATCCTTATGGGCCCTGCTTTCTTCCTTATCCGTGGGCTTGTTGTTTCATGAGTGGGATATGATTGTAACCTTTAGAGACCAATCAAATAGACTAGTTAGAGTAAATCAAATAGACCCAATTGACATACCCACAACTTCTGAGGAAAACACACCGGACCAATCTGAAACAATGGGAGAACCCCGTACCCTCAAGGATTATATGTACCCAACTAGAGCCAGTCAACCTTCTTGTATTGTGCTACCCGAGGCTAATGGCCATTATGAGCTGAAATCAAGCACAATACAGATGCTCCCTATTTTTAGAGGTGTTGAGAATGAAAACCCTTACCACCACGTGAGAGAATTCGAGGAAATTTGTGGAACTCTGCGTTTCACTCAAATGTCCGACGAAACCCTAAAGTTAAGGCTCTTTCCTTTCTCCCTGAAAGATAAGGCAAAGGCCTGGCTGTATGCTTTACAGCCTCAATCCATCATGACATGGGATGACCTCATAAAGGAGTTTTTCAAGAAGTTTTTCCCGAATCACAAGACTGCGACAATTCGTCAAAGTCTGAATAGCTTTGTGCAATTAGAGGGTGAGACCTTAGCTAGATACCTGGAGAGATTCAATGAATTATTGCTCCAATGTCCCCATCATGGTTTTGAAAAATGGAGACTTGTGCAAATTTTGTATGAGGGTCTAGATGTGTCCACCCGAACAACGGTTGAGTCAATGTGTAATGGTCTATTCGTAGAAAAAACTGTTGATGCGTCTTGGGACTTCTTGATTGAAGTGGCTGAAAAGACGCAATAGTGGGAATCCATCCGTGAACCCATAAAGACTACTTCCGAAGCTAGGGCTTTTAGGATTGAAGCGGATTTTGAGGGAAGAGCAAACATGGCATCAATAGTTAGGAGATTAGAAGAGTTAGAACTACATAAAAATTCAAAACCTTCCACCACTACTCTCCGAGAACATGTCGCTTCGTCTGTATGTGCCGCTTGTAACGATCCCAACCATCAATTCCAAAATTGTCCCGATTTGCTTGCAGTCCAGGAATCTAGGCTTGAACAGGCACAGGCCATGTTTCAAAAACAAGAGCATAACCCCTATTCACAGACCTACAATCCAGGATGGAGAAACCACCCTAACTTTTCATGGTCCAAAGGACCCACTCAGGGAGGACCATCTCAACCCAATCATAGCTATCAAAACAATCAGGGATATCAGAACAATCAAGGTTATCAACACCCTAGGAACCCTCAGCAACAATCAAACTCTCAACAATCTTATCCTCAACACAATACCGACAAGAGATTATCCGCCCTAGAGGAGATGTTCCAGACTCTGATGCAAAGTCATAAAAATCTAGATCAAAAGATGGATCAAATGTGTGAGAGAGAAAAGGGTAAACTTCCTAGCCAACCCCAACAAAATCCAAAGAGGATATTTCAAACAGGCACAACATCCTGCACTGAAACCTCACCCGATCAAGTCCATGACATTACCACCCTCCGAAGTGGTAGAATCATCGAGAACAACGTGGGCGAACCTAATGAATCTGACACAAATCCCACGCTGTCTCCACAACCCCAGAAAACCAAAGAATCTGAGCAAGTTGGAAAGCCTGACAATTCTACTGCTGTGAATGTCCCTTTGCCAACTCATTCTCCTGTTGCCCCATTTCCTCAAAGATTGATCTACCAACAGAAAAGTACCCATTATAATGAGATGTTAGATCTGTTCAAGAGAGTCAACATCAACATTCCTTTTCTTGAAGCAATTAGGCAAATCCCTGCTTATGCTAAATTCCTCAAAGACTTGTGCACTCAAAAGCGCAAGCTCAATGTGCAAAAACGTGCTTTCTTAGCTGAGCAGGTGAGTTCCATCATTCTGAACAAAACTCCACCCAAGTTTAGGGATCCAGGATGTCCAACAATTTCTTGCACTATAGGAGAACACACGGTCAATAAAGCGTTATTAGACCTAGGTGCAAGTGTTAACCTACTGCCATATTCTGTTTATGAGCAATTAGGTCTTGGGGAGTTGAAGCCAACATCTATCACTCTACAACTGGCAGACCGATCTGTCAAGATTCCTCGTGGAGTGGTCGAAGACGTTTTGATCAAGGTTGACAAATTCTATTTTCCCGTAGACTTCATTGTCTTAGACACTCAACCTGTACAAAACCCAGACTGTCACATTCCTGTCATCTTAGGACGTCCTTTCTTGGCTACGTCCAACGCAATCATTAATTTTCGTAATGGAGTGTTGAAACTGTCTTTTGGCAACATGACAGTAGAATTGAATGTGTTCGATATTAGTCAACAACCTGTGAATCTTGATGATGATGATGTGCATGAAGTTAATATGATTGAAGGATTAATACAAGATTCGTTGACTAACATTCTACCTGTCGACCCCTTTCAAGCATGTATGGAGAACTTTAACTCAGATTCCTATGATGATGCATACTGTAGTGACGTCCTATCCCTGCTCGAATCTGTACCTCAAATGGACGTCACTGAAGGAAGATATAAGTGGAACCACCCTTACTCTCTGATTCCAAGCTCATTCCATCCATTGTTGAGCCACCCAAGCTTGAATTGAAAACATTGCCTAGTACGTTGAAGTACGCATTCCTAGATTCTTCTGATACTCTACCTGTCATTATTTCATCATGTTTAGACACGGAACAGGAAAGTAAGCTTTTAGAAGTACTTAAAGAACACAAAGAGGCCTTAGGATGGACCATCTCAGATCTCAAAGGAATTAGTCCCACCATTTGCATGCACCACATTAACCTTGAAGAAAATGCCAAACCATCTAGGGAGATGCAAAGGAGACTTAATCCTAACATGAGAGATGTAGTCAAAGGAGAGATCCTGAAACTACTTGATGCGGGTATCATATACCCAATTCCCGACAGCAAATGGGTTAGTCCCATTCAAGTTGTGCCTAATAAGTCAGGCATTACTGTTGTTCAGAACGACAAGAATGAATTAGTCCCTACTCGTACAACCACAGGATGGCGAGTATGCATCGACTACAGGAAGTTGAACACAGTAACAAGGAAGGATCACTTCCCGCTCCCTTTCATTGACCAAATGCTAGAACGTGTGTCTGGACACAGTCACTACTGCTTTCTAGATGGCTTTTCCGGTTATAACCAAATCCACATTGCACCAGAAGATCAGGAAAAAACTACGTTCACGTGTCCCTTTGGGACGTTTGCTTATAGACGTATGCCCTTCGGGTTGTGTAATGCACCTGCTACTTTTCAGCATTGCATGATGAGCATTTTTTCTGACATGATAGATAGTTTTCTCGAGATCTTTATGGATGATTTCTCTGTTTTTGGTTCCTCGTTTGACGAATGTTTGAAGCATCTTGCCCTCGTGATATCCAGATGTAAAGAAAAGAACCTTGTTCTAAATTGGGAAAAATGCCATTTTATGGTGAATTCAGGAATAGTTCTAGGACACATCATCTCAGAAAAAGGAATTGAAGTGGATAAAGCTAAAGTTGACCTCATTCAACATCTACCACAACCTTGCTCTGTGAAGGATATCAGATCATTTCTAGGTCATGCTGGTTTTTACCGGCGATTCATCAAAGATTTCAGCAAAATCTCCAGACCTCTGTGCAGTCTTCTCTCCAAAGATGTTGCCTTCAATTTCGATGCTGCTTGTGTGAAGGCATGGGAGGAATTAAAAACCTTTCTCACCACCGCTCCTATAGTCCGACCACCCGATTGGAAGCTTCCGTTCGAACTTATGTGTGATGCCTCTGATTATGCTGTTGGTGTTGTTTTAGGACAGCGAGTTGATAGACTACCATATGTGATATACTATGCTAGCAAAACCCTTAATGATGCCCAACTCAATTATTCAACTACCGAGAAGGAATTGCTTGCCGTCGTTTTCGCATTAGACAAGTTTAGATCTTATCTGATAGGGTCTAAGATCATCATATACACAGACCATGCGGCTTTGAAGTATCTTCTTTCCAAGAAGGATGCTAAAGCTCGCCTTATTCGATGGATACTCTTATTACAGGAATTCGATCTCGAAATCCGTGATAAGAAAGGTTGTGAGAATGTGGTTGCTGATCATTTGTCTAGATTAACTTTAGAGTCTATTGATGAATGTGAGCTGATTAGAGAATCATTCCCAGATGAACAACTGATGTCTATCTCAGACCTTCCTTGGTTTGCTGATATCGTTAACTACCTTGCTGCAGGTAGGATTCCCTCACATTGGTCGAGACAAGACCGCTATAAGTTTTTGGCTGAAGTTAAACATTTCCTTTGGGATGACCCATATTTGTTTAAGTACTGCCGGGACCAAATCATTAGGAGATGTGTCCCCAACACCGCACAGAAAGATGTGATATCTTTTTGTCATGACCAGGCATGTGGAGGCCATTTCAGTGCCAAGAAAACCGCTGCAAAGATCTTGCAGTGTGGATTCTATTGGCCATCATTGTTCAAGGATTGCCATGATTATTGTGTTGCTTGTGAACGCTGTCAAAAGCTAGGAAGCATTTCGAGGAGAAACATGATGCCATTGAACCCCATTTTGATTGTGGAGATTTTTGATGTGTGGGGGATCGACTTCATGGGTCCATTCCCTATTTCTGACGGTAGATTGTACATCCTAGTCGCAGTTGATTACGTTTCTAAGTGGGTAGAAGCCATAGCAACCAGAACAAATGACCACAAGGTGGTACTTTCATTTCTAAAGGAAAATATATTTGCACGTTTTGGTACCCCTAGAGCTATCATCAGTGACGGCGGTTCACATTTTCGTAACAAGTACTTTGAGTCTTTAGTACGCAAGTATGGCATAACTCACAAGGTTGCTACTCCGTACCACCCTCAGACTAGTGGACAAGTAGAAGTTTCTAATAGGGAAATTAAGCACATTCTGGAGAAGACGGTCAACCCGTCTAGGAAAGATTGGTCATTAAGATTGAATGATGCTTTGTGGGCCTATAGAACAGCTTATAAGACACCAATTGGCATGTCCCCCTATCGTCTAGTGTATGGAAAGCCGTGCCATCTACCTGTGGAATTAGAACATCGTGCCTACTGGGCAATCAAGGAGCTGAACTTCTCTCTGGACGAAGCTGGAATTCATTTTTTTAAGCAATTCTAAAATTTCTTCCTTTAGAAGGGATCCTAAGAATGAAGCTATTCTCATCCATAGAGATATTATAGATGATAGTAACACAAAATATTGAATTAGTGGTTCTATTCAATCAGGTAAGTAAAGAAAATATTTTAAAGTAATTAGTTAACATATTGCTAAATTTCATATTAATCATGGGCTCACTTCATCCTGATTGTTATTTATGCATTCGATAGTAATATTCCATTTCCTTTTTATGAGGGGTAACTACGTAAAATCATTTGGTATTATTTTCTCCTAATTCAATCGTGTTCTCTATGGATTGTTGTTTTGCAATCTCTTCTTGGGTATTATATAGATGTCCTAAAGCTCTTGGTTTGTCTTATATGCATTCAGAGAGATGTGGGGATAATATACTAGACTTCAAATTATCAATTAGTTTGAGGAGTTTATAAAATATTCTTGACGACATTCCAAATACTTCTTTTTTCTAATCCGGAAAGTTAGAAGCTAAGAAATGAAGATTGGAAAGTAGAGAATTTGTCAGTCATCAGTGCTGGAAAGATTTCAAGAAATGAAGATAACCTGAAGACGGGACGGTTCTTAAGCCAAGTGTCATAGAATTTAAAGATCTGTTCCATCTCGGACAAAACTTGATATAGTGTTAAGGCTATATGACCGTGGTCAGAACGAATAACTACATTTTGTGTTAAATTAACTCTAGGAAATTGAATATTCCTTATACATTATGTAATGTTCTATCTATGAATGTTGTTATTTCCTGTTTAATAATTCCAAGTAAACTCATGGTATATAAATCCAAGATCCATTACAAATCATGTTAAAATCCCCTATAAAAACTCAGGGCTTATTCCTATTGTTTACTTGAGTTCCAAAAAA